>NC_082690.1:28019366-28346384 GCF_949987515.2 Delphinus delphis | reverse complement strand
TTGTAGGGTTTCTGCTGAGAGATCAGCTGTTAACCTTATGGGGATTCCCTTATGTGTCATTTGTTGTTTTTCCCTTGCTGCTTTTAATATGCTTTCTTTGTATTTAAGTTTTGACAGTTTGATTAATATGTGTCTTGGTGTATTTCTCCTTGTATTTATCCTGTATGGGACTCTCTGTGCTTCCTGGACTTGATTAACTATTTCCTTTCCCATATTAGGGAAGTTTTCAACTATAATCTCTTCAAATATCTTCTCAGTCCCTTTCTTTTTCTCTTCTTCTTCTGGAACCCCTATAATTCAAATGTTGGTGCATTTAATGTTGTCTCAGAGGTCTCTGAGACTGTCCTCAGTTCTTTTCATTCTTTTTTCTTTATTCTGCTCTGCAGTAGTTATTTCCACTATTTTATCTTCCAGGTCACTTATCCGTTCTTCTGCCTCAGTTATTCTGCTATTGATCCCATCTAGAGTACTTTTAATTTCATTTATTGTGTTGTTCATCGTTGCTTGTTTCATCTTTAGTTCTTCTAGGTCCTTGTTAACTGATTCTTGCATTTTGTCCATTCTATTGTCCATTCTATCTCCAAGATTTCGGATCATCCTTACTATCATTATTCTGAATTCTTTTTCAGGTAAGCTGCCTATTTCCTCTTCATTTGTTAGGTCTGGTGCATTTTTATCTTGCTCCTTTATCTGCTGTGTGTTTTTCTGTCTTCTCATTTTGCTTATCTTACTGTGTTTGGGGTCTCCTTTTTGAAGGCTGCAGGTTCGTAGTTCCTGCTGTTTTTGATGTCTTTCCCCAGTGGCTAAGGTTGGTTCAGTGGGTTGTGTAGGTTTCCTGGTGGAGGGGACTAGTGCCTGTGTTGTGGTGGATGAGGCTGGATCTTGTCTCTCTAGTGGGCAGGTTCACGTCTGGTGGTGTGTTTGGGGTGTCTGTGGCCTTATTATTATTTTAGGCAGCCTCTCTGCTAATGGGTGGGGTTGTGTTCCTGTCTTGCTAGTTGTTTGGCATAGGTTGTCCAGCACTGTAGCTTGCTGGTCGTTGAGTGAAGCTGGGTGCTGGTGTTAAGATGGAGGTCTCTGGGAGATTTTCGCCGTTTGATATTATGTGGAGCTGGGAGGTCTCTTGTTGACCAGTGTCCTGAAGTTGGCTCTCCTACCTCAGAGGCAGAGCCCTGACTCCTGGCTGGAGCACCAAGAGCTTTTCATCCACACGGCTCAGAATAAAAGGGAGAAAAAGTAGAGGGAATTAGCAGAAGTATGAGGAAAGAAAGAAGGAAAGGAGGAGGGAAGGAAGGAAGGAAGGAAGAAAGAAAGAAGCAAAGAAGGCAAGAAGGAAAGAAAGGAGGGAGGGAGGGAGGGAGGGAGGAAGGAAGGAAGGAGGGAAAAAAGGAAAAAAGACAGAAAGAAAGAAGATACAGTAAAAATAAAATAAAGTATAATAAAATTATTGAATTAAAAAATTCTTATTTAAAAAAAAAAAAGGGACAGATAGAACCTTAGGACAAATGTTGGAAGCAAAGCTATACAGACAAAATCTTACACAGAAGCATACACATACACCCTCACTAAAAGAGGTAAAT
The DNA here is from genome assembly GCF_949987515.2 of Delphinus delphis. Classification (NCBI taxonomy): domain Eukaryota; kingdom Metazoa; phylum Chordata; class Mammalia; order Artiodactyla; family Delphinidae; genus Delphinus; species Delphinus delphis. The sequence goes on along the minus strand of NC_082690.1, from coordinate 28,344,804 downwards.
GGGGAAAAATCATAAATCTTGCTGTCAGAGACCACCTCCTCAATTTGGGATGATTCGTTGTCTAAAGGAGGGAAGGAAGGAAGCAAAGAAAGAAAGAAAGAAAGAAAGAAAGAAAGAAAGAAAGAAAGAAAGAAAGAAAGAAAAGTATAATAACATTATTAAAATTAAAATTGATTATTAAGAAAAAAACATTTTTAAAAAAAACCATGGACGGATAGAACCCTAGGACAAATGGTGGAAGCAAGACTATACAGACAAGATCTCACACAGAAGTATACACATATACATTCACAAAAAGAGGAAAAGGGAAAAAAATCATAGGTCTTGCTCCTAAAGTCTGCTTCCTTAATTTGGGATGATTGGTTGTTTATTCAGGTATTCCACAGATGCAGGGTATATCAAGTTGATTGTGGAGCTTTAATCCGCTGCTTCTGAGGCTGCTGGGAGAGATTTCCCTTTCTCTTCTTTGTTCTCACAGCTTCCAGGGGCTCAGCTTTGGATTTGGCCCTGCCACTGCGTGTAGGTCGCTGGAGGGCGTCTGTTTTTTGCCCAGACAGGGCGGGGTTAAAAGAGCCGCTGATTCGGGGGCTCTGGCGCACTCAGGCCGGCGGGGCGGGAGGGGCACGGCGTGCGGGGCGGGCCTGCGGCGGCAAAGGCCGGCGTGACTTTGCACCAGCCTGAGGCCCGCTGTGCGTTCTCCCGGGGAAGTTGTCCCTGGATCCCGGGAACCTGGCAGTGGCGGGCTGCACAGGATCCGCGGAAGAGCGGTGTGGAGAGTGACCTGTGCTCGCACACAGGCCCCTCGGTGGCGGCAGCAGCAGCCTTATCGTCTCCCGCCCGTCTCTGAGGTCCGCGCTTTTAGCCGCGGCTCGCGCCCGTCTCTGGGGTCCGCGCTTTCAGCCGCGGCTCGCGCCCGTCTCTGGGGTCCGCGCTTTTAGCCGCGGCTCGCGCCCGTCTCTGGGGTTCGCGCTTTTAGCCGCGGCTCGCGCCCGTCTCTGGAGCTCCTTTAAGCAGCGTTCTTAAACCCCTCTCCTCACGCACCAGGAAACAAAGAGGGAAGAAAAAGTCTCTTGCCTCTTCGGCAGGTGCAGACTTTTCCCCGGACTCCCTCCCAGCTAGCCGTGGTGCACTAACCCCTTCAGGCTATGTTCAAGCCGCCAACCCCAGTCCTCTCCCTGCGCTCCGGCCTCAGCTCGCAGCCCCGCCCGCCCCGGCGGGTGAGCAGACAAGCCTTTCGGGCTGGTGAGTGCCGGTCGGCACCGATCCTCTGTGCGGGAATCTCCCCGCTTTGCCCTCCGCACCCATTGCTGTGCACTCCTCCGCGGCTCGAAGCTCCCCCCTCCGCCCCCCGCAGTCTCCGCCCGCGAAGGGGCTTCCTAGTGTGTGGAAACTTTTCCTCCTTCACAGCTCCCTCCCACTGGTGCAGGTGCCGTCCCTATTCTTTTGTCTCTGTTTTTTCTTTTTTTTTCTTTTGCCCTACCCAGGTACGTGGGGAGTTTCTTGCCTTTTGGGAGGTCTGAGGTCTTCTGCCACCGTTCAGTAGGTGTTCTGTAGGAGTTGTTCCACGTGTAGATGTATTTCTGGTGTATCTGTGGGGAGGAAGGTGATCTCCGCGTCTTACTCTTCCGCCATCTTCAAGGTCCCCTGTCCTTATTCTTTTTATCATAATAAAATATTGCTATATCCATAGGAAAGTGAGAATTACCTAGGTATTCTGTGGTATCAGAGGTATCTAAAAACAGAGATTTTGCCTAGAAAAATCTTACCTGCTTTTCAGGACAACGATCCAATCTACTCATAGAAAATGATTCTCACCAGTTGAGGCACCTAACAGTCTATCATGAATTCTTATAAATCATCAATAAATTAAGTACATCTAAATTCTTTGAACGAAAATAATTTTCTTTCTTATGTTAAAGTATTCTTTTTTAGAAATATATGTAAACTATTGGTTTGTCTCATAACATTGTCATTCTCTTTGAGGGGATTATAGCATAGTAGTTTTCTGAACAAGATATAATGAAATGATTGGTCATTTATACAGTGGGATTGAAATTACAGGGTTTTTGTTTTTTTTTTTACTTCAACCACTTAATTTTTAGTGTGGCTTATGAATTTCTTATAATTAGGATAAATCACTTTCATAAGAGAAACGATATCATTTTCTCAACATGTTTCCACATGGCATTATGCTAGAATAGTTAAAATTCTGTTTTTAAAAATATGATCATTCAGTAAAGTTAAATTGGTTTTCTTATATTTCCTTATATCTTCACAGATTGTGAGTGTTGGAAAGCATGTTAAAGGCTACCATTATATCATTGCAAACTTGGTAAGAACTCTTTATTTTCTATTTTTCATAAGAATTGCTCAGACATTCAAGATTATGTTAACTGTGCCTTGAAATAGTGCTCTATTATTAAACTATATTACTTACTAAGCTTTTTATAACACATAGGATAGTACTCTTATGTGTCCACAAAAAAATTAATGGTCAATCTAAGAAAGAAATGGAAAATTTTATTTAGGCCTACCTGAGGATTATAACCTGCTAGTTAGTCTTTCAGAAAGCTCTGAGGACTGTTCTGCCCATTAGAGGTCAAAGCAACGAGATTTTCTGCACAACTTAGAGGTCAAAACATAATTTTTTGAGATAAAGGGTTATGAATCAAAGTAACATATTGACAGTTTACATAGTCCAACAAGGCAATAGTGGGTCATTGTGACCCCTTACAGGATTGAGAGAGGAATGTTATCTCCTAATCTCCTAAGTAGTTAGCTTGCTGGTGCCAGTAGGAAATTGCTTCTTTTTCTTTCTTTCTTTCTTTCTTTTCTTTTGTGAGTGGGCATTCCTGGGTCTTCTAAGAGAATCTAGGTAATATATTAATGTATAATGCAGATGCACACTGCACACTAAAGGGGAGGAGGTGGTAGCTCAAATGGTGGAAAAATTTTGTTAAATTTTTCTTGTCTTTCCTTTAAAACAATTGTATTTCATTAATCACAGTGATCATATTTCTAATTCAATATATTTTGGTGCAGATAAGCTTGATATCTGCCATAGTGACCTTTAAAGCTAATTATAATGTTTGTTTTACTATGATATTACTTGGCAAATTAGATAATGGCCTTTTGTCTGTGTGAATGATAAATGTGCTACTCTATGGATGAAGATTGTCAATACTTAGATGTATTACAAGAATGATTAAAATTGATGACCCATGTTTTTTAATTTTATGAAAAACAAGTTTGAAATGGCTATTTAAGAAAGTCTTTTGTTGGAAGTAATCCAAATTATTTTAATACTGTCAACTTTTCACATATATATAGATGTTTATTGTTTGTACAACATACAGGCATTAGTATAAAATTCTTAAAGGTGTAAGTCAAGTCCTTTTAGATTTCTTGGCAAGGCTCAAGTATTTCTTGTTAACTTTGCAAGTGCGGGGGAAAACTGACCATGCAGAGGGCCATTCTCCTTGATTTATCAGAGTACCCTGATAAAAAGAGCAGTATCATATCTTCCCTAAGGGCTTGATCTCAAAAGTGGTTTATCCTAGAGAAGTTAAGAATGTGTTCTCCTTTTCCTCTTTTCCCACCACATATTTCTTTGGTGAGGATCTTGCACTCAAAGCATGGAAAGAACAAAATGCTGCAAAACAGATTCATATTCATCCACTCTTTTCATGTGGCAAGTGGGCCATCATACTTTGAGACAGGAATTTTAAGTCTTTAGTGAACTAGGTTTCACTATGGAGTTGAGATATTAAAATACATCAGTAAACTCTAAAGTTTTATTGTATTGTGTTTCTTGAATAAAGTATAATTTTGTTACTTAATATTATCATGAAAATACTGAGAAATTTTTACTTGTTTTTTCCATTGCTTTTAGTAGGCCTGTAGTCTGGATGTTTCAAAATATTTTATAAAACTATAAATCTTAAAGCAAATATATCCTGATATTAATCACCATAAGAGAAAAAGAGAGACATTTATTGATGTGACTTATAATGTCACAATGACATTATACAAGGAGACTCTAGCAAATAGAAGGTTTTAATACCATCTATTCTTTCCAAACAATGGAATTCAGAAGGAAAAAAAAAGACAATATGTTACAGATTATCATGCCAGAACGGAATTGCTGACATTGACAAACCAATACAAAATTAAAAGAATTAATAGTTATAATATCCTAATGGGTATAACTGTATTAAACAGCCCTAGTAGATGGCATCACATTCAAGTCATCTATATAACGACTAAGTAACAACATATGAAGTAGAAAAGACTGATTTAGTTGGAGGGATTATGATGGAGACAAGGGAAGCTCCTAAACTCCCTTCCTTCCACAGACACACATACAGAGCAATTCCTCTGAGAAAAATCCAGAAACTAGCTGAATGACTCCTACACATCAGGCAGCTGAGCAAACACCCACACAGAAATGGGTTGGAAAGGGTGAGGCACACTCTTTCCATAAACACTACTCCCAGCATAGTGCCATACAATTGGAAGGGAATCCCCAACCCTCAGCTTCTACATGAAGAGCAAAGGACTTGGACCACATGTTTAACACCTCAGTTTTTAAGGCTGCCACTCAAGAGAGAGCCCCTCAAAAACACCTAGGTCCAAAAGCCAATGGGACATGCATCCACATGACCACAGTGGTGTGAAACTAGAAATTAATTACAAGAAAAAAACTGGAGAATCTACAAATATGTGGAGATTAGCCAAAGGCTCCTGACAACCATTGGGTCAAAAGAAATCAAGAGTGAAATAAAAAAGTACCTTGAGACAAATGCAATTGGAAATGGAAACATACCATGCCAGAACATATAGAATACACCTAAAGCAGTTCTAAAAGGGAAGTTTATAGAAATAGATGCCAACATTAAATAAAAATAGAGAAATCAAATAAAGAACTTTATACCTCAAGGAACTAGAAAAATGAGAAAAAACTAAGCTCAAATTTAGGTGAGGGAAGGAAATAACAAAGATCAAAGTGGAGATAAATGAAATAGAGACTAAAAAGACAATAGAAAATATCAATGAAGGTAGTTTTAAAAGATAAACAAAATTGACAAATCTTTAACTAGACAAAGGAAAAAGAAAACTTTTAAAAATCATAAAGGTAAGAAGATCAATTGCAGCTAATACCACAGAAATACTAAAGATCATAAGAAACTACTATGAACAATAATACTGACAAATTATATACCCTAGAAGAAACGAATAAATACCTAGAAGCATAAAACATATCAAGCATGAATTATAATTAAAAGGAAAATCTGAACTAACCAATAACAAGAGAGTAGTTTGAATCAGTAACCAAATCACTCCTCCACAAAAAAGTCAAGGACCATATGGCTTCATGGATAATTTCTACCAAACCTTTAAACAAGAATAATTACCAAAACTTTTAAAATTATTCCAATAAATAGAAGCAGAGAGAACACTTCCAAATTTACTTTCAAGGCCAACATTACACTGATACCAAAGCCAGACAATGACACTACAAAAAAAGTAAATTTCAGACTGATTGTTGAACATAGATGCAAAATCCTCTACAAAATATTAACAAACCAAATTAAACAGTACATTAAAAGGATGGAACGAAGATCATATCAAGATCAAGAGGGATTTGCCCAGAGATGCAAGGATGGTTTGATATCAGCGAATTGACCAATGCGATGGCACCACATTACAAAAAGAATAAAAATCATATGATCATCTCAATAGAGGCAGAAAAAGCTTTTGACATAATTCACATCATTTCATGATAAAAAAATCTCAAGAACCTGAGTATAGAAGGAACATACTGCACTATAAAAAAGGCCATGTATGACAAGCCCACATCTAACATCATATCTAATGTTGAAAAGCTGAAAGTTTTTCATTTAACATGAGGATGTCTTCTCTCACCACTATTTTTCTTTTTTTATTTTTATATTTATTTAGTTATTTATTTATTTTTGAATTTTATTTTATTTTTTTATATAGCAGGTTCTTATTAGTTATCCATTTCATACATATTAGTGTATATATGTCAATCCCAATCTCCCAATTCATCACACTACAACCACCACCCACCCCCGCCACGTCCCCCCTTGATGTCTATACAGTTGTTCTCTACATCTGTGTCTCAATTTCTGCCCTACAAACTGGTTGATCTGTACCATTTTTCTAGGTTCCACATATATGTGTTAATATACAATATTTGTTTTTCTCTTTCTGACACTTCACTCTGTATGACAGTCACTAGATCCATCCACATCTCTACAAATGACTCAATTTCGTTCCTTTTTCTGGATGAGTAATATTCCATTGTATATATGTACCATATCTTCTTTATCCATTCATCTGTCAATGTGCATTTAGGTTGCTTCCATGTCCTGGCTATTGTAAATACTGCTGCAATGAACATTGGAGTATGTGTGTCTTTTTGAATTATGGTTTTCTCTGGGTATATGCCCAGTAGTGGGATTGCTGGGTCATATAGTAATTCTACTTTTAGTTATATTAAGGAACCTCCATAGAGTTCTCCATAGAGGCTGTATCAATTTACATTCCAACCAACAATACAAGGGGGTTCCCTTTTCTCCACACCCTCTCCAGAATTTAATGTTTGTAGATTTTCTAATGATGCCCATTCTAATTGGTGTGAGGTGATACCTCAGTGTAGTTTTGATTTGCATTACTATAATAATTAGTGATTTTGAGCAGCTTTTCATGTGCATCTTGGCCAACTATGTGTCTTCTTTGGAGAAATGTCTATTTAGGTCTTCTGCCCATTTTTCGATTGGGTTGTTTGTTTTATTAATATTGAGCTGCATGAGGTGTTTATATATTTTAGAGATTAATCCCTTGTCCATTGATTCATTTGCAAATATTTATCCCATTCTGAGGGCTGTCTTTTCATCTTGTTTGTACTTTCCTTTGCTGTGCAAAAGCCTTTAAGTTTCTATAGCTCCCATTTGTTCATTTTTCTTTTCATTTCCATTACTCTAGGATATGGATCAAAAAAGATCTTCCTGTGATTTATGTCAGAGTGTTCTTCCTAAGTTTTCCTCTAAGAGTTTAAGTGTCTGGTCTTACATTTAGGTCTCTAATGCATTTTGAGTTTATTTTTGTGTATGGTGTTAGGGAGTATTCTTTTTTTTTTTTTTACATCTTTATTGGAGTATAATCGCTTTACAATGTTGTCTTAGTTTCTGCTTCATAACAAAGTGAATCAGTTATACATATACATATGTACCCATATCTCCTCCCTCTTGCATCTCCCTCCCTCCCAACTTCCCTATCCCACCCATCCAGGTGTTCAGAATGCACCGAGCTGATCTCCCTGTGCTATGTGTCTGCTTCCCACTAGCTATTTATTTTACGTTTGGTAGTGTATATATGTCCATGTCACTCTCTCACCTTGTCACAGCTTACCCTTTCTCCTCCCCATATCCTCAACTCCATTCTCTAGTAGGTCTGTGTCTTTATTCCCATCTTACCCCTAGATTCTTCATTACAATTTTTTTTCTTAGATTCCATATATATGTGTTAGCATATGGTATTTGTCTTTCTCTTTCTGATTTACTTCACTCTGTATGACAGACTCTAGGTCCATCCACCTCACTACAAATAAATCAATTTCACTTCTTTTTATGGCTGAGTAATTTTCCATTGTATATACGTGCCACATCTTCTTTATCCATTCATCCGATGATGGACACTTAGGTTGTTTCCATCTCCTGGCTGTTGTAAACAGAGCTGCAATGAACATTTTGGCACATGACTCTTTTTGAATTATGGTTTCCCCAGGGTATATGCCCAGTAGTGGGATTGCTGGGTCATATGGTAGTTCTATTTGTAGTTTTTTAAGGAACTTCCATACTGTTCTCCATAGAGACTGTACCAATTCACATTCCCATCAGCAGTGCAAGAGTGTTCCCTTTTCTCCACACCCTCTCCAGCATTTATTGTTTCTACATTTTTTGATGATGGCCATTCTGACTAGTGTGACATAATATCTCATTGTAGTTTTGATTTGCATTTCTCTAATGATTAATGATGTTGAGCATTCTTTCATGTGTTTGTTGGCAATCTCTATATCTTCTCTCAGGAAATGTCTGTTTAGGTCTTCTGACCATTTTTGGATTGGGTTTTTTGTTTTTTGTTATTGAGCTGCATGAAGTCTTGTAAATTTTGGAGATTAATCTTTTGTCAGTTGCTTCATTTGAAAATATTTTCTCCCATTCTGAGGGTTGTCTTTTGGTCTTGTTTATGTTGCCTTTGCTGTGCAAAAGCTTTGAAGTTTCATTAGGTCCCATTTGTTTATTTTTGTTTTTATTTCCATTTCTCTAGGAGGTGGATCAAAAAGGATCTTGCTGTGATTTATGTCATAGAGTGTTCTGCCTGTTTTCCTCTAAGAGTTTGAGAGTATCTGGCCTTATATTTAGGTCTTTAATCCATTTTGAGCTTATTTTTGTGTATGGTGTTAAGGAGTGTTATAATCTCATACTTTTACATGTACCTGTCCAGTTTTCCCAACACCACTTATTGAAGAGGCTATCCTTTCTCCACTGTATATTCCTGCCACCTTTATCAAAGATAAGGTGACCATATGTGCGTGGGTTGATCTCTGGGCTTTCTATCCTGTTCCATTGATCTATATTTTTGTTTTTGTTCCAGTACCATACTGTCTTGATTACTGTAGCTTTGTAGAATAGTCTGAAGACTGGGGGCCTGATTCTTCCAGCTCCGTTTTTCATTCTCAAGATTGCTTTGGTTATCAGGGTCTATTGTGTTTCCATACAAATTGTGAAATTTTTTGTTCTATTTCTGTGAAAAATGCCAGTGGTAGTTTGATAGGTATTGCATTGAATATGTAGATTGCTTTGGGTAGTAGAGTCATTTACACAATGTTGATTCTTCCAAGAATCCAAGAACATGGTATACCTCTCCATCTATTTGTATCATCTTTAATTTCTTTCATCAGTGTCTTATAATTTGCTGCATACAGGTCTTTTGTCTCCTTAGGTAGGTTTATTCCTAGATATTTTATTATTTTTGCTGCAGTGGTAAATGGGAGTGGTTTCTTGATTTCACTTTCAGATTTTTCATTATTAGTGTATAGAAATGCCAGAGATTTCTGTGCATTAATTTTTTATCCTGCTACTTTACCAAATCCATTGATAAGCTTTAGTAGTTTTCCGGTAGCATCTTTAGGATTCTGTATGTATAGTATCATGTCATCTGCAAACAGTGACAGTTTTACTTCCTGTTATCCAATTTGGATTCCTTTTACTTCCTTTTCTTCTCTGAGTGCTGTGGCTAAAACTTCCAAAACTCTGTTGAATAAGAGTGGTGAGAGTGGGCAACCTTGTCTTGTTCCTGATCGTGGTGGAAATGCTTTCAGTTTTTCACCATTGAGGATGATGTTTGCTGTGGGTTTGTCATATATGGCCTTTATTATGTTGAGGAAAGTTCCCTCTATGCCTACTTTCTGCAGGGTTTTTATCATAAATGGGTGTTGAATTTTGTCAAAAGCTTTCTCTGCATCTGTTGAGATGATCATATGTTTTTTCTCCTTCAATTTGTTAATATGGTTTATCACATTGATAGATTTGCATATATTGAAGAATCCTTGCATTCCTGGAATAAACCCCACTTGATCATGGTGTATGATCCTTTTAATGTGCTGTTGGATTCTGTTTGCTAGTATTTTGTTGAGGATTTTTGCATCTATGATCATCAGTGATATTGGCCTGTAGTTTTCTTTCTTTGTGACATCCTTGTCTGGTTTTGGTATCAAGGTGATGGTGGCCTCGTAGAAGGAGTTTGGGAGTGTTCCTCCCTCTGCTATATTTTGGAAGAGTTTGAGAAGGATAGGTGTTAGCTCTTCTCTAAACGTTTGATAGAATTCGCCTGTGAAGCCATCTGGTCCTGGGCTTTTCTTGTTGGAAGATTTTTAATCACAGTTTCAATTTCAGTGCTTGTGATTGGTCTGTTCATATTTTCTATTTCTTCCTGATTCAGTCTTGGCAGGTTGTGCATTTCTAAGAATTTGTCCATTTCTTCCAGATTGTCCGTTTTATTGGCATAGAGTTGCTTGTAGTAATCTCTCATGATCTCTTTTATTTCTGCAGTGTCATTTGTTACCTCTCCTTTTTCATTTCTAATACTATTGATTTGAGTCTTCTCCCTTCTTTTCTTGATGAGTCTGGCTAGTGGTTTATCTATTTTGTTTATCTTCTCAAAGAACCAGCTTTTAGTTTTATTGATCTTTGCTATTGTTTCCTTCATTTCTTTTTCATTTATTTCTGATCTGATTTTTATGATTTCTTTCCTTCTGGTAGCTTTGGGGTTTTTTTGTTCTTCTTACTCTAATTGCTTGAGGTGCAAGGTTAGGTTGTTTATTTGAGATGTTTCCTGCTTCTTAAGATGGGCTTGTATTGCTATAAACTTCCCCCTTAGAACTGCTTTTGCTGCATCCCATAGGTTTTGGGTCGTTTTGTCTCCATTGTCATTTGTTTCTAGGTATTTTTTTTATTTCCTCTTTGATTTCTTCAGTGGTCACTTCATTATCAAGTAGTGTATTGTTTAGCCTCCATGTGTTTGTATTTTTTACAGATCTTTTCCTGTAATTGATATCTAGTCTCATGGCATTGTGGTCAGAAAAGATACTTGATACAATTTCAATTTTCTTAAATTTACCAAGGCTTGATTTGTGACCCAAGATATGATCTATCCTGGAGAATATTCCATGAGCACTTGAGAAAAATGTGTATTCTGTTGTTTTTGGATGGAGTGTCCTATAAATATCAATTAAGTCCATCTCGTTTAATGTATCATTTAAAGCTTGTGTTTCCTTATTTATTTTCATTTTGGATGATCTGTCCATGGGTGAAAGTGGGGTGTTAAAGTCCCCTACTATGTATGTGTTCCTGTCAATTTCCCCTTTTATGGCTGTTAGTTTTTGCCTTATGTATTGAGGTGCTCCTATTTTGGGTGTTTAAATATTTACAATTGTTATATCTTCTTCTTGGATCGATCCCTTGATCATTATTTGGTGTCCTTCTTTGTCTCTTCTCATAGGCTTTATTTTAAAGTCTATTTTGTCTGATATGAGATTTGCTCCTCCAGCTTTCCTTTGGTTTCCATGTGCATGGAATATCTTTTTCCACCCCCTTACTTTCAGTCTGTATGTATTTCTAGGTCTGAGTGGGTCTCTTGTAGACAGCATATATATTGGTCTTGTTTTTGATCCATTCAGCCACTCTGTGTCTTTTGGTGGGAGCATTTAATCCATTTACATTTAAGGCAGTTATCGATATGTATGTTCCTATTCCCATTTTCTTAATTGTTTTGGTTTGTCATTGTAGATCTTTTCCTTGTCTTGTGTTTCTTGACTAGAGAAGACCCTTTAACATTTGTTGTAAAGCTGTTTTTGTGGTGCTGAACTCTCTCAGCTTTTGCTTGTCTGTAAAGATTTTAATTTCTCCATCAAATCTGAATGAGATCCTTGCTGGGTAGAGTAATCTTGGTTGTAGATTTTTTCCTTCACCACTTTAAATATGTCCTGCCAGTCCCTTCTGGCTTGCAGAGTTTCTTTTGAAAGATCAGCTGTTAACCTTATGGGGATTCCCTTGTGAGTTATTTGTTGTTTTTCCCTTGCTGCTTTTAATATATTTTCTTTGTATTTAATTTTTGACAGTTTGATTAATATGTGTCTTGGCGTGTTTTTCCTTGGATTTATCCTGTATGGGACTCTCTGTGCTTCCTGGAGTTGATTAACTATTTCCTTTCCCATATTAGGGAAGTTTTCAACTATAATCTTCAAATATTTTCTCAGTCCCTTTCTTTTTCTCTTCTTCTTCTGGAACCCCTATAATTCGAATATTGGTGCATTTAATATTGTCCCACAGTTCTCTGAGACTGTCCTCAATTATTTTCATTCTTTTTTCTTTATTCTGCTCTGCAGTAGTTATTTCTACTATTTTATCTTCCAGGTCACTTATCCGTTTTTCTGCCTCAGTTATTCTGCTATTGATCCCTTCTAGCGCATTTTAAATTTCATTTATTGTCTTGTTCATCATTGCTTGTTTCATCTTTAGTTCTTTAGGTCCTTGTTAAATGTTTCTTACATTTTCTCTATTCTATTTCCAAGATTTTGGATCATCTTTACTATCATTATTCTGAATTCTTTTTCAAGTAGACTGCCTATTTCCTCTTCTTTTGTTAGGTCTGGTGGGTTTTTATCTTTCTCCTTCATCTGCTATGTGTTTTTCTGTCTTCTCATTTGCTTATCTTACTGTGTTTGGGGTCTCCTTTTTACAGGCTGCAGGTTCGTAGTTTCTGTTGTTTTTGATGTCTTTCCTCAGTGGCTAAAGTTTGTTCAGTGGGTTGTGTAGGTTTCCGGTGGAGGGGACTAGTGCCTGTGTTCTGGTGGATGAGGCTGGATCTTGTCTTTCTGGTGGGCAGGTCCACATCTGGTGGTGTGTTTCGGGGTGTCTGTGGATTTATTATGTTTTTAGGCAGCCTCTCTGCTAATGGGTGGGGTTGTGTTCCTGTCTTGCTAGTTGTTTGGCATAGAGTGTCCAGCACTGTAGCTTGCTGGTCATTGAGTGAAGCTGGGTGTCAGTGTTGAGATGGAGATCTCTGGGAGATTTTCACCATTTGATATTACGTGGAGCTGGGAGTTGTCTTGTGGACCAGTGTCCTGAATTTGGCTCTCCCACCTCAGAGGCACAGCACAGACTCCTGGTTGCAACAACATGAGCCTTTCATCCACACGGCTCAGCATAAAAGGGAGAAAAAGTAGAAAGAAAGAAAAAAAGAAAGAACGTAAAAGAAAAGAAAATAAAGTAAGATAAAATAAAATAAAGTTATTAAAATAAAAAATAATTATTAAGAAAAAATTTAAAAAAAAAACGGTAGGATAGAACCCTAGGGCAAATGTTGAAAGCAAAGTTTTACAGACAAAATCTCACACAGAAGCATACACATACACACTCACAAATAGAGGAAAAGGGGTAAAATAATAAATCTTGCTCTCAAAGTCCACCTCTTCATTTTGGGATGATTCATTGTCTATTCATATATTCCACAGATGCAGGGTACATCAAGTTGATTGTGGAGATTTAATCCACCGCTCCTGAGACTGCTGGGAGAGATCTCCCTTTCTCTTCTTTGTTCACACAGCTCCCCGGGCTCAGCTTTGGATTTGGCCCTGCCTGTGTATGTAGGTCACCAGAGGGTGTCTGTTCTTTGCTTAGACAGGACAGGGTTAAAGGAGCAGCTGACTCGAGAGCTCTGGCTCACTCAAGTTGGGGGAAGGGAGGGGTTGTGGATGCAGGGCGATCCTGCTGCAACAGAGGCCAGCAGGACTTTGCACCAGCCTGAGGTGCGCCATGCGTTCTCCCAGGGAAGGTGTCCCTGGATCCCAGGACCCTGGCAGTGGCGAGCTGCACAGGCTCCCCTGAAGGCAGGTGTGGATAGTGACCTGTGCTCTCACACAGCCTTCTTGGTGGCGGCAGCAGCAGCCTTAGCATCTCATGCCCGTCTCTGGGGTCCATGATGTTAGCCGCGGCTCACGCCCATCTCTGGAGCTCCTTTAAGCAGCGCTCTTAATCCCCTCTCCTCACACACCAGGAAACCAAGAAAGAAGAAAATGTCTCTTGCCTCTTCGGCAGGTCCAGACGTTTCCCCGGACTCCCTCCCGGCTAGCCGTGGTGCACTAAACCCCTGCAGGCTGTGTTCATGCTGCCAACCCCAGTCCTCTCCCTGTGCTCTGAGGGAAGCCTGAGCCTCAGTTCCCAGCCCCGCCTGCCCCAGTGGGTGAGCAGACAAGCCTCTTGGGCTGGTGAGTGCCGGTCGACACCGAACCTCTGTGCGGGAATCTCTCCACTTTGCCCTCCACACCCCTGTTGCTGTGCTCTCCTCTGCAGCTCTGAAGCTTCCCCCTCTGCCACCTGCAGTCTCCACCCATGAAGGGGCTTCCTAGTATGTGGAAAGCTTTCCTCCTTCACAGCTCCCTCCCACTGGTGCAGGTCCCGTCCCTATTCTTTTGTCTCTGTTTATTGTTTTTTTAATTTTTCCCTACCCAGCTGTATGGGGAATTTCTTCCCTTTTGGGAGGTCTGAGGCCTTCTGCCAGCGTTCAGTACATGTCCTGTAGGAGTTGTTCCACGTGTAGATGTATTTCTGGTGTATCTGTGGGTAGGATGGTGATCTCCACATCTTACTCTTCCGCCATCTTCCCAGAAGTCCCTGTAGGGACTATTCTAACTTCATTCTTTTATATGTAGCTGTCCAGTTTTCCCAGCACCACTTATTGAAGACACTGTCTTTTCTCTATATCCTTACCTCTTTTGTCATAGATTAGTTGACCATAGGTTTGTGGGTTTACCTCTGGGCTTTCTATCCTGTTCCATTCATCTATATTTCTGTTTTTTGAGCCAGTACCATACTGTCTTAATTACTGTATCTTTGTAATATAGTCTGAAGTCAGGGAGTCTGATTCCTCCAGCTCCGTTTTTTTTCATCAAGACCACTTTCGCTATTCAGGGTCTTTTGTGTCTCCATACAAATGTTAAGATTTTTTTGTTCTAGTTCTGTAAAAAATGCCATTGGTAATTTGATAAGGATTGCACTGAATCTGTAGATTGCTTTGGGTAGTATAGTCATTTGCACAGTGTTGATTATTCCAATCCAAGAACATGATATATCTCTCCATCTGTTTGTATCATCTTTAATTTCTTTCATCCATGTCTTATAGTTTTCTGCATACTGGTCTTTTGTCTCCCTCAGTAGGTTTATTCCTAGGTATTTTATTCTTTTTGTTGTCGTGGTAAATGGGAGGGTTTCCTTAATTTTCCTTTCAGATATTTCATCATTAGTGTATAGGAATGCCAGAGATTTCTGTGCATTAATTTTGTATCCTGCAACATTACCAAATTCATTGATTAGCTCTAGTAACTTTCTGGTGCCATCTTTAGGATTCTTTATGTATAGTATCATGTAATCTGAAAAAAGTGACAGTTCTAATTCTTCTTTTCCAATTTGTATTCCTTTTAATCTTTTTCTTCTCTGATTGCCATGACTAGGACTTCCAGAACTATGTTGAATAATAGTAGTGAGAGTGGACATCCTTGTCTTTTTCCTGATCGTAGAGGAAATGCTTTCAGTTTTTCACCATTGAGAATGATGTTTGCTGTGGGTTTGTTCTGTATGACCTTTATTAGATTGAGGTAGGTTCCCCCTAATCCCACTTTCTGGAGAG
Organism: Delphinus delphis; assembly: GCF_949987515.2. Classification (NCBI taxonomy): domain Eukaryota; kingdom Metazoa; phylum Chordata; class Mammalia; order Artiodactyla; family Delphinidae; genus Delphinus; species Delphinus delphis. Next base: position 28,329,531 of record NC_082690.1, on the reverse strand, counting down.
TTGTTATCATAAATGGGTGTTAAATTTTGTCAAAAGCTTTCTCTGCATCTATTGAGATGATCATATATTTTTTCTTCTTCAATTTGTTAATATGCTGCATCACATTGATTGATTTGCATATATTGAAGAATCCTTGCACTCTTTGGTTAAATCTCACTTGATCATGGTGTATGATCCTTTTAATTTGTTGTTGGATTCTGTTTGCTAGCATTTGTTGAGGATGTTTGCATCTATATTCATCAGTGATATTGGTCTATAATTTTCTTTTTTTATAGTATCTTTGTCTGGTTTTGGTATCATGGTGATGGTGACCTCATAGAATGAGTTTGGGAGTGTTCCTTCCCCTGAAATTTTTTGGGAGACTTTGAGAAGGATGAGTGTTAGCTCGTCTCTAAATGTTTGATAGAATTTACCTGTGAAGCCATTTGGTCCTGGACTTTTGTTTGTTGGAAGATATTTAATCACAGTTTCAATTTCGTTACTTGCGATTGCTCTGTTCCTCCCTGGTTCAGTCTTGGAAGCTTATTCCTTTCTAAGAATGTGTCCATTTCTTCCAGGTTGTCCATTTTATCGGCATTCAGTTGCTTGTAGTAGTCTCTGAGGATGCTTTGTATTTCTGCAGTGTCTGTTGTAACTTCTCCTTTTCCTTTCTAATCTTATTGTTTTGAGTCCTCTTCCTCTTTTTCTTGATGAGTCTGGCTAATGATTTATCAATTTTGTTTTTCTTCTCAAAATACCAGCTTTTAGTTGGGTTTTTTTTTTTCAGCTTTTAGTTTTATTGATCTTTGCTATTGTTTTCTTTGTTTCTATTTCATTTATTTCTGCTCTGATTTTATGATTTCTTTCCTTCTACTAACTTTGGATTTTGTTTGTTCTTCTTTCTCTAGTTCTTTTCAGTGTAAGGTTAGATTGTTTGAGTAGTTTGTTGTTTCTTGAAGTAGGATTGTATTGCTATAAACTTCCCTCTGAGAACTGCTTTTGCTGCACTCAATATGTTGTGGATTGTCTTGTTTTCCTTGTCATTTGTCTCTAGGTATGTTTTGGTTTCTTCTTTGATTTCCTCAGTGATCTCTTGGTTATTTATTAATGTATTCTTTAGCCTCCATGTGTTTGTGTTTTTTACTTGTTTTCCCTGGAAGTGATTTCTAACTTCACAGCATTGTGGTCAGAAAATTGCTTGATATGATTTCCATTTTCTTAAATTTACTGAGGCTTGATTTGTGACCCAAGATGTGATCTATCCTGAAGAATATTCCATGCGCATTTGAGAAGAAAGTGTAATCTGCTGTTTTGGGATGGAATGTCCTATAAATATTAATTAAATCTCTGGCCTATTGTGTCATTTAAAGCTTGTGTTTCCTTATTAATTTTCTGTTTGGATGATCTGCCCATTGGTGTAAGTGAGGTGTTAAAGTTCCCCACTATTATTGTGTCACTGTCAATTTCCTCTTTTATAGCTGTCAACATTTGCCTTATGTATCGAGGTGCTCCTATGGGGGGTGGAGATATGTTTATTACTATTATATCTTCTTGTTGGATTGATCCCTTGATCATTATGTAGTGTCCTTCCTTGTTTCTTGTAACATTCTTTATTTTCAAGTCTATTTATCTGATATAAGTATTACTACTCCAGCTTTCTTTTGATTTCCATTTGCATGGAATATCTTTTTCCATCCCCACACTTTCAGTCTGTATGTGTCCCTAGGTCTGAAGTGGGTTGCTTGTAGACAGCATATATATGGGTCTTGTTTTTGTATCCATTCAGTGAGCCTGTGTCTTTTGGTTGGAGCTTTTAATCCATTCACGTTTAAGATAATTATTGATATGTACATTCCTATTACCATTTTCTTATTTATTTTCAGTTGTTTTTGTAGGTTCTTCTCTTCTGCTTTGCACTTAGAGAAGTGCCTTTAGCATTCGTTTTAGAACTGGTTTGGTGGTGCTGAATTCTGTTAGCTTTTGTTTGTCTGTAAAGCTTTTGATTTCTCCATCAAATCTGAATGAGATCCTTGCTGGGTAGAGTAATCTTGGTTGTAGGTCCTTCCTTTTCCTCACTTTAAATATGTCATGCTACTCCCTCCTGGTTTGTAGAGTTTCTGCTGATAAATCAGTTGTTAGCTCTATGAGAGTTCTTCTTTATGGTATTTGTCATTTTTCCCTTGCTGCTTTTAATAATATTTCTTTGTCTTTAATTTTTTTCAATTTGATTACTATGTGTCTTGGTTCGTTTCTTCTTGGGTTTATCCTGTATGGGACTCTGTGCTTCCTGGACTTGGGTTGCTATTTCCTTTCCCAAGTTAGGGGATTTTTCAACTATAATCTATTCAAATATTTTCTCGGGTCCTTTCTCTCTCTCTTCTCCTTCTGGGACCCCTATAATGCAAATGTTTTTGCATTTAGTGTTGTCCCAGAGGTCTCTTAGGCTGTCTTCATTTCTTTTCATTCTTTTTTCTTTATTCTGTTCCACAGCAGTGAATTCCACCATTCTATCTTCCAGGTCACTTATCCATTCTTCTGCCTCAGTTATTCTCCTACTGATTCCTTCTAGTGTATTTTTCATTTCAGTTATTGTATTGTTCATCTCTGTTTGTTTGTTCTTTAATTCTCTAGGTGTTTGTTAGACATTTCTTGCATCTTCTCAACCTTTGCCTCTATTCTTTTTCTGAGGTCCTAGATCATCTTCACTATCATTATTCTGAATTCTTTTTCTGGTAGGTTGCCTATCTCAACTTCATTTAGTTGTTTTTCTGGGGTTTTATTTTGTTCCTTCATCTGGTACATAGCCCTCTGCCTTTTCTTCTTGTCTATCTTTCTGTGAATGTAGTTTTTGTTCCACAGGCTGCAGGATTGTAGTTCTTGTTTCTGCTGTCTGCCCTCTGGTGGATGAGGCTATCTAAGAGGCTTGTGCAAGTTTCCTGATGGGAGGGACTGGTGGTGGGTAGAGCTGGCTGTTTCTCTGGTGGGCAGAGCTCAGTAAAACCTTAATCTGCTTGTCTGCTGATGGGTGGGTCTGGGTTCCCTCCCTGTTGGTTGTTTGGCCTGAGGTGACCCAACAATGGAGCCTACCCAGGCTCTTTGGTTGGGCTAATGGTGGATGCCGGGAGGGCTCATGCCAAGGAGTACTTCCAGAACTTCTGCTACCAGTGTCTCTGTCCTCACAGTAAGACACAGCCACCCCTTGCCTCTGCAGGAGACCTCCCAAAACTAGCAGGCAGGTCCGGTTCAGTCTCCTATGGGGTCACTTCTCCTTCCCCTGGTCCCAATGTGCACAACACCCTGTGTTTGTCCTCCAAGAGTGGCATCTCTGTTTCTCCCAGCCTTGTCAAAGTCTTGCAATCAAATCCTGCCAGCTTTCAAAATCTGACTGTCTAGGAATTCCTCCTCCCATTGCCAGACCCCCAAGCTGGGAAGCCTGACATGGGGCTCAGCACCTTCACTCCAGTGGGTAACTTCTGTGGTTTAAATGTTCTCCAGTTTGTGAGTCACCCACCCGGCAGTTACAGGATTTGATTTTATTGTGATTGTGCCCCTTCTACCGTCTCACTGTGGCCTCCCCTTTGTCTTTGGATGTGGGGTATCTTTTATGGTGAGTTCCAGTGTCCTCCTGTCAGTGACTGCTCAGCAGTTAGTTGTGATTCTGGTGCTCTTGCAAGAGGGAGTGAGCACACGTCCTTCTAGTCTGTCATCTTGATTCAATCTCTCACCACAATTTTTCAATATAGTACTGAAGTCCTAGCCAGAGCAATGAGCCAAAAAATAAATAAATAAAAGGATTCAATTTAGAAAGGAAGAAGTAAAATTGTCTGTATATAGATGACATTATAGTATTGATAGAAAAAATCACCAAAAAAGATTCCAAAAAAAATTTTTAGAATAAATGACTTCAGTAAATTTGCAGGATACAGAATTAATATAGAACTCAGTTGTGTTTCTATACAATAACAGCAAACTCTCAGAAAGAAAAATTAAGAACAGCTGGAGGCATTACATTTCCTGATTTCAAACTCTATTACAAAGCTATAGTAATCAAATCAATATTGTATTGGAATAAAAACAGACACATAGATAAATGGAACAGAATATAGAGCTCAGGAATAAACCCCAGCATATATGGTCACTTAACTTTCAACAAAGGAGTGAAGAATATACAATAAGGAAAGGTTAGTCTCTTCAATAAATAATGTTGGGAAAACTGAATATGCACATTCAAAAGAATGAAAATGGACCTTTTTACTATATAAAATGGATTATTGAAAATAAGATCTGAAACTGTAAAACTCCTAGAAGAAAAGCTAGGGGATAATCCCCTTGACTTTGGTCCTGGCAATGAGTTTTTGGATCTGATACCTAAAGCACAAGCAAAAAAAAAAAAAAAAAAAAAAAAAACCAAATAAGTGAGACTACCTCAAATGAAAAAGCTTCTACACAGCAAAGGAAACCATCAACAAAATAAATAGACAATCTACTGAATGGGAGAAAATATTTGCAAACCACATATCAAATAAAGGGTTAATATTGAAAATATACTAGGAATTCCTACAACTTAATAGCAAAACTCAAGTAATTTAAAAATGGACAAATGACCTAAGACATTTTTCCAAACAAGACAAATTATCAACAGATATGAAAAGATGCTCAACATAATTACTCATCACAGAAATGCAAATCAAAACCCCAATGAGATACCACCTCAAACCTCAAATTTGTTAGGGTGGCTATTATCTAAATGGATAAATATATATTATATATATATATATATAAAAACATGGTATAACACGGTCATTATAGTTATTAATACTATATTATTGAAATTTGCTAAGAGAGTAGAAATTTTGTTCTCATCAAAAAAAGAAATGTGAAGTGTTGGGTGTGTTAATTAAATCAATGGTGGGTATCTTTCACAGTGTGTACACATATCAAATCATCAATTGTACAGTTTGAATATATCGCAATTTTATTTGTCATGTATCCCTCAATACAGTTGAAAAAATATTGATTTAATGAGAATAGTAAGAACTGATTCCTAAAATAAAAATTCTTACTGGTTAGTGAAGGCTACAAATATTCTAGAAAGTTTCAAATATTCTGTAGTCATAAAGTTGAAAATCAAAATAGAAAGTATGAAGTCCAATTCATATTTAACAAAAAGAGAAGAATGAAACAAGGCAAACATCAATATGGGATGTTTAAAATTATATCATGAATTTACAAGCATATTATTTTTATAATTGAAGTATAGTTCATTTACAATATTGTGTTAATTTTAGGTGTACAGCATAGTGATTTAGGTGTGGGGTTTTTTGCAGATTATATTCCATTATAGGTTATTATGAATTATTGAATGTAATTCCCTGTGGTATACAGTAAATTCTTATTCCTTATCTATTTTATATATAGTAGATTTGTATCCATTAATCCCATACTCCTAATTTGTTTCTTCTCCTTCCCTCTACACTTTGGTAAACATAAGTTTCTTTTCTATGTCTGTGAGTCCATTTCTGTTTTCTATATAGATTCATTTGTATTCTTTTTTAGATTCCTCATATAAGTGATATCATATAGTATATGTCTTTTTGCTGTCTGACTTACTTCACTAAGCATAATATTCTCTAGGTCCATCCATGTTGCTGCAAATGGCGTTATATCATTCTTTTTATGGTTTCATAATATTCCATTGTGTGTGTGTATATATATATATATATATATATATATATATATATATATATATATATCCCATATATTTTAAGCCAGTTGTCTGTTGATGAACACATGGGTTGTTTCCATGTCTTGACTGTTGGAAATAGTGCTACTATGAACATTGGGCTGCATGTATCTTCTTGGATATGTGCCCAGGAGAGGGATTTCTATATCTTATGGTAGTTCTATTTTTAGTTTTTCAAGGAATATTTATTCTGTTTTCCATAGTGGCTGCACCAATTTACATTCCTACAAACAGTGTGCAAACTCTTTCTAGCAATTATTATTTGTAGATTTTTTTTTTTTTTTTTTTTTTGCTGTACTTGGGCCTCTCACTGTTATGGCCTCTCCCATTGTGGAGCACAGTCTCCGGATGCGCAGGCTCAGCAGCCATGGCTCGCTGGCCCAGCCACTCCGTGGCATGTGGGATCCTCCCAGACTGGGGCATTTGCAGGCCGACTCTCAACCACTGAGCCACCAGGGAAGCCCTATTTGTAGATTTTTTGATGATAGCCTGTTGTGAGATGATACCTCAATGAGATTTTGATTTGCATCTTTCTAATAATTAGTGATGTTGAGCATCTTTTCATGTGCCTATTGGTCATCTGTATGTCTTCTTTGGAAGAAATATCTATTTAGGTCTCTGTCCATTTTTTGATTGGGTTGTTTATTTTTCAGATATTAAGCTATATGAACTGTGGGTATATTCTGCATATTAACCTCTTGTCAGTTGCATCATTTGAAAATATTTTCTCCCATTCCATAGGTTGTCTTTTCATTTTGCTTATGGTTTCCTTTGCTTCACAAAAGCTTTTAAGTTTGATTAGGTCCAATTTGTTTATCTTTGCTTTTATACATTTTGCCTTTGGGAGACAGATCAAGGAAAATATTACTACGATTTATGTCAAAGACTGTTTTGCCTGTGTTCTCTTCTAGGAGCTTGTAGTGTCCTGTCTTACATTTAGGTCTTTAAACTGTTTTGAGATTATTTTTGTATATGGTATGAGAGAGTGTTCTAATTTCATTGAATTACATATAGCTATTCAGTTTTCCCAACAGCACTTGATGAAGAGACTGTCTTTTCTCCATAGTATATTCTTCACTTCTTTGTCATAGATTAATTTATAGTAGATGCATAGGTTTATTTCTAGGCTCTATATTCTGTTCCATTGCTTTATATGTCTGTTTTTGTGCCAATACCACACTGTATTGTTTACTGGAACTTTGCACTATAGTCTAAAGTGTGGAAGGGTTTTACTTCCAGCTTTAATCATTTTCCTCAGGATTGCTTTGCCAATTCTGGGTCTTTTGTGGTTCCATATAAACATCTTTATTGGAGTATAATTGCTTTACAATGTTGTGGTAATTTCTGCTGCATAACAAAGTTAATCAGCTATACGTGTACATATATCACCATATACCCTCTCTCTTGTACCTCCCTCCCACTCTTCCTATCCCACCCCTCTATGTGGTCACAAAGCAGTGAGCTGATCTCCCTGTGCTATGCAGCTGCTTCCCACTAGCAATTTTACATTTGGTAGTGTATATATATCAATGTTACCCTTTCACTTTGTCCCAGCTTACCCTTCCCCCTCCCTGTGTCCTCAAGTCCATTCTCTACATCTGTGTCTTTATTCCTGTCCTGCCCCTAGGTTCTTCAGAGCATTTTTTTATTATTATTCCATATATATGTTTTAACATATGGTATTTGTTTTTCTCTTTCTGACTTACTTCACTCTGTATGACACACTAGGTCCATCCACCTCACTACAAATAACTCAATTTCATTTCTTTTTATGGCTGAGTTATACTCCATTGTATATATATGCCACATCTCTTTATCCATTTATCTGTTGATGGACACTTCGGTTAGTTCCATGTCCTGACTACTGTAAATAATGCTGCAATGAACATTGTGGTGCATGTCTCATTTTGAATTATGGTTTTCTCAGGGTATATGCCCAGTAGTGGGAATGCTGGGTCATACTGTAGTTCTATTTTTAGTTTTTTAAGGAAAATCCATACTGTTCTCTATAGTGGCTGTATCAATTTACATTCCCACCAACAGTAAAATATGGTTCCTTTTTCTCCACGTCCACTCGAGCATTTATCATTTGTAGATTTTTTGATGATGGCCATTCTGACTGGTGTGACATGAAACCTCATTGTGGCTTTGATTTGCACTTCTCTAATGACTAGTGATGTTGAGCATCCTTTCATATGTTTGTTGGAAATCTGTATATCTTCTTTGGAAATATCTATTTAGGTCTTCCCCCTAGTTTTGGATTGGGTTTTTTGTTTTCTTGATATTGAGCTGCATGAACTGCTGTGTATTTTGGAGATTACTACTTAGTCAGTTGCTTCATTTGCAAATATTTTCTCCCATTCTGAAGGTTCTCTTTTCATCTTCTTTATGATTTCCATTGCTGTGCAAAGCTTTTAAGTTTCATTAGGTCCCATTTGTTTATTTTTGTTTCTATTTCCTTTTCTCTAGGAGGTGGGTCAAAAAGGATCTTGCTGTGATTCATGGCAGAAAGTGTTCTGTCTATGTTTTCCTCTCAGAGTTTTATAGTGTCTAGCCTTACCTTTAGGTCTTTAATCCGTTTTGAGTTTATTTTTGTGTATGGTGTTAGGGAGTGTTATAATTTCATACTTTTACATGTACCTGTCCAGTTTTCCCAGCACCACTTATTGAAGAGGCTGTCTTTTCTCCAATGTATATTCTTGCCTCCTTTATCAAAGATAAGGTGACTATATGTACATGGGTCTATCTCTGGGCTTTCTCTCCTGTTCCATTGATCTATATTTCTGTTTTTGTGCTAGTACCATACTGCTTTGATTACTGTAGCTTTGTAGTATAGTCTGAAGTCAGGGAGCCTGATTCCTCCAGCTCCGTTTTTCTTTTTCAAGATTGCTTTGGCTATTTGGGGTCTATTGTGTTTCCATACAAATTGTGAAATTTTTTGTTCTAGTTCTGTGAAAAATGCCATTGGTAGTTTGATAGGGATTGCATTGAATCTGTAGATTGGGTAGTATATTCATTTCCACAATTTTGATTTTTCCCATCCAAGAACATGGTATATGTCTCCATCTGTTTGGATCATCTTTAATTTTTTTTGTCCGTGTCTTAACAGTTTTCTGCATACAGGTCATTTTTCTCCTTAGGTAGGTTTATTCCTCAGTATTTTATTCTTAATGTTGCAGTGGTAAATGGGAGTATTTCCTTAACCTCTCTATCATTTTTTTCATCATTAGTGTATAGGAATATAAGAGATTTCTGTGCATTAATTTTGTATCCTGCTACTTTATGAAATTATTGATTAGCTCTAGTAGTTTTCTGGTAACATTTTTAGGATACTCTATACATAGTATCATGTCATCTGCAAACAGTGAGAGTTTTATTTCTTCTTTTCCAATTAGGATTCCTTTTATTTCTGTATTATCTAATTTCTGTGGCTAAAACTTCCACAACTATGTTGAATAATAATGGTGCGACTGGGCGACCTTGTCTTTTTCCTGATCTTAGTGGAAATGTTTTCAGTTTTTCACCTTTGAGAATGATGTGGGCTGTGGGTTTGTCATATATGGCCTTTATTATGTTGAAGTAATTTCTCTCTATGGCTACTTTCTGAATGGCTTTTATCATAAATGGGTGTTGAATTTTGTTGAAAGCTTTTTCTGCATTATTGGGATTATCATGTGGATTTTATCTTTAATTTGTTAATATGGTTTATCGCATTGATTGATTTATGTATATTGAAGAATGCTTGCATTCCTGGGATAAACCACACTTGATCATGGTGTATGATCATTTTCATGTGCTGTCGGATTCTGTTTGCTAGTATTTTGTGGAGGATTATTGCATCTATGTTCATTAGTAATATTGGCTTGTAGTTTTCGTTTTTTGTGACATCTTTGTCTGGTTTTGGTATCAGGGTGATGTTGGCCTCATAGAATGCATTTGGGAGAGATCCTTCCTCTGCAATATTTTGGAGGAGTTTGAGAGGGATAGGTATTAGCTTTCCCTAAATGTTTAATAGAATTCACCTATGAAGCCATCTGGTCCTGGGCTTTTGTTTGTTGGAAGATATTTAGTCACAGTTTCAATTTCAGTGCTTGTGATTGGTCTGTTTTATTTTCGATTTCTTCCTGGTTTTCCAACTTATTGGCATATAGGTGCTTGTAGTAATCTCTCATGATCCTTTGTATTTCTGCAGTGTCAGTTGTTACTTCTATTTCATTTCTATTTCTGTTGATTTGAGTCTTCTCCCTTTTTTTATTGATGTGTCTGCCTAATGGTTTATCAGTTTTGTTTATCTTCTCAAAGAACCAGTTTTTAGTTTTATTGATCTTTGCTATCATTTCCTTCATTTCTTTTTCATTTATTTCCTATCTGATCTTTATGATTTCTTTCATTCTGCTAACTTTGGGGGTTTTGGGTCCTCTTTCTCTAATTGCTTTAGGTGTAAAATTAGGATGTTTATTTGAGATTTTTCTTGTTTCCTGAGGTAGCATTTTATTGCTCTAAAGTTCTCCCTTAGAACTGCTTTTGCTACATCCCATACATTTTGGGCTGTCGTGTTTTCATTGTCCTTTGTTTCTAGGTAGTTTTTGATTTCCTTTTTGATTTCTTTAGTGATCTCCTGGTTATTAAGTAGCATATTGTTTATCTTCCATGTGTTTTCATATTTTACAGTTTTTTCCTGTAATTGATATCTTATCTCATAGCATGTGGTTGGAAAAGATACTTGCTATGATTTCAATTTTCTTAAATTTACCAAGGCTTGATTTGTGACCCAAAATATGATCTATCCTAGGTAATGTTCCATGGGCACTTGAGAAGAAACTGTATGCTGTTGTTTTAGGATGGAATGTCCTATAAATATCAATTAAGTCCACCTTGTTTAATGTGTCATTGAAAGCTTGTGTTTCCTTATTTATTTTCATTGTGGATAATCTTCCATTGGTGAAAGTGGGGTGTTAATGTCCCCTACTATGATTGTGTTACTGTCGATTCCCCCTTTTATCACTGTTAATATTTGCCTTATGTATTGAGGTGCTCCTATGTTAGGTGCACAAATATTTACGATTGTTATATCTTCTTCTTACATTGATCCCTTGATCATTATGGAATGCCATTCATTGTCTCTTGTAATAGTCAATTTTGTCTGATATGAGAATTGCTACTCCAGCTTTCTTTTGATTTCCATTTGCATGGAATATCTGTTTCCATCCCATCACTTTCAGTATGTACGTGTCCCTAGATATTAAGTGGGTCTCTTGTAGACAGCATATATATGGGTATTTTTCTGTATTCATTCAGCCAGTCTATGTCTTTCAGGTGGAACATTTAATCCATTTACACTAAAGGTAGTTATCAATATGTATGTTCCTATTACCATATTCTTAATTGCTTTGGGTTTGTTATTGGAGGTCTTTTCCTCTCTTGTGTTTCCTGCCTAGAGAAGTTTCTTTAGCATTTGTTGTAAAGCTGGTTTGGTGGTGCTGAATTCAACTTGCTTTTGCTTGTCTGTAAAGGTTTTAATTTCTCTGTTAAATCTGAATGAGATCCTTGCTGGGTAGAGTGATCTTAGTTGTAGGTTTTTCCCTTTCATCACTTTAAATATGTCCTGCCACTCCCTTCTGGCTTGCAGAGTTTCTGATGAAAGATCAGCTGTTAACCTTATGGGGATTCCCTTGCTGCTTTTAATATTTTTTCTTTGTATTTAATTTTTGATAGTTTGATTAATATGTGTCTTGGCATGTTTCTCCTTGGATATATCCTGTATGGGACTCTCTGTGCTTCCTGGACTTGATTGACTATTTCCTTTCCCATATTAGGGAAGTTTTCAACTATATTCACTTCAAATATTTTCTCAGTACCTTTCTTTTTCTCTTCTTCTGGGAACCTCTATAATTCGAATGTTGGTGCTTTTAATGTTGTCCCAGAGGTCCCTGAAACCGTCCTCAATTCTTTTTCCTTTATTCTGCTCTGTGGTAGTTATTTCCACTATTTTATCTTCCAAGTCACTTATCTGTTCTTCTATCTCAGTTATTCTACTATTGATTCCTTCTAGAGAATTTTTAATTTCATTTATTGTGCTGTTCATCATTGTTTGTTTGCTCTTTAATTCTTCTAGGTCCTTGTTAAACTTTCTTGTATTTTCTCCTTTCTATTTCCAAGATTTTGGATTGTTTTTACTATCATTATTCTGAATTCTTTTTCATGTAGACTGCCTATTTCCTCTTCGTTTGTTTGGTCTGTTGGGTTTTTATCTTGTTCCTTCATCTGCTGCATATTTCTCTGTCTTATCATTTTGCTTAACTTATTGTGTTGGGGTCTCCTTTTCACAGGCTGCAGGTTCGTTTTTCCTGTTGTTTTTTGTGTCTGCTCCCAGTTGGTAAGGTTGGTTCAGTGGGTTGTGTAGGCTTCCTGGTGGAGGAGACTGGTGCCTGTGTTCTGATGGATGAGGTGGGATCTTGTCTTCCTGTTGGGCAGAACCGCATCCAATGATGTGTTTTGGGGTGTCTGTTAACTAATTATAATTTTAGGCAGCATCTCTTCTAATGGGTGGCATTGTGTTCCTGTCTTGCTAATTGTTTGTCATGGGATGTCCAGCATTGGAGCTTGCTGGTTGTTGAGTTGAGCTAGGTCTTAGTGTTGAGACGGAGATCTCTGGGGGAGCTTTCACCAGTTGATATTACATGCGGCCAGGAGGTTTCTCGTGGTCCAATGTCCTGAACTCAGCTCTCCCACCTCAGAGGCTCAGGCCTGTCACCTAGTTGGAGCACCTGGACCCTGTCAGCCACACTGCACTATTTAAGTCTTCAGTTGTTCTTAGTCCAGGTGCTATGTCTGGATGCAGGGGTACTTTCTCCTCCTAGGCACATCGAAGGGTACTGCTTGCAGTTCCAAATCAAACTCCATGTGTCTCAAGGTTGCAGAACTTTGTCCGCTCTATTGGCCAGACCTCCTGTAACTAGGGTCATTTGGAGATTCAGAGACCAGGCTGGGAAACACAGCAGAAAGGAGGTGATGGGGTCTCTCTTGCCACTGTCTGGGGTCGAGACACAGCAGAGACTCAGCAGCGGGAGGCTGTTGAGGATGGGGTGGGCACAGGCGGCAGGCACATGTATGTTTTTGTAGTGCTTTTATTTATTTATTTATTTTTGTATATATACCCAGGAGTGGAATTGCTGGATAATATTGTATTTCTATTTTAGATTTTTGAGGAAATTCCATACTGTTTTCCATAGTGGCTATACCAATTTACATTCCTACCAACAGTGTATTAGGTTTCCCTTATCTCCATATCCTTGCCAACATTTGTCATTTGTGGTCTTTTTTACAACAGTCTTTCTGAGAGGCGTGAGGTAATATCTCATTGTGGTTTTGATTTTCATTTCTCTGATGATTAATGATGTTGAGCATGTTTACATGTGCCTGTTGACCATGTTTACATCTTGTTTTAAAACAATGTCTATTCAGGTTTTCTACCCTTTTTTTTTTTTTTTTTTTTTTTTTGCGGTATGCGGGCCTCTCACTGTTGTGGCCTCTCCCGTTGTGGAGCACAGGCTCCAGACGTGCAGGCTCAGCGGCCATGGCTCACAGGCCCAGCCGCTCCGCGGCATGTGGGATCTTCCCAGACCAGGACACGAACCCGTGTCCCCTGCATCGTCAGATGGACTCTCAACCACTGCACCGCCAGGGAAGCCCTTCTACCCATTTTTTAAGTGGTTTGTTTGTTTTTTTAGTGTTGAGTTGTATCAGCTATCTGTATATTTTGAATATTAGCCATTTCTGGTCATAGCATTTGTAAGTATTTTCTCTCATTCAGAAGGTTGTCTTTTTGTTTTATTGATGGTTTCCTTTGCTGTCAGAAGCTTTTAAGTTCAATTAGTCTGTATTTGTTTATTTTTGCTTTTGCTTACTTTGTCTTAGGAGATGGGCCCCCCAAAATATTGTTGTGATTTATGTCATAGAGTGGTCTGCCTGTATTTTCTTTCAGGAGTTGAATTCGTTTGCTAATATTTTGTTGAGGAATTTTTCATCTATATTCATCAAAGATATTGGCTGTAATTTTTGTAACTTTGTCTGGTTTGGGTATCAGTGTAATGGTGGCCTTGTAGAATGAATTTGGATGTACTTCCTACTCTTCAATTTTTTGGTTTTCAGTCTTTATGTCTTTAATCCATTTTGAGTTTATTTTCATATACAATGTGAGAAAATGTTCTAGTTTCATTATTTTATACATGTAACTGTGCAGTTTTCCCCAGCACCATTATTGAAGTGACTGTCTTTTTCCCATTTTATACTCTTGCTTCCTTTGTTGTACATTAATTGACCATAAGTTTGTGGAATTATTTCTGGGCCCTATTCTTATCCATTGATCTATGTGTCTATTTCTGTGCCAGTACCATACTGTTTTGATTACTTCATCTTTGTATTTTAGTCTGAAGTCAGGTAGTGTGATACTTTCAGGTTTCTTCTTTTTTCTCAAGGTGGCTTTGGTTATTCAGAGTCTTTCGTGGTTCCATATTAATTTAAGGATTATTTATTGTAGTTCTGTGAAAAATGTCATTATATTTTGATAGGGATTGCATTAAATTTGTTGATTGCATTGGGTAGTGTGTTCATTTTAACAATGGTAATTTTTCCAAGTCATGAATTTGAAATATCTTGTCATTTCTTTATATCACCTTCCATTTCCTTCATTAGCATCTTACAGTTTTCTGAGTATAGGTCTTTCACTTCCTGGTTAAGTTTATTCCTATGTATTCTATTATTTTTGTTGCAATTTTAAATGGGATTATTTGCTTGTTTGTTTTCTGAAATTTAATTATTAGTGTAAAGAAATGGAACAGATTTCTGTATATTAATCTTGTATTCTACAACTTCCATGAATTCATTTATTAGTTCTAATAGTTTTTTAGTGGGAACTTTAGGGTTTTGTATATATAGTTTCATAGCATCTACATATAGTGACAATTTTACTTCTTCCCTTCCAATGTGGATGCCTTTTATTGATTGCTGTGGCTAGGACGTCCAACACTTTTAAATAGGAGTTGAGAGTAAGTATCTTTGTCCTATTCCAGATATTAGAGGAAAAGCTTTTACTTTTTCACCACTGAATATGATATTAGCTCTTGTATGATCATATATGGCCTTCATTATTTTCAGATAAATTACCTCCATAGCAAATTAATCATTAATGGATACCGAATTTCTCAAAAAAAATGTTCTGAGTCTATTGGGATGATCATGTGATTTTTATCCTTCCTTGTGTTAATATGGTAAATCGTATCTATTGACCTGTGAATATTGAGCCATCCTTGCATCTCTGAAATAAATTCCACTTGATCATGTTATATGATCCTTTTTATATATTGTTGAATTCGGTTTACTAATATTTTGTTGAGGAATTTTGTATCTATATTCATCAAAGATATTGGCTGTAATTTTCTTTTTTTGTAGTAACTTTGATTTGGGTATCAGTGTAATGTTGGCCTTGTAGAATGAGTTTGGATGTATTTCCTACTCTTCAATTTTTTTGGAATAATTTGAGAAGGAAAGGTATTAGCTCTCCTTTTCATGTTTGGTAGAATTCCCCTGTGATGCAGTTTTGTCCTGGACTTTTTTGTTTCCTGGGAGTTTTTTGATTACTATTCAATTTCACTACTAGTGATTGGTCGGTTCATATTGTCTGTTTCCTCCTGATTCACTCTTGGATTATATGTATTTAGAAATTTATCCATATCTTCTAGGTTGTCCAATGTTGACATATAAATGTTCATAGTATTCTTTTATGATTCTTTTATCTCTATGATATTAGTTGTAATTTCTCCTCATTTCTTTTTTGTTTATTTAGGTCCTGTCTTTTATTTTTTCTTGATAAGCCTGTCTAAATGCTTATCAATTTTGATTTTTTTTTCCAAAAAATATCTTTTCATTTTATTAATCTTTTTTATTGTTTCTTGGGTCTTTATTTTATTTGTTTTCTCTCTAATCTTTATTATTAGCACCCTCAGCTGACTTTGGGCTCTCTTTGTTCTTTTTCTAATTACTTTAGATAGTAGGTTAGGTTGTTAATTTGAGAGTTTTCTTGAAGTAAGCCTGTATTGTTATAAGCTTCCCTCTTAGAGTCATTAAACAAGGATTTATGGAGAGAGGTCAAGATGGCATGTTAGGAGGACCTGGGTTTCACCTCTCCCAACAAGTACATCAAGAATACATCTACAAGTGGAACAATTCTCACAGGACACCTGCTGAACACTAGCAGAGGACCTCAGATACCTAAAAGGGCAAGAAAAATTCCTCACATAACTGGGTAGGCTGAAGGAGAGAAAGGGGAGATAAAGAAAAGAGGAAACAGATAGGGCCCTCATCCCTGGGGGAGAGCTGAAGGAGAGGAGAGGTTACTGCACCCAGGGAGGCCCCCTTACCAGCAGCAAGATCAGCTGAAATGGTGAGGAGGTCTTCAGAAGTTATTGGATGAAAGTGCAGCAGCCAGTCTGTGAGAGGCAGGACAGAGCAAGACTTGCACAGACAGTCTGTGCCACAGCCCTGCAATCCCCAGCCTGAGGCAGGGTCTGAGTGCTGAAGTGTCAGATTAGGAGAGTGGACCTGTGGAGAGGACTGCTGTTGGCTGCATGGAGTCAGCCCAAAGGGACAAGAGTGAGGAGCTCTGCTGCGTGGAGACAGCCTGAGGGGACAGGAGTGAGGAGCTCCACAACTGGGAATGCTCCTGGAGGAAGCATGGACTGCCATTGAAGCAAGGCACCATTGTTGAGTGGTGTGCAAGGGGTGGGGCTGCCATCACGGCCTCTCTGCTCACATGCCAGCTCCTCCCTCCATAGGCACTGAGAGGGTCTTCCACCAGAGTGAACATTAATGCCTCAGTCATTGCTACCTTGCCTCCCTCATGCCTGAGTTAACATGTGTGCCCCACTCTGTCACCACCTCCTGCCAACCCCTGTGTCCACAGGCACTAGAGGGGGATCCCAGCAGAGTGAGCACACAATCCCTAGTAATTGCCACCTTATCCCTCACCCCCCTAAGCAAGCATGCTTGCCCCCATCAGTCACTGCCTCTTGCCCCTTCCTCCTAAGCAACCAAGAGTACCTCAGTCAGCTGTTTCCTTCACCCCCTGTTGCCTGGGTGGGGAGCAGACACCTGAGGGTGGTCCACATGCAAAGGAGGGGCCAAAACCAAAGCTGAGCCCCAGGGCCTATGTGACTAAGGAAGAGGAACTGAAATCTCTCCATGCAGCTGCACAAGCTGCAGATTAAATACCTGTGATCAGCTTGGTAAACCCTGCATCTGTGGAATATCTGAATGGAAAACAAGTGCTCCCACAACTGAGACCAGTCTTGTTTCAGCAGCTGTGGACTTTGGGGGCATGTACACGTGGGAGCTGGAGCAAGTCAGAGTCTGAGCTGCCCCCACAGTACCCACAGCAGATCCAGAGATTTACCAAGAGGGCCTTATGGGGCAGTAGAGGTTGGCTGTGGCTCACAGTGGGGCAAATGACACTGATAGTGGAGACACTAGGGAATTTGTTTTGTTTTGTTGTTTTATTTCTTTTTATTATTTTTTATTTTTAAAGAATTTTTAGTAAATTTTTTATTTTTCTATTTTTATTTTATTTTTTGTTTTGATTTTTGTTTGATGTTGCTTTGGTTTTTTGTTTCTTTATTGTTTCTATTTTTTTCTATTTTCCTTTGTTGTCTTTTTGTGTGTCTGGTTTTTGTTTTCTTTACTTTTTTGTTTCTTTTTTGTTTGTTTGTTTGGTTTGGTTTTTATTGTTTGTCTTATTTTCTGTTTGCTTGCTTTCTTTTCTTTTCTTTGCCATGTTGGATGGCTTGTGGGGTCTTGGTTCCCCAACCAGGGGTCGAACCTGAGCCCTGTGGTGGGGGTGCCAAGTCCTGGCTGCTGGATGCCCAGAGAATTCCTGGCCCCAGAGAATATTAATATGTGTGAGCTCTCCCAGCATTCCTCACCTTGGCACCAAGACCCACCTCCATGCAATAGCCTGCAAGTTACAGTGCTGGATCCCTCAGACCAAACAACCAGCAAGACAGGACAGAAACCCACCAATCAGCAGACAGACTGCCTAAAGTTATACTAAGCTCACAGACACGCCAAAACACACCCCTTGACACAGCCCTGCCAACCAGAGGGACAAGACCCATCTCCACCCCCCAGAGCGCAGGCACCAGTCCCTCCCAAAAGGAAGCCTACACAAGGCTCTGGACCAAACTCACCCACCAGGGGACAGAAACAAGAGGAACTACAACCCTGCAAAGGAAACCACAAACACAGTAAGTTAAACAAAAAGAGACAACAAAGAAATATGTTGCAGACGAAGGAGCAATCCAAAAACTTACAAGAGCAACTAAATGAAGAGGAGACAGGCAATAAACATGAAAAAGAATTCAGAGTAATAATAGGAAAGATGACCCAAGATCTCAGAAAAAGAATGGAGGCATGGATCCAGAAGATACAAAAATGTTTAAGAAGGACATAGAAGAACTAAAGAACAAACAAACAGTGATGAACAATACAATAACTGAAATGAAAAATACATTAGAAGGAAGCAATGGCAGAATAACTGAGGCAGCAGAAAGAATAAGGAAGCTGGAAGACAGAATAGTGGAGAATAGTGGAAATCACTGACACAGAAGACAGTAAAGAAAAAAAATGAAAAAAAATGAAGACAGTATTAGAGACCTCTGGCACAACATCAAATGCACAAACATTCAAATTATAAACATCCCAGAAGAAGAAGAGAAAGTGTCTGAAAAAAAACATTTGAAGAGATTATATTCAAAAACTTCCCTAACATGGGAAAGGAAATAGTCACCCAAGTCGAGGAAGTGCAGAGAATCCCATCTATGATAAGCCAAAGGAGAAACACACTGAGATACATATTAATCAAACTAACAAAAATTAAATACAAAGGAAAAAATCAAAAGCAGCAATGGAAAAGCAACAAATAACATACAAGGGAATCCCCATAAGGTTGACAGCTGATTATCCAGCAGAAACTCTGCAGGCCAGAAGGAGTGGCATGATATATTTAAAGTGATAAAAGAGAAAAACCTACAACCAAGAATACTCTAACTAGTAAGGCTCTCATTCAGATTCGATGGAGAAATAAAAAACTTTACAGACAAACGAAACTAATGAATTCAGCACTGCAAAACCAGCTTTACAACAAATGCTAAAGGAATTTCTCTAGGCAGAAAACACAAGAGAAGGAAATGACCAGCAAAAACAAACCCAAAACAATTAAGAAAATGGCAATAAGAACATACATAATGATAATTACCTTAAATGTAAATGGATTAAATGCTCCAACCAAAAGATGCACACTGGCTGAATGGATACAAAAACAAACCTGTATATATGCTGTCTACAAGAGACCCACTTCAGACCTAGGGACAAACACAGACTGAAAGTGAGAAGATGGAAAAAGACATTTCATGCAAATCAAAAGAAAACTGGAGTAGCAATAGTCATATCAGACAAAATAGACTTTAAAATAAAGACTGTTACAAGAGACAAGGAAAGACATCACGTCAAGGGAGCAATCCAAGAAGAAGACATAACAATTGTAAATATATATGTACCCAACATAGGACCACCTCAATATAAAGGCAAATGCTAACAGTCATAAAAGGGAAAATCAACAGTAACACAATAATCGTAAGGGACTTCAACACCCCACTTACACCCATGGATAGATCATTCAGACAGAAAATTAATAAACGGGGAGACATTCAAGATGGCAGAGGAGTAAGATGTGGAGATCATCTCCCTCTGCATAAATATATAAGAAATAGATCTACATCTGGAACAACTCCTATAGAACACCTACTGAATGCTGGCAGAAGACCTCTGACTTCCCAAAAGGCAAGAAACTTGCCATGTACCTGGGTAGGGCAAAAGGAGAAAGAAATAAACAGAGCCAAAAGAATAAGTATGGGAACTGCACTTCTGGGAGAAAGCTGTGAAGGAGGAAAAGTTTCCACACACTAGGAAGCCCCTTCACTGGCAGAGACAGGGGGTGGGCAGGGGCAAAGCTTCAGAGCCATGGAGGAGAATGCAGCAACAGGGGTGCACAGGGCAAAGTGGAGAGATTCCCACACAGAGGATCAGTGCTGACCAGCACTCACCAGCCTGAGAGGCTTGTCTGCTCACCCACCAGGGCGGGTGGGGGCTGGGAGCTGAGGCTTGGGTGTTGGAGGTCAGATCCCGGGGAGAGTACTGGGGTTGGCTGCATGAACACAGCCTGAGAGGAGCTAGTGCACCACAGCTAGCTGGAAGGGAGCCTGTGAAAATGTCTGGAACTGCCTAAGAGGCAAGAAACCATTGTTTTGGGGTGCACTAGGAGAAGGGATTCAGATGACCACCTAAACGAGCTCCAGAGATGTGCACGAGCCATGGCTATCAGTGCAGACACCAGACACAGGCATGAAATGTTAACTCTGTTGCCGCAGCCACCAGGAAGCCTGTGTGCAAGTACAGGTCATTATCCACAGCTCCCCTCCTGGGAGCCTCTGCAGCCCACCACTGCCAGGGTCCCATGATCCAGGGACAACTTCCTCAGGAGAACACATAGCGCACCTCAGGCTGTTGCAACATCACACCGGCCTCTGCCACCTCAAGTTCACCTCGCATTCCATACCCCTCCCTCCCCCTGGCCTGATTAAGCCAGAGCCCCCTAATCAGCTGCTACCTTAATCCCATCCTGTCTAAGTGAAGAAGAGTCACCCTTAGGTGACCTCCATGGAGAGGTGGGGCCAAATCCAAAGCTGAACCCCAGGAGCTGTGCAAACAAAGACGAGAAAGGGAAATTTCTCCCAGCAGCCTAAGGGACAGCAGATTAAATCTCCACAATCAACTTGATGTACACTGCATCACTGGATACCTGAATAGACAATGAATCATCCCAAAATTGAGGTGGTGGACTTTGGGAGCAGCTGTAGATTTGGGGTTTGCATTCTGCATCTAATTTGTTTCTGGTTTTATGTTTATCATAGTTTAGTATTTAGAGTTTATTATCATTGGTAGATTTGTTTATTGATTTGGTTGCTCTCTTCCTTTTTTTATATATATAGATTTTTTTTCCTTTTCCTCTTTTTGTGAATGTGAATTTGTATGCTTCTCTGTGTGATTTTGTCTGTATAGCTTTGCTTTTACCATTTGTCCTAAGGTTCTGTCTGTCGGTTTCCTTTTTTGTTTTTTAGTATAATTTTTAGGGTTTGTTATCATTGGTGGATCTGTTTATTTGTTTAGTTGCTCTCTTCTTTCTTCTTTTTTATGCTTTTTTAACTTTTTAAATTAAAAAAATTATTTTAATAAATTTATTTTGTTTTATTTTTTTCCTTCTTTCTTTTTTCCTCCCTTTTCTTCTGAGCTGCATGGTTGGCAGGGTCTTGGTGCTCCAGCTGGGTGTCAGGTCTGTGCCACTGATGTGGGAGAGCTGCATTTAGGACATTCATCCACCGGAGACCTCCCAGCTCCAAGTAATAGAAAATGGAGAAAGCTCTCCCAGAGATCTCCATCTCAAGGCTAGAGCCAGCTCCACTCAAGGAACAGCAAGCTACAGTGCTGGAGACCCCATGCCACACAACTAGCAAGAGAGGAACACAACCCCACCCATTAGCAAAGAGGCTGCCAAAAATCATAATAATGTCACAGACACACCAAAACACACCACCAGACGTGGTCCTGCCCACCAGAAAGACAAGATCCAGTCTCATCCACCAGAACACAGGCACCAGTTCCCCTCTAGCAGGAAACCACTGAAACAACCTTAGCCACTGGAGGCAGACACAAAAAACAATGGGAATTACAAACCTGCAGCCTGTGGAAAGGAGACCCCAAAGACAGTAAGTTAACCAAAATGAGAAGACAGAGAAACACACAACAGATGAAGGAGTAAGGAAAATCCCACCAGACCATACAAATGAAGAGGAAATAGGCAGTCTACCTGAAAAAGAATTCAGAGTAATGATAGTAAAGATGATACAAAATCTTGGAAATAGAATGGAGAACATACAAGAAATGTTTAACAAGGACCAAGAAGAATTAAAGAGCAAACAAACAATGATGAATGACACAATAAATGAAATTAAAAATTCTCTAGAAGGAATCAATAGCAGAATAACTGAGACAGAAGAACAGATAAGTGACTGGGAAGATAAAATAGTGGAAATAACTACCACAGAGCAGAATAAAGGAAAAAGAATTGAGGACAGTTTCAGAGACCTCTGGGACAACATTGAAAGCACCAACATTAAAATTATAGGGGTCTCAAAGAAGAGAAAAAGAAAGGGACTGAGAGAATATTTGAAGAGATTATACATGAAAACTTCCCTAATATGGGAAAGGAAACAGTTAAGTCCAAAAAGCACAGAGAGCCCCATACAGGATAAATCCAAGGAGAAACACATCAAGACCCATATTAATCAAACTATCAAAAATTAAATACAGAGAAAAAATGTTAAAAGCAGCAAGGGGGCTTCCCTGGTGGCGCAGTAGTTGAGAGTCCACCTGCCAATGCAGGGGATGCATGTTTGTTCCCCCTTCTGGGAGGATCCCGCATGCCATGGAGCAGCTGGGCCTGTGAGCCATGGTCGCTGAGCCTGCATGTCCGGAGCCTGTGCCCTGCAACGGGAGAAGCCACAACAGTCAGAGGCCCACGTAATGCAAAAAAAAAAAAAAAAAAAAAAAAAAAAAAAGGAAATAAAACAAATAACATACAAGGGAATCCCCATAAAGTTAATAGCTGATCTTTCAGCACAAACTCTGCAAGCCAGAAGGAAGTGGCAGGACATACTTAAAGTGATGAAAGGGAAAAACCTACAACCAAGATCACTCTACCCAGCAAGGATCTCATTCAGATTCGATGGAGAAGTTTAAAACTTTACATACAAGCAAAAGCGATGAGAATTCAGCACCACCAAACCAGCTTTACAACAAATGCTAAAGGAACTTCACTAGGCAGGAAACACAAAAGAAGGAAAAGACCTACAATAACAGACCCAAAACAATTAAGAAAATGGTAATAGGAACATACATATCAATAACTACCTTAAATGTAAAAGGATTAAATGGTCCAATGAAAAGACATAGACTGGCTGAATGGATACAAAAACAAGACCCATATATATGCTGTCTACAACAGACCCACTTCATACCTAGGGACCCATACAGCCTGAAAGTGAGGGGATGGAAAAAGATATTCCATGCAAATGGAAATTAAAAGAAAGCTGGAGTAGCAATTCTCATATCAGACAAAATAGACTTTAAAATAAAGACTATTGGGCTTCCCTGGTGGCGCAGTTGTTGAGAGTCTGCCTGCCAATGCAGGGGACACAGGTTCGTGCCCTGGTCCGGGAAGATCCCACATGCCGCGGAGCTGCTAGACCTGTGAGCCATGGCCGCTGAGCCTGCGCATCCGGAGCCTGTGCTCTGCAACGGGAGAGGCCACAACAGTGAGTGGCCCGCATACCGCAAAAAATAAAAATAAAAAAATAATAAAATAAAATAAAATAAAGATTATTACAAGAGACAATGAAGGACATTACATAATGATCAAGGAATCAATCCAAGAAGAAGATAAAACAATTGTAAATATTTATGCACCCAATATAGGAGCACCTCAATACATAAGGCAAATGCTAAGAGCCATAAAAGGGGAAATCGACAGTAACACAATCAGAGTAGAGGACGTTAACACCCCACTTCCACAACTGGACCAATCATCCAAACTGAAAATAAATAAGGAAACACACGCTTTACATGACACATTAAACAAGATGGACTTAATTGATATTTATAAGACATTTCATCCACATAAAACAGAATACACATTTTTCTCAAGTGCTGTTGGAACATTCTCCAGGATAGATCATATCTTGGGTCACAAATCAAGCCTTGGGAAATTTAAGAAAATTGAAATCATACAAAGTATCTTTCCTGATACAATGTTATGAGACTAGATATCAATTACAGGAAAAAATCTGTAAAAAATACAAACACAAGGAGACTAAACAATACACTACTAAGTAACCAAGAGATCACTGAAGAAATCAAAGAGGAAATCAAAAATACCTAGAAACAAATGAAAATGAAAACATGATGACACAAAACCTATAGGATGCAGCAAAAGCAGTTCTAAGAAGGAAGTTTATAGCAATACAATCCTACCTCAGGAAACAAGAAACATCTCAAATAAACAACCTAACCTTACACATAAATCAATTGGAGAAGAAGAACAACAAAAAAAAAAGCAGCCCAAAGTTCACAGAAGGAAAGAAATCATAAAGATTAGATCAGAAATAAATGAAAAAGAAATGAAGGAAACAATAGCAAAGATCAATAAAACTAAAAGGTGGTTGTTTGAGAAGATAAACAAAATTGATAAACCATTAACCAGACTAATCAAGGAAAAAGGAGAAGACTCAAATCAATAGAATCAGAAATGAAAAAAAAAGAAGTAACAACTGACACAGCAGAAATACAAAGGATCGTGAGAGATTACTACAAGCAACTAAATGCCAATAAAGTGGACAACCTGGAAGAAATGGACAAATTCTTAGAAAAGCACTACCTTCCAAGACTGAACCAGGAAGAAATAGAAAATATAACCAGGTCAATCACAAGCACTGAAATTGAGACTGTGATTAAAAATCTTCCAACAAGTCTTCCCTGGTGGCGCATTGGTTGAGAGTCCGCCTGCCAATGCAGGGGACACGGGTTCGTGCCCCGGTCCAGGAAGATCCCACATGCCATGGAGTGGCTGGGCCCGTGAGCCATGGCCACTGAGCCTGCGCGTCCAGAGCCTGTGCTCCGCAATGGGAGAGGGCACAACAGTGAGAGGCCCATGTACCGCAAAAAAAAAAAAAAAAAAATCTTCCAACAAGCAAAAGCCCAGGATGAATACTATCAAATATTTAGAGAGGAGATATCACCTATCTTCAAACTCTTCCAAAATATTGTAGAGGGAGGAACACTCCAAAACTCATTCTGATACCATCACCCTGATACCAAAATGAGACAAAGAGGTCACAAAGAAAGAATACTACAGGCGAATATCACTGATGAACATAGATACAAAAATCCTCAACAAAATGCTAGCAAACAGAATCCATCAACACATCAAAAAGATCATACACCATGATCAAGTGGGATTTAAATCAGGGATACAAGGATTTTTCAATATTCACATATCAATCCATGTGAAACACCACATCAACAAATTGAAGAATAAAAACCGTATGATCAACTCAACAGATACAGAAAAAGCTTTCAACAAAATTCAAAACCCATTTATGATAAACATTCTCCAAAAAGTGGGCAGAGATGACCATATATGACAAACCCACAGCAAACATCATTCTCAATGGTGAAACACTGAAAGCATTTCCTCTAAGATCAGGAACAAGACAAGGATTTCCACTCTCACCACTTTTATTCAGTATATTTTTGGAAGTCCTAGCCATAGCAATCAGAGAAGAAAAAGAAATAAAAGGCATTCAAATTGGAAAAGAAATAGTAAAACTGTTATTGTTTGCAGAAAACATGATACTATTAATAGAAAAACTTAAAGATGCAACCAGGAATCTGCTAGGGCTCATCAATGAATTTGGTAAAGTTGCAGGATACAAAATTAATGCACAGATATCTCTTGTATCCCTATACACTAGCAACAAAAGTTCAGAAATAGAAAGTAAGGAAACAACCCCATTTACCATCACATAAAAAAGAAAATACCTAGGAATAAACCTACCTAAGGAGGCAAAAGACCTGTACTCAGAAAACTATAAGATACTGATGAAAGAAATAAGAGATGGCACAAACAGATTGAGAGATATACCCTGTTCTTGAATGGAAGAATCAATATTTTCAAAATGACTATACTACCCAAAGCAATCTACAGATTCAATGCAATCCCTATCAAATTACCAATGGCATTTTTCACAGAACTAGAACAAAAAAATTTACAATCTGTATGGAAACACAAAAGACCTGGAATAGCCAAAGCAATCTTGAGAAAGAAAAACAGAGCTGAAGGAATCTGGCTCCCTGACTTCAGACTGTACTACAAACCAAAGTGATCAAGACAGTATGGTACTGGCACAAAAAAAGAAATATAGATCAATGGAACAGGATAAAAAGTCCAGAGATAAAAGCACACACTTATGGTCACCTAATCTATGACAAAAGAGGCAAGAATATACAGTGAAGAAAAGACAGCCTCTTCAATAAGTGGTGCTGGGAAAACTGGACAGCCATAAAAGAATGAAATTAGAACACACCCTAACACCATACAAAAAAAAAAACAACGCAAAATGGATTAAAGGCATATATGTTATGTAAGATACTATAGAACTCTTAGAGGAAAACATAGGCAGAACACTTTGACATAAATCGCGGGAAGTTTTTTTTTTTTGATCCACCTCCTATAGTAATGAAAACAAAAACAAAATAAACAAATGGGACCTAATAAAACTTAAACGTTTTGCACAGCAAAGAAACCATAAACAAAATGAAAAGACAACCCTCAGAATTGGAGAAAATATTTGTAAATGAAGCACCCAACAAGGGATTAATCTCCAAAATATACAAACAGCTCATATAGCTCAATATCAAAAAGACCAACAACCCAATCAA
This sequence comes from Delphinus delphis, assembly GCF_949987515.2. NCBI lineage: Eukaryota > Metazoa > Chordata > Mammalia > Artiodactyla > Delphinidae > Delphinus > Delphinus delphis. Next base: position 28,303,148 of record NC_082690.1, on the reverse strand, counting down.
AAAATGATTGGGGGCTTCCCTGGTGGCGCAGTGGTTGAGAGTCCGCCTCCCGATGCGGCGGACGCGGGTTCATGCCCCGGTCCGGGAGGATCCCACGTGCCGCGGAGCGGCTGGGCCCGTGAGCCATGGCCGCTGGGCCTGCGCATCCGGGGCCTGTGCTCTGCAACGGGAGAGGCCACGGCAGTGAGAGGCCCGCGTACCACAAAAAAAAAAAAAAAAAAAAAAAAAATGATTGGAAGATCTAAATAGACATTTTCCCCCAAAGAAGACATACAGATGGTTAAAAAGCACATGAAAAGATGCTCAATATCATTAATTATTAGAGAAGGACAAATCAAAATCACAGTGAGGTATCACCTCACATCAGTCAGAATGGCCATCGTCAAAAAGTCTACAAACAATAAATTTGGAGAGGGTGTGGAGAAAAGGGAACCCTCCTACGCCATTGGTGGAAATGTAAACTGGTACAGCCACTATGGAGGTTCCTTAAAAAACTAAAAATAGAGCTACCATATGATCCAGCAATCTCACTCCTTGGCCTATATCTGAAGAAAACCATAATTCAAAAAGTTAAATGCACCCCAGTGTTCATTGCAGTGCTATTTACAATAGCCAAGACATAGAAGCAACCTAAATGTCCACCAACAGAGGAATGGATTAAGATGATGTGGTACATATATACAGTGGAATATTACTCAGCTATATAAAAAGAACAAAATAATGCCATTTGCAGCATGTGGATGGACCTAGAGATTATCATTTTGAGTGAAGTAAGTCAGGCAGAGAAAGACAATATCATATGATATCGTTTATATGTGGAATCTTAAAAAAAGCCTCTAAATGAACTTACCTACAAAACAGAAATAGAGTTACAGATATAGAAAATAAACTGATTTTTACCAGGGGGTAAAGGGGGGCAGGATAAATTGGAAGATTGGGATTGACATATACACACTACTATATATAAAATAGATGACTAATAAGGACCTACTGTACAGCACAGGGAACTCTACCCAATACTGTGTAATAGCCTATATGGGAAAAGATTCTACAACAGAGTGGATATGTGTATGTTATAACAGATTTACTTTACTGTACACCTGAAACTAACACAAGATTGTAAATCAACTATACCCCAGTAAAATTTTTAAAAAATAAAAATAATTTTAAACTAAAATTTAAAAAAATAAAAATTTTTAAAAAATAAAAATTAAAAAACATTAACAATTAAAAGAAACTTTCCTCTTAGAACTGCTTTCACTGCATCCCATTGTTTTTGGAAATTTGTATTTTTATTTTCATTTGTCTCAAGGTATTTTCTGGTTTCCTCTTTGAATTCTTCATTGACACATTTGTTTTTAGTAACATATTATTTATTCAACATTTGTTTGTGTCTTTTCCATTTTTCTTCCTGTAATTGATAACTAGTTTCATACTGCTATGGTCAGAAAAAATGCTTGATATAATTTCTATTCTTTTAAATTTGTTGAGGCTTGTTTTGTGGCCTAGCATGTCATCTATTCTGTAGAACATTCTGTGTACACTTGAGAAGAATGTGTATTCTTCTGCTTTGGTATGGAATGTCCTGTTGATATCTATTAAGTCCAACTTGTCTATCATTTATTTTACAATCTCTGTTGCACTAGTGATTTTCTGTCTGGATGACCTGTCTATTGATGTAAGTTGGGTGTTAAAGTTCCCTACTGTTTTTGTACTATTGTTGATTTCTTCCTTTATGCCTATTAGTAGTTGCTTTATATATTTAGGTGCTCCTATTTTAGGTGTGTGTATGTTAATGATTGCTATATCCTCTTCTTGTATCAATCCCTGTATCATTATATCATATCCTTCTTTGTCTTTTGGTATAGACTTTTTTGGAAACTCTGATTTGTCTGACATGAATATTGCTACTCCAGCTTTATTTGTCATTTCACGAATATATTTTCCATCCCCTCACTTTCAGTCTGTGTGTCTTTAGATCTGAAGTGTGTCTCTTATAGGCAGCATATAGATTGGTCTTGTTCTTTTATCAGCCATCCTAAGTCTTTTGATTGTAGTATTTTGTCCATTGACATTCAAAGTGAGTATTGATAGGTATGTACTTATTGCCATTTTGTTACTTGTTTTCTGCTTGTTTTGTAGTTCTCTGTTCTTTTCTTTTAGTTTCTTCCCTTGTGGTTTGATGATTTTCTTTTGTGGTATGCTAGTGTTTGGTTCTCTCTAGCTTTTGTGTATCTGTTGTAGATTTTTGATTTTTGGTTACCATCAAGTTCATAAATGCTGACCTCTAACTATATCTATTTGTTTTGAACTGATAGTCACTTATGTTCAAACATGTTATAAACCATCTACTTTTTTACTCCCCTCCCCCACATTTTGTGTTTTAGATGTCATATTTTACATCTTCATATCTATTTCTTCACTATTTGTTGTAGTTATAGTTGATTTTCCTTTTTTTTGTCTTTTAACCATTATACTAGCTTATTTAAGTGGTTAATCCACAGCGTTTACTATATATTTTTCTTTACTAGTGGGATTTTTTTTCCTATAAGTTCTTCTTGTTGTAGCCTTTTCTTTTCCACTTAGATATGCCCCTTTAGCACTTCCTGTAAGGTTGATTTGGTATTGATGAACTCTTTTAGTTCTTGCTTGTCTGATAACTTCTTTAGCCCTCTTTTAATTCTGAATGATAATCTTGCCAGTTCGAGTATCGTAGGCTGTAGGTTTTTCCCTATTTAGCACTTTAAATATATCATGATTCTGCCTTCCTGACTGCAAAGTTTCTGCAGAAAAATCAGCTGATAGCCTTTTGGAGGTTCCCTTTTATGTGACTCTTTGTTTTTCTCTTGATGCCTTTAAAGTTCTCTCTTTAGATTTTGCCATTTTAATTATAATATGTCCTTGTATGGTTCATCTTGTTTATGACGCTCTGTGCTTCCTGTACCTGGATATCTGTTTCCTTCTTCAGATTCGGGAAGTTTTCAGCCACAATATTATAAAATATATTTGCAATCATTTTCTCTCTCTCTTCTCCTTCTGGTTCCTTCTATTTTTCATTTCAGTTATTGTATTCTTCAGCTCTGAATGGTTCTTTTTTATATTTTTTAGTTCTTTGTTTAAATTCTCATTGTGTTCATCTATTCTTTTCCCATGTTCCATTACCATTTTTATCACTAATGCTTTGAACTCTTCATCTGGTAAATTATCTCTGTTCTATTAGTTGTTTTTTCAGGGTTTTTTCTTATTGTTCCATTTGGAACAAATTCCTCTTCCTTCTCATCTTGCTTAATTTTCTCTTTCTCTATAAAATTGGGTGACACAGCAACCCATCCTGATTTTCAAGGGGTGTCCTTGTGTGGGAACATCTCAATGCAGTCTATATGTGCCCGGTGGCTTTTGTGGGAGGTCTGGATCTGAAGTGATCATGTTTCATGTTTTCCCCATGCCAGAATGTACTGGCAGCTATCACTTTGACAGGAGATGGTGCTGATGATGGAGAGACTTCATCCAGAGCCAAGTGTGATCTGGGGCTTCTCCAATGCTTAGTGGCTATCACTGCCCTATCATGGGTGGTGTTGGGTCCCAAGTTGCTGGAGCAGATGCCCCAAGGTTCGGGTCAGAGCTGGTTCCATTTCCTCTAAGTGTGTGCCCTCCTCACTCCAAATAATGGCACTTTTGCCCCAGAGGGGAGCAGTGCTGGAGAAGAGGGACCAGAATAGGTACCAGGTGGGGGCTGGCACATGTGTTGGGACAGCCTTGGCACACCAGTCAGAGTTCCATATTGCTCCTGATCTGCCACCTTCACAAACACCAGTAATGGCCACATTTACCCCTTTCAGATGCCATGCCAACTCCATCCCCACCAATTGTGCACTCTCCTCAGCTATGGTAGTCTTTGCCCTAGTTGTGAGCAGCTGGAGCAAGAGAGGCTGGAGGAGGTGTTCACTGTAGACCAGGGCACATGCTGGGGCAGTCATGGGTAACTGGCCAGAGTTCCAGGCTGTTTCAATTTGCTTCTTCTTCCTTGTTCCCACAGGTAAGCAAGTGTGTTTGTGTTCTTCATGAGCAGTCTATGTTTCTTACAGGCCTACTGTTAGTGCCACTGGTTTCCAAATCAGCTAAGGGGATTCATCTTCCCAGTGTTGGACCCCAGGGCTAGGGTGCCCAAAATATGTGGGTATATGTATGTTTTATTTACACATCTAGAGGTACTGGTGAAAGCATATTGTATCTCAATCAATTAAGCTCTGTTCTAGAAATTTCAAAGAAAATTAGATACAGGAAAACTATCTGGTGGTTCAATGTAGTCTGTTTTTCAGATTTAAATAAGAAAATTACTTGCCTACTTTGCCCTTGCACTTTCTCTTTTCCAGTTTGTTCACTTTGCTCCCTGTTATTTTTCAAAGACATGTATGATTATTTCATTCCCCTGCTTAAATTATTTTCATTGGCTCCAGGCTGTAAATTCAGTAAAAGAATTCATGCTCTTCATAAAAGGGAAAGACCCCTTGGTCTTTCCAACTCTACCTGCTTCCATCTCATCCTGCCACTGACTTCTTGCATTTCTCTCAAAATGACATACTGCAATTGCACCCATTGTTACCATCTCCTATCAGAGTAAGCATTCTAAATCTAAGTACCACACTACTAAAATCCTTTAGGATAAAGTATTACACTACTTACCTTAATGTACAAAGCTCTTTAAGATTTATCCCTGCTTAACCCAAGAGCCTCTCTCCCACTCCACCCTATATGTGTCCCTTCCTAAAACCAAATTAATTCCCAGACCTAATGTTGCTTTTATGTTTGCAGCTTTAGCTTATGCTGTTTTCTACACCAGGAAGCACTTACCCCACCCAGTCTTAATTAACAGTTACTTCTTTTAGAAAGCTGTCCTTATATACCTAATCAGATAGCCACTCTTCTGGGTTCACAAATCACCCTGTACACTAATAGTACAGAATGCATTCATTGTTTTCCTTTATGAAATCATTTTTTATACTTCCTCTGTGCCAGGTATTGTCCAACTTCCTGTAGCCTAGCGGCAAATGAAACATTAGCACCTCACAAGATCATTAAGGGCAGGAACAATGTCTTTTTTGACCTTGTAAAAAGGGCCATTATCCTTACTCTTTATGGGTTGAATGGCTTTTTATCCTCCAGCACCCAGCTTATGTCACTGCATTTATTTTGTTACTATAATTTTTCAAATTAATCCTCAAAATAGATAAACATAGATCAGAAAATGGGGTTCAGTATAATTTACCCAAGATCACACACATCTAAGTCTCAAAATCAAGATTGAAGCTCTGTGCTGTCTAGTTGCAAAGAATAAATAAATTCAAATAAATAAATAAACTCCAGATTAGTAAATAAGTTATATAGCCACAAAGTGACCATTAATTTAAGCATTTCCTATACCACCCTTAAGGGGAAATTTGACCTTACAAACATTCTCTGTATTTATATTCAGAGCATTCTTCATCTCTCCTCCAGCAGTCAGATGATTTAAATATGGCCAACAGTAGCAATAAGGAACTGTTGATGTTTGTTCCAAGGCAATTTCCTTCAAGGCACATTCTTAAAATCTATCATTTAAAATTTACTATCACATCTAGGAAAACGCCTGGCTCTGTCATAAAGTAGTATAAAATTATAGAATGTTCAGAATATATCATTAAAAATTAACAGAATCTATTCCTTACCTATTCCACACCACCACACACAGACACACACATGCACACACCATTCATGCTTCATTTAGAATGTAAGGAAATTAATATACAGAGAGGAAAGTGATGTCCACATTTAGGTGTCTGGTTAGTAAGAATGGAGACTAAAACTCAATTTTTGAAATTTGGAGTCTAGCAAGTTTTTACTCAAGTGCAATGACCCCAGTTAAAGATTCCATTAATTTGGAGACATTATTTTACTTTTTGCTTGGTGCTTCCTATATTTTTCAACTTTTCTGCATTGAGCATGTCTGACTCCACCATCTATCTACATGATCATCAAAACCACATCCTTTAAGTCAATTTTTAACCTAATTTTTGTTTTTTTGTTTTTTTGCGGTATGTGGGCCTCTCACTGTTGTGGTCTCTCCCATTGCGGAGCAACAGGCTCCGGACGCTCAGGCTCAGCAGCCATGGCTCATGGGCGCAGCCGCTCCGCGGCGTGAGGGATCTTCCCGGACTGCGACACGAACCCGTGTCCCCTGAATCGGCAGGCGGACTCTCAACCACTGCGCCACCAGGGAAGCCCTAACCTAATTTTTTTTTTTTTAATAGACTTTTTTTTTTTTTTTTTTTCTCCTTTTCCCTTTTTCCTTTCTGCGGCACGCGGGCCCCTCACTGCTGCGGCCTCTCGCGTTGCGGAGCACAGGCTCCAGACGCGCAGGCTCAGCGGCCATGGCCCACGGGCCCAGCCGCTCCGCGGCACGTGGGATCCTCCCGGACCGGGGCACGAACCCGCGTCCCCTGCATAGGCAGGCGGACTCTCAACCACTGCGCCACCAGGGAAGCCCCCCTAACCTAATTTTTAAAAGGTGTTAAGACAGAATCTTTCCCATTCTATTTAAGGTTCCTTCTTTTTAACTGCACCCGAGCTGTCTCAGTATGATTTAGTCAACCTGTGAACCTGAAATTCAAAACAGCAGAAATGTTATCTTAATTAGAAAAAACATAAAATAAGTATTTATAAAATACCTATGATGTGATGGATGTATATAGATTTACATCAGTAATCATCAAGATATCTGAAGTTCTATAATTTATTAATTTCACTTTCCCCCTATTCCCAGAGGATGTATGAACTCTAAGTGAAAATTAAAAGGAAAACCAAGTTGGAAATTAATATTTTATTAGGATGTCACTGACCATTGTGAAATGCAAGCATTGTTGAATAGCCCATTTCAACAAGCCGAAGGCCTCTACCCTGGTTTCCCCTCTGCCTGTGGGACATTATTTACTTAGTTACTTAGCCACTGACCACCTCCCCTCACTGCCCCAGGACTGTAGAGTTACAATTTTATTACAGTGTTTCTCAGAACTTTCAGTTCCACAATATTCTCTGGGTAAAAACTGAAATCTAAACAGTCACCAAAGTAACCGTTTCCAAGAAAACTGCTTCACAATCTAGATCCTATCAATTTGCTGTATAAAATTATTTTAAAATATATGAAGGAAAAAATATTGCCTGTACTCAGACATAGCTAAAATTAACTGAGCCACCCACCATTCTTTCAGATCATAACTAAAAGGAGCTTGTAATCAGATGTGGTAATATTTTCACCTTTACCTTCAGCATAGCAGCAGAATGGAATCAGAGAGATGTGAACTGTTATTTATCAGTTAGACTTTACATCAGATGACTTTTCTGAAGGCTGCAGTTTTTTGCCTGTGTGTATTGCAGCTGTGGGATAACTCTATCAAAGAAAACTTGGCAGGCCTTTTATTTCAGCCACTGCTAAAATAAAATAAAATGTCATCAATTAGCAGCTAATGCAATAGTTGAATCACTGTGTCTTTTAGAAAATTGAAATTATTTTCCTGCCTCTCTCTGCCTTATCTTCTCATAGAAACAAACAAATGTTCAACTGACATTTTACTAGCTAGAAATTGACAAACAGTGTTTTTCCAATTTCAAAAACATGGATTTAATTTCTGGTGTCTAGTTTCTTTCCCAGTGAAATGAGAATATTACTGATGAACTGTCAAATTAGCTAGGATATAATAAGCATGCAATAAATATTTGTTGAATGAATTAATTAATATCTATTATTTACTGAATTTAAACCAGATGCTAGCTGCTTTAGCATTATCATTCTTATTTTGCATGTGGGAAACCTAAGGTTAGAAAGTTACAGAAGTGGGATTCAAAGCCTGGGTTGTTTTCTACACTTTCTCCCTGCCTCTCCTATGGATATGATAAATACCAAAATTGAAAACTCATATTTGTGTAAGAATACACAAGACCATGGGGTTAAAAACACAAACTTAAGAGTCTTTTGGTTCTAATATGTATTTGCTGGGAGATCTTAAATAGATCTCCACTGATTCTCAGTTTCCTTTTTTGTAAGATAAGGCTAATAATAAGATCTATCTCATAAGTTTGTTATGAGAACTAAACTAGATTGATAATCTGCGAAATGTGCTTAGCACAGTGCCTGGTACCTAATAAGCCCAGCAGCAATATTAACTATGAATACACACTCCTGGGTCTTTCTATAGCAACCTTCCTTAGTTGCCAATAGACTGGTCTGTTTCTTTTTAGATAGCCAGAAAGTAACGTGCATATATTGGCTAGTAAGACAGTCTCCTTTGTTATTAAAATAAAACACAGAGAAGTTTCCAAAATCATGGCTGAGACATATGCAGGAGGATAGGTCTTCCTCTTCTCCCTGAATCTTACTATACTGTAGGGTCACTGCTGCATATTTTACTTTGACCAATAAATAAATAAATAAATAGATAGGTAGGTAGGTAGGTAGATAGATAGATAGATAGACAAAACACTTTCCCTTAGTTTTCTCAACATGACTGAATCAAATTCACATTTTCAAAAGAAAGTTTCCTAAATACTAAGAGGGAACAGAAAAGAAAGAAAGCACAGATCCTTCAAACTCGTGTGTGTGTGTGTGTGTGTGTGTGTGTGGTTTACTTTTCTCAGAGCTAATATATTTGGTTTTATGAATTCACTTCTGTAATACACTTTTTGCCTTCTTCCTGTAATTATTTGTTTACAAAATTGGGTGTGTATTTTTGTAATGTACCTTAAATTCTTAATGGAAAAGAGAGGGCCTGTTCTAAAATAAACTATATGGAAGATAGATGATAGTGAGATAGATAGATAGATGATAGAAAGATACAGTTAGAAAATAAATAACTTTCCAGAATTTTTTAAACTCAGATAACTACTTCTGGGCCAAGTGAGATGACACCCTTTCCTGCCACCTTCCTCACTCCACCTGGTGGGCCCCATATTTTTCCCTATCACACATGAATGGCCTATTTGCTCTCTTCTTGTCCACTGCCATTTCCCAGGACTACGAGGGTTGTAGTGACTGATGTAATCAAAGCTTTCACCCTCTCTAGTTCAAGTCGCCATCTCTGTCTGCTTTAAAACCACTTTGTAATTAAACTGAACCTCCCTAAAAAGTTTTACCCATTACAGACTCAGGGTACCATTATACCTTGATATAAGATGCATTTTCACATGAGACACATATCTGCTTATCTATATCAGAGGGCAATTATATTATCAACAGAAGACTTTTTGATGCTTTCATTCATCTCCTATATCCTCCTCCATGCTTCATAAAAGGCACTCAGAGCCATTTCAGAAATACTTGTTAAATTGAGTTGAACTGAACTAGAAATACTTATATCCTTTTCTCAGGTATTAGATTTTTTATTGAAATATAGTTGATTTGTAATATGTTAGTTTCATGTATAGAGCAAAGTGATTCAGTTATATACACACACACATATGTGTGTATATTTTTTTTTCAGATTTTTTCCATTATAGATTATTACAAAATATTGAATAGAGTTCCCTGTGCTATATGGTAGGCTCTTGTTGTTTATCTATTTTATATGTAATAGCGTGTTTCTGTTAATCCCAAACTCTTAATCTATCCCTCACACCCCTTCCCCTTTGGTAACCATAAGTTTGTTTTCTATGTCTGTTGAGTCTGTCTTGTAGATAAATTCATTTGTAGCATTTTTTCAGATTCCACATATAACTGATATAATATGATATTTGTCCTTCTCCATCTGACTTACTTCACTTAGTATGATAATCTCTGGGTCTATCCATGTTGCTGCATGCATTCATTCTTTTTATGGTTAAGTAATATTCCATAGTGTATATTTACCACATCTTCTTTATCCATTCATCTGTCGATGGACACTTAGGTTGCTTCCAGTCTTGGCTACTGTAAATAGAGCTATTATGAACACTGGGGTGCAAATGTCTTCAAATTAGAGTTTTCTCTAGATATATGTCCCAGAGTAGAATTGCTGGATCATACGGTAACTCTATTTTTAGTTTTTAAGGAACCTCCATACTGTTCTCCATAGTGGCTACACCAATTTACATTCCCACCAACAGTGTAAGAGGGTTCCTTTTTCTCCACACCCTTTCCAGCATTTATTATTTGTACTTTTTGAAGATGGCCATTCTGATTTGTGTGAGGTGATACCTCATTGTGATTTTGATTTGCATTTCTCTAATAATTAAAAATGTTGAGCATTTTTTCATGTGCCTTTTGGCCATCTGTATATCTTCTTTGGAAACATGTCTATTATGTTTGTTTAGGTCTTCTGCCCATTTTTTGATTGGGTTGTTTGTGGTTTTTTTGCTATTAAGCTGTATGAGCTGTTTGTATATTTTGGAAATTAAGTCCTTGTTGGTTGCATCATTTGCAAATATTTTCTCCCATTCTGTAGGTTGTCTTTTCATCTTATTTATGATTTCCTTTACTGCGCAAAAGCTTTTAAGTTTGATTAGGTCCAATTTGTTTATTTTTGGTTTTATTTACTTTGCCTTGGGAGACCTATGAAACATTGTTCAATTTACGTCAGAGATTGTTTTGCTTATGTTCTCTTCTAGGAGTTTTATGGGATCATTTCTTATATTTAAGTCTTTAAGCCATTCTGAATTTATTTTTGTGTATGGTGTGTGGGGATATACTAACTTCATTGATTTATATGCAGCTGTCCAGCTTTTTCAAAACTACTTGCTGAAGAGACTGTCTTTTCTCCATTGTATATTCTTGCCTCCTTTGTCAAAGATTAACTGACTGTAGGTGTGTGGGTTTTTTTCTGGGCTCTCTATTATGTTCCATTGATCCGTATGTCTGTTTTTGTGCCAAGACCATGCTGTTTTGGTTACTGTAGCTTTGTAGTACTGTCTGAAATCTGTGACGGTTATGCCTCCACCATTGTTCTTTTTCTTCAAGATTGCTTTTCAATTATGGGTCCTTTGTGGTTCCATATAAATTTTAGGATTATTCATTCTAGTTCTATGAAAACTGGCATGGCTAATTTGATAAGCATCACATTAAATCTGTATGTACTTTAGATAGTATGGTCATTTTAACAATGTTAATTCTTCCAATCCAAGAGCATGGGATATCCTTCCATTTCTTTGAATCATCTTCAATTTCCTTTATCATTGTTTTATAGTTCTTAGGATATAAGTCTTTCACCTCTGAGGTCAAGTTTATGTCTAGGTATTTTAAATTTTTTTGATGTGATTTTGAAAGTTTATTTTTTACACTTTTGCTTTCAGATATCTATTGTTAGTGTAAAGAAAGGCAACAGATTTCTGTATGTTAATCTTGCATCCTTCTACCTTGCTGAATCCTTTATCATATCTAGTAGTTTTTATGTGGAGTTTTTAGGATTTTTCTGTATATAGTATCATGTCATCTGCATATAATGACAATTTTACCTCTTCCCTACCAATTTGGATACACTTTATTTCTTTTTCTTCTCTGATTGCTGTGGCTAGGACTTCCAATACTATGTTAAATAGAAGTGGTGAGAGTGGGCATCCTTGTCTTGCTCCAGATTTTAGCAAGAAGGCTTTCAGCTTTTCACCATTGAGTATTATGTTGGCTGTGGGTTTGTCATAAATAGCTTTTATTATGTTGATATATGTATCCTCTATACCCACTTTGGTGAGAATTTTTATCATGAGTGGATGGTGAATTTTGTCAAATGCTTTCTCTGTATCTATTGAGATGATCATGTGACCTTTGTCTTTTCTTTTGTTGATGTGGTGTCATATATTAAATTTTGAATGACAGAATTTAACAGCTAAATTGGATCTTCCATCTGTTTCTAGCCATCACTTTATTAGAAATCATATTGATTACCAATTTATGTTACCATTGAAGAGCCAAAATGTATAATAATAAATGTATATATAATAATAATGTATATAATAATAAATGTATATAATAAATAAATAAATAATAAACAAACTGTCATATTGATTTTTATAGGGATTCAAGGATATTTCTCTTGAGAGGTTTATACATGGTGGAGCCAATGTTACAGGATTCCAGTTAGTAGATTTTAATACACCTATGGTAACCAAATTAATGGATCGCTGGAAGAAACTAGATCAGAGAGAATATCCAGGATCCGAGACACCTCCAAAGGTATTTGTTTGTTTTTATCTTATCTATTTTTAGAATTTTTAGTATTTTTTAAAATTTAAGGTAGAAAGCTCATTATGCAGTTTTCCTAGTAATATTTTGCCAGACACAATGTGGCATAGGGCAGAAATATTTTTTCACTATTTGTCACACAGCCCTTAATAACTTCTAAATTTCTATATTTAAGAGAGGAGTTGTTAGACATTAGTTCAAGTAGTTTACTATATTATATTATATATTATATATATTATATTATGTTTTTATATTATTTTATGATTACTTTGTGTATGAATTTCCATGAAGAAATTGTATGCTTTTTAAAAAAATTTTGTTAACTAAATATTTCAAATGTGAACAACCACTGGTAGCTATTCCACCCAGATAAAAATATATTTGCAAAGTGATTTACAATGAGTAGGGAAATTGGGAAATTGGTAGAAATGTAAAATGTATAAGCTTCTGCAAAATTTCTCTTTCAAGTTAACAGTAAAATGTCAGATTTTTAAATTTTATGTGACAGACATTACAGAAGTATGTTATTGGTATCTACAAAGGAAGCTGGTAAATTTCTGATCATAAGCACATTTTTTTCTCTCCTGAAGAGATAGATGACTTCCTTAGATATCATGTAAATAATGGCATAATGTTTCTTAAACTCCAACTCCTACATGGTTTTGAATTCCTACATAAAAAGGTTTCATCATTTCAACAACTTTTACTAATCTCTCACTGTGTATTCTAGTAAAAAGTTTTCAAATATAATTTGGAAATTCTAGCCTAGAAAACTATGATCTAGGGGTAGAGCAAGTCGGTTCTTCCATTTCCTAATTATAAAACTTTCTCTACTATCCATGTCAATTTCTTCTCTGTAATATAGGAATTTGGCTAGTCATAACATTTTCACTACTCTATAGAAGCATGGAATTTCAAAAGAAAGCATTTATTGAGTATCCACTATGCTCAAACACTGTAGTCCAACCCTCTGATTTTACAGATTAATAAATACAAGATATTAAATGGTATGTTAATTGGCTGTCCCTGAGTCAAGGACCAGGTTTGTGGAATGCCCAGGACCAAGTCATGGGTTCCCTGAGTCTTAGACAAGTGCATTGTCCACTATATTACACCACTTCTCATGCTTAGATAATACATATGAAAGCATATTAAAAAGCCAAAAAATTTTCAAGATGTAAACCACCTTCAGGATTAAAAGAAACTTGAGAAGTCTTTTAGTCTTTTTGCCTTCAAGCTGGTTCAGAGAAAAATCATCCCAAAAGCTCAATTATATCAAGTATTAATACACAAGGAGAAAAGTGTAAAGCTTCCTTCTAAACTCATTGGGACAGTTTGCTTTACAGATATTCCCCTCATTCTGTCATCAATGTATGTAGAGACTCCCTTGCCCTTCTCTTCTCTATTTGTATTTCTTCCTTCCTCACATTTTTTTCTCAGCCATATTTTATCTCAGCATTTTTTCTGTAAACCATCTCTTCAAGTTCTTTTTACCCTTACAGTTTTAGTATGTAGAATGGGCTTCAAACTTCTTGGCAGTGTTTTGCAGCACCTTGTGACTTTTTTCATTTCAGTGATAATATGTAATAATATGTGTCCACTGTGGTCCTCCTGTCTGGACACACTGGTGTCGTTTGTCCTTCCCTATCTTGCCTTTAGCCTATCACAATGTTTACTATTTGATCATCTCCAACCAGACTTATCTATGTCAAAGCTTTGGGCACTTTGTTTTATATGTAAATACATATAATTTTCTCATCTTTCAGAGTTTTCTTAGCGTAATAGTAGGCACCCAGTGGCCATTTAATAAATAGATATAGCCAGTTCTTATTGTTCATGGTAGTCCCATTCTATAAAGTTGCCATGAACACTGAATGAGTGAATACTGAACACTTACTCCTAGGGGAAATTACAAGGTTAGGTCACTACATTTTTGTCAAACAATCAAAACATAACACTTTGTTTTATCTGTGTTTCTGTTTAAAGATATCTTATTTAAAACATTGTCAATAAATTAACATTGAATTCATGGCCAATAGCAGTATAACTCAAGCCTGAACAAAGCTTATCTAACATGTATTTTTTTCCATAAGACACATCACAGCTTTCTTGTACTGAGGAGCACTAGACAGCCATCTTTTGGGCCATCTTTGTAGTCTTCACCATTCCTAGCCAGTATCTAGCTCTCAGATATGCTATGAAATTCAATCCTCACAAGTACCACAGAAGATAGTCATTATTTTATTTGATTTTGTTCTGCTTCATAGCTGAAAAATGTACAACATATTCCCATAAAACTATGAGTAGCAGAATTAGAATTCACCTAGTTCTCAAAACCTAAATTCTTGCCACTGTGCTGTGATTCTGCCAAACTCTATATTTTTATATACAAATGTTGATAAACAGAATTCATCCCACCATTCTAATCACTGGTTAAAGCAGTGAATAGCTCTAGGTCAAGACTTAGTTTTACTCTCCTCCAAAATGAAGAGTATGTTTAATAAGAATTTCTAGATACCATCTAGAAATGCGTGCCCATAAATATGGTTTCTTGGACTTCAGCACAATAAGACACATGGAAAAGAATGAAATCCTTTAAAATGGTAAAACCAGTTTAAACTACTGCTTCTTTCCATCTATCAGCTCTATGACCCGTCAAAAGCTTTTGCCACTCTGGCTGAATGTCTGCTTTTCTCTGCTCCACTCTATACGATATCTGTTCTCTTTTCTAGTTCACTTGTTTCATAAAAATGAATGGACTTTTTAAAACACAGCAAGTGCTTTTGCTTTTTTGGAGTCATATCTCTCAGCTTCTTTCTTCCTATTAGAAAAGCAACAATAGTTTTCTTTTCTTCTCCTTGATCCTAAAATGCTAGCATTGCATATTTTCTCTTGCCCTTTATATCTTTGATAAGTTCTACTTTATTACTTGTTTTTATTTTCTTGCCATCCAGAAAGATGATTTGATGGCTTTCTCTACTCAAAGGTATGTTGCTCCAGGCAGTGGAGGAGGTATGTCCATTTTTGGCTGAGTACCTTGGTTAAGTACCTTAATTTCCTTCGACCATCCCATTCCAAATATGAAGGTGTATGCTTATCATTAAACCTATTTTGTCATGTCCTTGAAGAATATATAGCAAGGCTTATAATTTATAAGTCACACATAAATCTTTCTGATGAAGCTTTAATTAGATTCTCTGACATTGAAAGGTTCTTTGTTAGAATTTATATTCTTTATCTTATCCATGTTTTAGTCCTTCTCTTCCCAGGATCGCTGACTGCTATGCTTAGCAGGTATATTGCCTAAGTTTACTTTCTATGATTTAAATTTCAAACGATTTTTATTAATTTATAAGCAGCAATTCAGGATCATTTTCCACATTCCATAGCACAAAAGTACCTCTCGTATAGGCTTAGAATGTGTTAATCATATAGAATTGACCATATGGAATTCCTGAAAGAGATAATGTATTTTTTTCTTATGACTAGCAGTTGATGCTCTGCCACACAAGAGAATTGTTCCATATGTTTCATATGTTTAGGAATTTTCTAATCAAACTTTACAAATGTTCCCTGTTCTTTTTATTTTCAGCTTAAACAAATCACATTTTCTTCTCAGATTTTCCTCATTTCCTCTCCTAACCTTAATAATCTTTTCCTGAGAGTTTTGTCTTTTCTCAAAGAGAAGCATGGGACAATCATCAGAAAGCAGATGATCTATACTTCATTTCTCCACTGTATCCTAAGTTATGATAAAAACTTAGAGAAATGACTTAACCTTCCTGAGCACACTCAACAGGCATGGACATAACAATACTTGTGCTTATTTAACCATGTGTATACACACTTTTTAAATAAATAGATGTTATTTCTGGCATTCTATATCTGAGTAACAGTAAACATTCCCACTCATTCTTCTGAGAAACTGGACAGAGTTATATACTCCAAGTCAATAAACATATATTAAATCTCAGGGACTCCTGATGGGCATTTGGAGGAGGAAAGAGTGAGACATTCCAGCCCTCCAGGGGTTCAAACACAGCAAGAGATTACGGCATTTAGTCTTTTTTTTTTTATACTTTAGCTGTTTCACTTGGACACAACAAAAAGACCACACCTAGAGGCCTTGCTTCTCCCAACTGATGGAAAATTGTGCATTAGAATTTCTATTTTTCAGAGTGTGTTTTCTCCTTTTAAAACCACAGTGTTAAGAATTGATATACAGTCTTTGTAATAAAGTAATAATAGAAATTTCTGAAGCTAGAGGCAATTAATTATCAGTAATTTAACTGCCCTTCTGGCAGCATGGTACTTTATGTCATAAACAAACAGAGTCCCCAGACTAGTCCCCAATTCCGGTGATTGATAAGAATTTAACATTTACCATTATAATTACTTTCATTTTGTTAGTATACATCTGCTCTGACTTATGATGGAGTCCTTGTGATGGCTGAAACATTCCGAAGTCTTAGGAGACAGAAAATTGATATTTCCAGGAGAGGAAATGCTGGAGATTGTCTGGCAAATCCTGCTGCTCCATGGGGCCAGGGGATTGACATGGAGAGGACGCTAAAACAGGTAACACACAATTTTATTTACATTCAATTTATTTCACAGTCATTTTTTAATGGCATATTCAAGAAAACAGAATAATCTATCTGTGAATAAATATATATTACAATTGTCATTTTATTATATTGAACCATTTTCATTTCTGAGACTTTTCTAAATAGGATACTGGATAGAATACTGATGTTTATATGATATGTAGATGCTTAGCCAGGATAAGTTGGTTATGCCACAGTAATAAACAACCCCAAGTCTCAGTGGCTTAAAACATCAAAAGAGTATTTCTCACTCACAATCACCAGATTAGTAGGGGCACTTTGTTTATTATAATCACTCAGGGATCCAAGCTGACATAGCAGCTACCATCTTGAATGCTACAAAGGGCAAAGAGTTGTGGGCAGTTTTCTAATTGGCAATTAAATGCTCTGGCACTCATCACATCTGTTTACAACTCATTTGTCAGAAAGAGTCACATAGACCTAGCTAACCAAAAAGGGTGCAAGAAGTACAAGCCTACATTGGGCCAAGAATGAGGAAGAACCTCAAACATTGGCAAACACTATTAATCTACTAATCTACTGACTACCTCAGTAGATCTTTATTTACTTTTTTTAACATCTTTATTGGGGTATAATTGCTTTCCAATAGTGTGATAGTTTCTGCTTTATAACAAAGTGAATCAGCTATACATATACATATATCCCCATATCTCCTCCCTCTTGCATCTCCCTCCCATCCTCCCTATCCCACTGCTTCATGTGGTCACAAAGCACCAAGCTGATCTCCCTGTGCTATGCAGCTGTTTCCCACTAGCTATGTATTTTACATTTGATAGTGTATATATGTCCATGCCACTCTCTCACTTTGTCCCAGCTTACCCTTCCCCCTCCCTGTGTCCTCAAGTCCATTCTCTACGTCTACATCTTTATTCCTGTCCTACCCCTAGGTTCTTCAGAACCATTTGTTTTTTAGATTCCATATATATGCGTTAGCATATGGTACTTGTTATTCTCTTTCTGACTTACTTCACTCTGTATGACAGAATCTAGGTCCATCTACCTCACCACAAATAACTCAAATTCATTTCTTTTTATGGTTGAGTAATATTCCATTGTATATATGTGCCACATCTTCTTTATCCATTCATCTGTCGATGGACACTTAGGTTGCTTCCATGTCCTGGCTATTGTAAATAGTGCTGCAATAAACATTGTGGTACATCACTCTTTTTGAATTATGGTTTTCTCAGGGTATATGCCCAGTAGTGGGATTGCTGGGTAGTATGGTAGTTCTATTTTTAGTTTTTTGAGGAAATTCCATACTGTTCTCCATAGTGGCTGTGTCAATTTACTGTCCCACCAACAGTGCAGGAGGGTTCCCTTTTCACCACACCTTCTTCACCATTTATTGTTTGTAGGTTTTTTGATGATGGCCATTCTGATCGGTGTGACATGATACCTCATTGTAGTTTTGATTTGCATTTCTCTAATGATAAGTGATGTTGAGCATCCTTTCATATGTTTGTTGGCAATCTGTATATCTTCTTTGGAGAAATGTCTATTTATGTCTTCTGCCCATTTTTGGATTGAGTTCTTTGTTTTTTTCATATTGAGCTGCATGAGCTGCTTGTAAATTTTGGAGATTAATCCTTTGTCAGTTGCTTCGTTTGCAAATATTTTCTCCCATTCTGAGAGTTGTCTTTTCATCTTGTTTGTGGTTTCCTTTGCTGTGCAAAAGTTTTTAAGTTTCATTAGGCCCCATTTGTTTATTTTTATTTCCCTTTCTCTAGGAGGTGGGTCAAAACAGATCTTTCTGTGATTTATGTCATAGAGTGTTCTGCCTATGTTTTCCTCTAAGAGTTTTATACTGTCTGGCCTTACATTTAGGTCTTTAATCCATTTTGAGTTTATTTTTGTGTATGATGTTAAGAAGTGTTCTAATTTCATTCTTTTACATGTAGCTGTCCAGTTTTCCCAGAACCACTTATTGAAGAGACTGTCTTTTCTCCATTATATATTCTTGCCTCCTTTATCGAAGATAAGGTGACCATATGTGCGTGGGTTTACCTCTGGGCTTCTATCCTGTTCCATTGATCTATATTTCTGTTTCTGTGCCATTACCATACTGTCTTGATTACTATAGCTTTGTAGTATAGTCTGAAGACCAGGAACGTGATTCTTCCAGCTCTGTTCTTCTTTCTCAAGAATGCTTTGGCTATTCAGGGTCTTTTGTATTTCCATACAAATTGTGAAATTTTATGTTCTAGTTCTGTGACAAATGTCATTGGTACTTTGATAGGGATTACATTGAATCTGTAGATTACTTTGGGTAGTATAGCCACTTTCACAATGTTGATTCTTCCAGTCCAATAACAAGGTCTATCTCTCAATCTGTTTGCATCATTTTAATTTCTTTCATCAGTGTCACATAGTTTTCTGCATACAGATCTTTTGTCTCCCTAGGTAGGTTTATTCCTAGTTATTTTATTCTTTTTGTTGCAGTGGTAAATGACAGTATTTCCTTAATCTCTCTTTCAGACTTTTCATCATTAGTGTATAGGAATACAAGAGATTTCTGTGCATTAATTATTATTAATTAATTATTATTACTAGTAGTTTTCTGGTAGCATCTTTAGGATTCTCTATGTATAGTATCATGTTATCTGCAAACTGTGACAGCTTTATTTCTTCTTTTCCGATTTGGATTCCTTTTATTTCTTTATCTTCTCTGATTGCTGTGGCTAAAACTTCCAAAACTATGTTGAATAATAGGGGTGAGAGTGGACAACCTTGTCTTGTTCCTGATCTTAGAGGAAATGGTTTCAGTTTTTCACCATTGAGAACGATGTTGGCTGTGGGTTTGTCACATATGGCCTCTATTATGTTGAGGTAAGTTCCCTCTATGCCTACCTCCTGGAGAGTTTTTATCATAAATGGGTGTTGAATTTTGTCAAAAGCTTTTTCTGCATCTATTGAGATGATAATACGGTTTTTCTACTTCAATTTGTCAATATGGTATATCACATTGATTTATTTGTATATATTGAAGAATCCTTGCATTCCTAGACAAACCCCACTTGATCATGGTGTATGATCCTTTTCATGTGCTGTTGGATTCTGTTTGCTAGTATTTTGTTGAGGATTTTTGCATCTATGTTCATCAGTGATATTGGCCTGTAATTTTCTTTCTTTGTGATATCCTTGTCTGGTTTTGGTATCAGGGTGATGGTGGCCTCATAGAATGAGTTTGGGAGTATTCCTCCCTCTGCTATATTTTGGAAGAGTTTGAGAAGGATAGGTGTTAACTCTTCTCTAAATGTTTGATAGAATTCACCTGCGAAGCCATCTGGTCCTGGACTTCTGTTTGTTGAAAGATTTTTAATCACAGTCTCAATTTCAGTGCTTGTGATAGGTCTGTTTATATTTTCTATTTCTTCCCAGTTCAATCTCGGAAGGTTGTGCTTTTCTAAGATTTGTTCATTTCTTCCAAGTTGTCCATTTTATTGGCATATAGTTGCTTGTAGTAATATCTCATGATCCTTTGTTTTCCTGTAGTGTCAGTTGTTACTTCTCCTTTTTCAATTCTAATTCTATGAATTTGTGTCTTCTCCCTTTTTTTCTTGATGAGTCTGGCTAATGGTTTATCAATTTTGTTTATCTTTTCAAACAACCAGCTTTTAGTTTTATTGATCTTTGCTATCGTTTCCTTCATTTCTTTTCCATTTATTTCTGATCTGTTCTTTATGATTTCTTTCCCTCTGCTAACTTTGTGGTTTGCTTTGTTCTTTTTTCTCTAATTGCTTTAGGTGTAAGTTTAGGTTGTTTATTTGAAATGTTTCTTGTTTCTTGAGGTAGGATTATATTGGTGTAAACTTCCCTCTTAAAACTGCTTTTGCTGCATCCCATAGGTTTTGGGTCGTTGTGTTTTCACTGTCATTTGTTTCTAGGTATTTTTTGATTCCCTCTTTGTTTTCTTCAGTTATCACTTGGTTGTTTAGTAGTGTATTGTTTAACCTCCATGTATTTTTATTTTTTACAGATTTTTTCCTGTAATTGATATCTAGTCTCATAGTGTTGTTTCGGGAAAGATACTTGGTATGATTTCAATTTTCTTAAATTTACCAAGGCTTGATTTGTGACTTAAGATATGATCTACCCTGGAGAATGTTCCATGACCACTTGAAGAGAAAATGTAATCTGCTGTTTTCAAATGGAGTGACCTACAAATATCAATTAAATCTAACTGGTCTATTTTGTCACTTAAAGCTTGTATTTCCTTATTAATTTTCTGTGTGGGTGATCTGTCCATTGGTGTAAATGAGGTGTTAAAGTCCCCTACTATTATTGTGTTACTGTCGATTTTCTGTTTTGTAGCTGTTAGCATTTGCCTTATGTATTGAGGTACTCCTATGGTGGGTGCATATATATTTATAATTGTTATATCTTCTTGGATTAATCTCTTGCTCATTTTGTAGTGTCCTTCCTTGTCTCTTGTAACATTCTTTATTTTAAAGTCTATTTTATCTGATATGAGTATTGCTACTCCAGCTTTCTTTTGATTTCCATTTGCATGGAATATCTTTTTCCATCCCCTCACTTTCAGTCTGTATGTGTCCCTAGGTCTGAAGTGGGTCTCTTGTAGACAGCATATATATGGGTCTTGTTTTTTGTATCCATTCAGCCAGCCTATGTCTTTTGGTTGGAGCTTTTAATCCATTTACATTTAAGGTAGTTATCCATATATATGTTCCTATTACCATTTTCTCAATTGTTTTGAGTTTGTTATTGTAGGTCTTTTCCTTCTTTTGTGTTTCCTGCCTAGAGAAGTTCCTTTAGCATTTGTTGCAGAGCTGATTTGGTGGTGCTAAATTTTCCTAGCTTTTACTGGTCTGTAAAGATTTTAATTTCTCCATCAAACCTGAATGAGATCTTTGCTAGATAGAGTGATCTTGGTTGTAGGTTTTTCCCTTTCATCACTTTAAATATGTCTTGCCACTCTCTCTGGCTTGAAGAGTTTCTGCTGAAAGATCAGCTGTTACCTTTATGGGGATTCCTTTGTATGTTATTTGTCATTTTTCACTTGCTGCTTGTAATATTTTTTCTTTGTATTTAATTTTTTATAGTTTGATTAATATGTGTCTTGGCTTTTTCTCCTTGGATTTATCCTGTATGGGACTCTCTCTGCTTCCTGGACTTGATTGACTATTTCCTTTCCCATATTAGGGATGTTTTCAACTATAATCTCTTCAACTATTTTCTCAGTCCCTTTCTTTTTCAATTCTTCTTCTGGGACCCCTATAATTCGAAGGTTGGTGCATTAAATGTTGTCCCAAAGGTCTCTGAGACAATTGTTGTCCTCATTTCTTTTCATTCTTTTTTCTTTATTCTGCTCTGCAATAGTTATTTCCACTATTTTATCTTCCAGGTCACTTATCTGTTCTTCAGCCTCAGTTATTCTGCTATTGTTTGCTTCTAGAGAATTTTTAATTTCATTTATTGTTTTGTTCATCATTGTTTGTTTGCTTTTTAGTTCTTCTAGGTCCTTGTTAAACGTTTCTTGTGTTTTCTCTCTTCTATTTCCAAGATTTTGGATCATCTTTACTATCATTATTCTGAATTCCTTTTCAGGTAGACTGCCTATTTCCTCTTCATTAGTTAGATCTGATTGGTTTTTGCCTTGCTCCTTCATCTGCTGTGCTGTTTTCTGTCTTCTCATTTTGCTTAACTTACTGTGTTTGGGTTCTCCTTTTCACAGGCTGCAGGTTCATAGTTCCCATAGTTTTTGGTGTCCTTTCCCAGTGGGTGAGGTTGGTTCAGTGGGCTGTGTAGGCTTCCTGGTAGAGTGGACTGCTGCCTGTGTTCTGGTAGATGAGGTTGGATCTTGACCAAACCAAAAAACAAATCCACTAATTATAACAAATGCTAAAAACTGTACAAAAAAAAAAAAGGGACAGACAGAACCCTAGGACAAATGGTAAAATCAAAGCTCTACAGACAAAATCACACACAGAACCATACTCATACACACTCACAAAAAGAGAAAAAGGAAATATATATATATATATATATATATATATATATATATATATATATATATATATATAAAAGAGGAAGAGAGCAACCATTAAAAAATAAGAGGAAGAGATCAACCAAATCAATAAACAAATCTACCAATGATAATAAACTCTAAATACTAAACTAAGATAAACAGAAGACCAGAAACAAATTAGATGCAGAAAGCAAACCCCAAGTCTGCAGTTGCTCCCAAAGTCCACCACCTCAATTTTGGGAATACTTGTTGTCTATTCAGGTATTCCAGAGATGCAGGGTACATCAAATTGATTATGGAGATATAATCCGCTGCTCCTGAGGCTGTTGGGTGAAATTTCCTTTTCTCTTCTTTGTTTGCACAGCTCCTGGGGTTCAGCTTTGGATTTGGCCCTGCCTCTGCGTGTAGGTCACCAGAGGGAGTCTGTTCTTTGCTCAGACAGGATGGGGTTAAAG
Organism: Delphinus delphis; assembly: GCF_949987515.2. Lineage (NCBI taxonomy): Eukaryota > Metazoa > Chordata > Mammalia > Artiodactyla > Delphinidae > Delphinus > Delphinus delphis. The sequence continues at coordinate 28,279,898 of NC_082690.1, read as the reverse complement.
AAGCAGCTGACTGGGGGCTCTGGCTCACTCAGGCTGGGTGGAGGGAGGGGTACGGAATGCGGGGCCAGCCTGCAGTGGCAGAGGCCGGCATGACAGTCTGAGGTGTGCCATGTGTTCTCCTGGGGAAGTTGTCCCTGGATCATGGGACCCCGGAACTGTTGAGCTGAACAGGCTCCAGGAGGGAAGATGTGGATAGTGACCTGTGCTTGCACACAGGCTTCTTGTTGGTTGCTGCAGAAACCTTAGCATTTCATGCCCATCTCTGGTGTCTCCTCTGATAGCTGTGGCTCGCGCCCATCTCTGGAGCTTGTTTAGGCAGTGTTCTGAATCCCCTCTCCTTGTGCACCCTGAAACAATGTTCTCTTGCCTCTTAGGCAGTTCCAGACATTTTCCCAGACTCCCTCCAGCTAGCTGTGGTGCACTAGCCCCCTTCAGGCTGTGTTCACGCAACCAACTCCAGTCCTCTCCCTGGGATCTGGCCTCCAAAGCCAGATCCTCAGCTCCCAGACCCCACCCGCCCTGGTAGGTGAGCAGACAGGCCTCTCAGGTTGGAGAGTGCTGGTCGGCACTGATCCTCTGTGTGGGAATCTCTCTGCTTTGCCCTCTGCACTCCTGTTGCTGTGCTCTCCTCCATGGCTCCGAAGTTTCCACCCAACCACCCACCATCTCCGACAGTGAAGGGGCTTCCTGGTGTGTGGAAAGTTTTCCTCCTTCACGGCTCCCTCTCAGAGGTGCAGGTCCTGTCCCTATTCTTTTGTCTCTGTTTTTTCCTTTTTCTTTTGTCCTACCCAGTTACATGGGGGAGTTTCTTGCCTTTGGGAAGTCTGAGGTCTTCTGCCAGCATTCAGTAGGTGTTCTGTAGGAGTTATTCCACATGTAGATGTATTTCTAATGTATTTGTGGGGAGAAAGTTGATCTCCACGTCTTACTCCTCCACCATCTTGAAGGTCTCTTCTCAGTAGATCTTTAAATTGCCTGTAACCTTGGATTGTTTGTTTACTTTAGTCTTTTATAGTTAATACTAACACCATTTTTCAAGTGATTAATGTGATATGTCTGTATTTTTAGTATTACATCTTAAATGTTCTGAAATGTCATGGATTCAGAACGTAAGTTAAGTATAAATGAATTAAAGGAAATTTGGAATAAAGTACACTTGAATATTTTCAAAAATATGTTTATTTTTCTGGATTTCTTATATCTTAATTTTAATATTAATGAGGAGAAATATGATCCGATGTGGTTATCAGGGCTATTTAATCTGTTATATGTATATGCAGATAAAACAGAAAAGTAACTATAAAACAAACCATATTTCCATTCCTATAAACAATTTTGAGGGAGTATTCTGTTAGTTACAATGGGAACTTCATAATAAAAAATAAATAAATAAAACATGTTCATCTCCCAAACACATAACAGAATTGCTTATATATTACTTTGATATTCCTCTTTCAGATTCTATCCCAGTAGCTCAAATATCCCATGGTTTTTTAGTGAGTTGCTTATAATTTATAGTTCCATACCCATGTGTAGTCATAAGCCTAGCAGATGAAGTCAAGATTTCTGTAATTAAAATGGCAAGTGATTACATGTGTGGATTTTCTTTTTCATTCATAGGTTCAAATTCAAGGGCTGACAGGAAATGTTCAGTTTGACCACTATGGACGTAGGGTCAATTACACAATGGATGTGTTTGAGCTAAAGAGCACAGGACCTAGAAAGGTGAGCCACACTTCAACTGTTTTCTTAGTTTTCATTTGACATTTTTAAAGCCTTATAGGTGAAAGGTAGCTGGATAGTCTACATTTTTTAAAAATTGTGAATATGGTTGACCCTTGAACAAAGTGGGAGCTAGGGGCTCTGACCCTCCACACAGTCAAAAATCCAGGTCTAAATTTTAGTGGGCCCTCCATATATGTGGTTCCTCCATAGCTGCAGTTCCACATCCGAGGATTCAACCAACCACAGATTGTATAGTACTGTAGTATTTACTATGAAACGAATCCGTGTAAAAGTGGACCTGAGCAGTTCAAACCTGTGTTGATTAAGGGTCAACTACACTTACAAATAATACTTTCTTGATAATTCATGCTGAAATAAATTCTTGCGTCCTATGACTGATATTTAGTGGTGTACCAAAGCTGAAATGAACTAATTTACATGTTGTTTACATCCTTTATCCAAAATAGAAGCAATATTTTTAAAGGCTTAGCAAAAAAATCCCACAGAACCCATAATGTACTCTTCAGGAAAGCACACAATGTAGGTAAGAGACTTACTCACTTCCATGTAGTCATTTATGAAACTATTAGAGAGAGAACAAAGAAGACTACTTCTAAAGGGCATATTTAGAACAAGCTAAATGTTCCTGAAATAAGCAAGTAAACATTCAAATGAGCAAAGAAAAGAGGAGATGGAAGATAATATTGTTAAGATTATTGTTAGGTTGAAGAGGGAGAGAAACACCTAAGAACATCAACTGAGGAGCCAGGGAGGTTGTTTAGGAAGCTGATGATGAAAGACTTTTGGATTTCAGAAAGTAACTCTGCAAGTCTTCTTATGATGTGACTAAGCATAGTTTTCCCAATGTCCAAAAAGTACTTTATATAATGGAACAATATAATTCCACCACAGCAATTGACTATAAACATTTTATACTTAACACATATAATTTTTTAACATTCTTTTCTCTAGCATTAGCTAGGATGCTCAAGGAAAGACATGCTCAACTTACATTATCTAAAAACTATTTGTTTCAACACTTGGCTGTTTAAAAAAACTTTCCCAAATATACTTTCCTTTGTTAGTATAATAATGATAGTTACAATTTATGAAATGCCTGCTATGTCCCAACCACTGGACTTGGTGTAATTTAATCCTCACAATAAGCCTGTAACAGAGTACAATTATCTCCTTTTTTCTAGTGAGAAAGTTACAGTGCAATAGGCTATGGTTACTTGTCTAAGGCCTACAAGTGAGAAAACAAAGATTTTTAATTCAGATATGTCTGACTCCAGAACCCTTCTACCTAGTACCCTGCCTGAGTAGACTCTGCTGTAAAGGAGTTTATTTTCTAGTAGCATAGAATATAGTAAGTTCCATACGACAGTTAAAGAGAAAGCATGTGGAAAGTCTAAAGAGGAAGAGATCACTTCCAGCTGGAGGAAAACAAATCAAAGGCTGCATGGTGGAGATTTAAAGTTAGTCATGAAGTTAGTTTGGATAGGTAGAAATGGTAGAGGCAAGAACCTGAGGATAGGCTGGATGCAGGATAATTAAAGTCATACATGGAAGATGGCAAAGACTTTCCAAGCTGTGTTTTGCTCCAGTCTGTCATAGCATGTGCTTCTGCATATGTGTGAGGAGAGATTTGGAGCTGCCATGCAAACCATCTCTAGCTTTTCAGCCTTTTAGTGGCATCTCCTTTAGTGCAGGCTGCCAGCTAATATAGGGTAAGCAGGAGCCTATCTGATCCAGATCAAGTAAGGGCAAGAGATGGAATGACAGCTTGAAAGCCAAGCTGTATGATGGGCTCTTTTAAGGGTACTACCCGAAGAAAGGGACTGACATGCTCCCAAGAAGAAAGTTAGGAGGTTCCATGTAAACACCAATTTCACCCACTCTGTCAGCACGCAACCAGCAACAAGAAACAAAGAAGCCCATTTTAAGCAAAGTCCCTCTGCTATCTGTGGAGCAGACAGAATATTCCATAAGTCCTTAAAATAATTGGCTAACTGGTGACCAGCCTGCCACAAACCAGACTCTGCAAAATTAGCCATTTAAGTAGAACCTTTCTAAAATGCAAAAGACAATTCCATATTTCACAAAACAGTAAGTACAAAAAGTAAAATGATCTCTTTATAAAAGAAAGAATAATGGAAAAAGGAAGCTGGTGGTAACTAGTGGTAACATCAAGTGGGCTACTTACGGCACTGAATCTTTTCATGGCCTATTGAAACATGATGGTAACAAAAATTAAGATTTTTAGAGGAGAAAGTTAAAGAATAAGTTGGAAAAGTGAGGAACGGTACATCTTCACACTCAGCTGACATTTGTCTAAGACTCTTAAAAGAAATATGAAATGTGAAATGGTGTAGACTCATCCATCTTTGTTTTTCTTGGGCACTCTGTCAGGAATATTAAACTTAAAAATGAACTACCATGAGAAACACTCTGCTGGTGAGACTTGGCAATATGTCTGAAAAGCTAGCAACCATTCTTTTAAATTGAACACTTGCCAGTAAGAGAGCTATCTTTGAAAATAGATCAGAGAGTTAACCCATCAGTTTGTCTGACTTCCGTAACAGGGAAAGTGAGTGAGAGTCTCATTAAGCAGAAGCCACAAAGCTCTTTCTGAAGTCTCAGCTCCTAAGTATGGTGGAATCTTCTTGCCATTCCAGTGATCTCTCAAGAATGCTCTAAAACCAGGCTTGCGTGGTTTCAGGAATTCTTAATCATAAAAATTGTATTTACTGAGAGCAGGTTATACACCAGACACAGTAAAGGGAAACTGATGTGCATTTTAATATTTAATCCTTACAGCAACCTGAAAGTAACATGTATTTTTCTCATTTTATAGAAGAGAAAAGTAAGGCTCAGAGAAACTAAGTAACCTGCTCAGGGATGTTAAACTAGAAAGAGATGGAGCTGGGGTGGAGACTAATGCTCATCTAGCTTCAAAGCTATTCTCGTAACTGTTACAAAATATCATCAGTCCCAGGGCCCATAACTTTTCCCTTGAGGGTTGGTATGAGAACTGAGCCATATCTTTCAGGACAGGTCTGGTCAAACCAGCTCTCCCAGGAACCAACTTTGAGTAGAACAGAGGCTTCTCATAGCCCCTCCATCTCTACATAATCCCTACATTGCAGGCAAAGTCCACCATAAATATGGAGATATTTACTCATATATTATATTATGGTTATATTTGTGCACAATTCACCTTTAGGAATCCAAAGAAGACAAATACTTCTCTGACATTTCCTGCCAGTTAGCAATTTAAATGCTTCCATGTTTTTGCTTTAACATTACAAAATTATTTTTCACCGAATTTCTGTCTCTAGGAAAAAAGTGCCTCTTTCCCTGTCTAATTAAATGAGATCAGGCATGGGAAGTGTCCCTAGTAAATTGTAAAATGTTGTGAAAAACTGGAGAGAAAAACTCTATCTCATATGAAGTTCTAGGTATAAACTTTAATATTCCTTTCTTTAAGAAGTGACCCTTATATCACTGTTCACCCCATACTGTCCTACTTCCCAAAAAGTCCATGACCCACATGAGATCTATGCACAAACCATGACTCCATACACAAACCATGGTTTTCTTTTTCACCAGAATTTCAAGCAGATATAAGGCAAATAGATACAGTTGGGTAAAATTTTGCCTATTATTTTAATTTGCCAGTACTTCTAAATCATTTATCTTTGGGTGGGGGGAGATAGTCATGAACACACAGGTTGTTCTTAACTGCAAAATGTCAAGGTCTTGTCAACATCTGAAGACTCTCCAGAATGTGTCCCAGATCTGTAGTTTTTCTGTTGTGGGAACTCATTAATAAAGAAAAAATGCTTTCCCAGAAAATGGGCTGCTGAGATCTGGAAGGTGGCTGCATCGTAACGGAGTACTAAACTGTGAAACCTATTTTTATGTTGTATAACTGTCATGTGGAAAGGAAAACTAACAGGGAGCAACTATGTTTTTTAAGTTATTTTTTAAGTACATGTAGGATTTGAAGAGAGGATAGGTCTCAAAGTCATACTTGTTTTGTTTTAATTAAATTTTTCACTGACTCATTAAATAAATATTAGCTATAAATAAATTCAAATGGGCAATTGAAAATAATTGCTGAATTGATTTATACTCATAATTTTGGATCAAACTAAGTAATATAGCAAACCATATTAATGAAAATTCTTTTTTATGTCTATTCTGTTATTGAATATTTGTGAATAATATAGTGTCTCTTTCTGATATGCTAATGCTTACTTTATTTTAAAATGTTCACAAATACTAACATGAAAGTTAAGAACTTGGAGGAAGCAAGAGAGACTTTCAAAACATATTGGGACAAATAGTGATTACAGACCAGTGAGCAATTACATACATTTTATTGGAAATATGAGTTTTATCAACTGCAGCCAGAAATTCAAGAAAGAAGTTTGGCAAGCATTAAACGAACACCCATTTTGGGAGTTTATGTAGCATAATAGCAAAGTATATGGACTGGTAATTGCACCTACCTTTACATTTGCTATGTGTATAAACTTTAAGATGCATATATTTTTTAAACAGTATTCATTACAGTGTCTGCCAGAGAGCAAGCAGGCAAGAAGTGGTAGCCATTAGTATTACTTAGTGGTCTGCATGATAAAAAGAACCTTAAATTTCCTTTAGGACCCCATTTATTTACTTTGTAAAGTGTTTAACTAATTACTTCATATATTTTATGGAAAGGAGTTTGTTCCACATCTAAATGAGAAGTAATATAAGGATTTAAAGTGAAAAAATTAAAAAATTTCAAAAGTGAAAATGTTAAGTAATCATTAATATTAACATCTGATGTATTTAGCATTTAAAAATGGTGAGACTAGTGGCTAGGTTATGTGAAACCAAAAACTATTTCCATATTGCTTTAAAAATACACAAGTCTTTTTTCTTGAAAACATCTTGTATGTGTACCCTATGTAAATCTGACTCTTCCCTTTACCATAAAACCTGTAACATTATTGATAAAATCATGTAAATTAGTTACAGAAGGTGCCAATCAATCTCACTACAAGAGGATCAACACAAATGGTATTCCATCTGTATCCACCTTCTTTTTTGAACTCATCCATTCTCAATGTCTTGGCTACTCCATGATTGTAAATTGCAAATTTGCCAAATGTATAACTAGGCAGTATCATTAGCATCAGGAAAACTGGCTCATTATCAATTAAGAAAACTCCCAAACACATTACTGTGTGCTTTATAAATTTGTTTTGTTTGCTTACTTATTAATACCTCTCATTGCTCTGATAAGAACTAAAGAAAACTCTTCTAAAATGTGTTTTCAATAATTTTCTGTATTTGGCAGGTTGGGTACTGGAATGATATGGATAAATTAGTCTTAATTCAAGATATGCCCACTCTTGGCAATGACACAGCAGCTATTGAGAACAGAACAGTGGTTGTAACCACTATTATGGTAAGTTTTGGTCTGTGCTTTATGATGTTCCATTTTGTCCACAGGCAATTTTAATTCCCCAGCTACAGTGAACAGGGAGGATGAAAGCTGCATCTTAGTGATGGTGGCATGGGTGTTCTGCTCCACAAAAGTCTATCGAGGCTTTGAATAAGTTTGTCTTGAACTTTGAGTACATTTAGTACTTTTATTTGTATTATCTTTTGTTGCATTACTGTTCTTGGAAAAATGCTCAGGTGTTAAAAATTGAAGCTCTCTAGTTGGAAATGTATGAAATGCTAAGATTTCAAAGGACAAAAGAATAAACATGAAAAAGATCAACAACTAATCACATAAAAATATCCAGTAGTAAACATCATATCATTGTTGTTATTATGTTTTTAAAACACCAATGTAATAATCGTTAATAGTGTTTAAAATTACAATTTTCAGGTACTTTATCCATTTAATAATGATTTGCATTGTCTGTTTATAATAGTGGAGGTATGAATGTGAAGATTTTAATGAGTATGCTTTACACAACTATGCTTTAGAAATAAATTTATTTTATATTTAATTTTAATGCAAAAAGGGGTTTTTATACCGATTATTTTTCTCATTGACCTGTGACAAATACACAATAAAATGTACTGGAATTCTCCTAGGAATTAAGAAAAATGATATTCATTCAGTCACATCATAAAATGAAAAATACTCTAAATTTTAAGGCTGCTTTTTCAAAGAGATTCTCGTGAACTTATCTTTTAAATAATATGATGCCTCATATTTTTCTCTTCTAAATTCAAACATGCTTTTTAGAGTCAATGCTAGTCAAAGGAGATCAACAATCGGTAACCTTTTCTATCTAATTTAAAGTTGTATATCCTCAGCTCACTGTCTCATTAGGCAGAACACATTTTTCACTACTTTTGAAGCCCTTACTCTAAATAAAGTAGAAGTATTTTATGTAATTTAGTTTTTAGCTTGTGTAATTTTAATTTTATGCTTTTAGTAATGTCAAGTTATTTCCAAAATTTTGACATGGAGGTCAAAGCATGAAAATGCCAGAGAAAAGCTTTCATAATGTTGCAGTTAATTTTATCAGTGTTGCATCACCAGCTAGAAACTTAATGTTAATCTGCCAAGACTTAGTTGGAAGTTTATAATTTTAGAATGCAAACCAACCAACAGCAGTTTTTGTGTAAGGATGCAAAATATATATCTTCTAACTTAATTGTGTAATATTTGCATGGGACTTAAATATATATATGTATGTATATATATAATATACATATATATATACATTCCTAAAAAAGACAGTAATGGAAAGTCATACTTCAGTTCAGTCCTCCTCTTTTCAGCCTCTGATGAAGAATCCTATTTTAAGGAATTGATCAAGAAAGAAATGAGCTCCACGCTGTTCGACCATTCCTAACTAAAGCTCAAGTCTTTTTCTCCTGTGTAGTAAATTTAAGCTAATTTTTCATGTGGGATTCTTCTTGGATGACCAACTCTGGACAACCAGAAAAAAAAGTTTTTAAGTTCTGTGACTTTCCTGAGATACTAAAACAAAAGAAGAATTAATCCTCATCTTTTTCAAGAAAATAGATGTTGAAAAAGAGTCGCTTAATTCTGATGTATCCATTCCCATATCTGGAAATGAGGTCATTGTATGTAAATGATGGAATTATCATACTTCTAATTCCAAGCGTAGATTTTCTAAAAGTAAATATCTGTGAATTTGTGTCCTTCTTTTCTGAATACACGTAGTTGTTTTCTTTAAAGATTTTTTGAAATTTGCCTGTTATATGTGAAATAAAGTGTTTTAATGTGCATTATAAATATAATGTAGAGAATCTCCTTTTTTTCTGTTATTAAAGGAGCTGGAGATATAATTCTTAAAACCAAAATATTGAATTAGTTTTGCAAGCATGGCTGTTTTTCAGGAAGCATGCTGTCAAAAAATAAGTACAAATTACTGAAGAATCCAATTGTTTCCTATATACATAATGACTATTCTGTAAAGTTATCTGTTCTTTGACAGTGATATCACCAATATTTTTGCAATCAAAATAGTGCAATACTAGTATCTGTCTTTTGTATAAAAATGTAGTCTCCATATAAATAATGCCTCTGACCTTTGCAACTTCAATAATTCAAAAAATAAAAACTAGAATCCTTCCTTATATTTGCTTTTGTTGAAAATGATATTCCAGGACCTATGACATCTCCATCATCTCATTCATTTTGAAAGAAATATTCTTCCTTATAAATGAATGAGATATTGGCACCAGTGTATAATAACCCCTCAAATTCAGTTGAAAACTTCCAACAGCAATGGAATTGGTTAGATATTAAACTATGTGCAAGACAGATATCTAGACACAAAAGAAGGCTGAGAGTGTTGTGGCACTGGAACTCACTCATTTTGATCGAAATTGATATGGCCTTGCTGTTCTCCCATTTGTTTTTCCTTTGTGTATATTGTTATTTACATGTTGATACACTGTAATAGTATATGATACTGTTAAATAAAGTTGATTGAGAAATTCATTTATTCATTCATAAATATTTATTAAGCGTCTGCTATTTGCTAGGCACAGTTATAAGCCCGGGGATATGTTAGCCAACAAAACAGACAAAAATCCTGCACTCTCAATTGAACTTTCATTCTAGTGAGAGAAAGCAGACAAGAAACATGATAAATAAGTATAGTAGATATCATTCTTAAATAAAAAGTGTTTTTAGTTTTTTGAATTTCTGAAATCTATTTGTTTTATATCTACATGTGATCTTCATTTTAATGACTAATGTATTCTTCCTGAATATAGTCATACTGAATATAACTTAACTAAATCTAAATAAAAGTAAAATTGACAATATCATCACATGAGAATCATGACTACAAAGTTGAAGGGTCTAAAGTTCTAGATTCAGATGCTCATCATTTTTTCTAAGTCTTAGTGACTAAAAATTTGCAAAATTTATGAGACTGTAACCATACAGTGGTTTAACATTTTACATTCAAAATAAACAACCTAAGGAAGCCAAATCGGTGCCATGTGGTTTGGGTAAGTGCAGCAATTGAGGAAAAGACAGTTTGCAGTAGACGTCGTAGTGGTGATTTCGTCTGTAATCTCACTACTTTGGCTGAACTCTCTGGAAAAAGAGAGATAATGCAGTTATATTTCAGCCAAGCCCATTTTTCCCCAAATCTTTACCACTGAAGGTAAAGAGGTTGATGATGCATTACTAAAGTAAGAATGTACTTCTTGCCATCATAGGAACATAACAATCCTTTTGGAAATTTTTGCATAAAATCCAAATTTATTCACCGTAGACTCAGAATTACATTATAAACCTTAAAGCAATTTTACTTATACCACTTAGTCCTTCCAGGAATATTTTTTATACTTTTTATGTGTTGTTTGATATTTTATCTCTTCTATGTAGAATTTTGTAAATGCACTATACATAGATGCATGTGTGTATACAATACACACATGCATATTTATATACACATATATGTATATACCGATACAGAAAATACAGATATTTTTATTTTCTTCCTTGTACCAGAGGAATATTTTTTATACATTTTATGAGTTGTTTGATATTTTATCTCTTCTATGTAGAATTTTGTAAATGCAGTATACATAGATGCATGTGTGTATACAATATACACATGCATATTTATATACACATATATGTATATACCGATACAGAAAATAGATACTTTTATTTTCTTCCTGTACCAGATATTAATCTTCCCCATACATACACCTGTCTCCAAAGAGCTTATAACTCAATGTTTTTAAATGTTATTTTTAATAAGTTTAAAACTGTGCCACCATTAAATTTACTCATTTTTTATGTATTGAATAATAACATTTTAATATTCACTTTTAAGAATTTTACACATGGGATAAATTATCTACATTGAGATCTTTGGAGAAAAACAAATATCCACATAGCAAATAACCTTTGTTGATGCTACTGATTTTATTATTTTAACTGTTTTCAAGTAGCAATTTTAATGATTATATTTGTGATGTTTAGAAAATCTTAAAGCTTTTCTAATAAATATATATATTTCAATAGTTTTACTTTTGCTAAATACAAACAAGAATTTCCTCAATAGGAAAATGATACTTTACTGATTGAAAATCATCTTAATTCATTTACACAAACATTTTCATAAGCAAACCCTAATGTAGTAGTTTTAAACGGAGATTGCTTTCTTTCCTGAAATTGCAGAGCAGATGTAGAACACTATGCATTATGGAAATTGTGGTAATAAACTCATAGTCACTAAGAAGTAGTGCATTTCAAATAACTTCTAAGGAATTATTGTCCCACAGAACAAAGTAGTTGATAACAAAGATGGTAGGTTATATTCCATTTTTATTCACAGTTGAACACTTGGGGCTCCATAAGGTTGCGTAACAAAAACGGCCCACAAATACCCCTTAATGATTGGCTATAACTCGTTTTTTATTATATTGAAAAGATTTGGTATTTTCTTCACCTGTAGTAGCCCCCAAACTTTGTATTGAATCTCCTCAAGTATGCAGTGTTTGAAGGGCTACTTGGGGATAAATTATCAGATTCAAGATGGGGCAAATGAAGAGGTTGGGAAAGTGTTGAGGATTTGCTGCTAATTTGGATTTGATGTGGAAGAAAAGGAAAATGAGACACACTCAAAGAAATTGGGAAGAGCTGAGCAACTGTGAGAGGTTTCCTGCAAGAAATGCCTAGCAATTCTCTCCCTTTGTTCTTCCATCTTCCTGAGTGTGATCATCTTATTTCTCTTAATTTCCATGCACCAATATCTGAATATCAACAATTATGCATGCCCTTGTTTGTGCAAAAAGCCTAGCTAAATTTCTAATCAACATCTTCGGTAAGCTGAAGGTTTCTCTAGCCTTTATTGGTTCGTTTGTCAGGAAAACAAAGACCTGATGTGCCCCTGCTATCCAAAAAGGAAACTGAAAAAGATGAAAACACTAAATAAATTTGTATTTATATATACATGTACCTGTTTCAGAAGAGGTGACCTGGAACTTGTCAATATTTACTTTCCTTTTGAAGATCTGAATAAGAAGTTCCAATACAATTACTTTTCCATGATATTCTTACTTAGGAAGCACTGATAGACAAGGAGATCTTTATATTTATTGAATGCCTTATATTTATTGAGTACCAGACACAATGAGGAAATATGGAACGATTTTATCTACATTGTTTACTCAAGATTTCATATAGAGAATTTCATTCACTAAAAATATAGAAATTCATTTATCTAATCTTGTCACCTTGCTTGTTAAATCATATGAAATCTCAAATGGTTGCATATATTTTGACAGATGCAACAATAGCTTCAAAAATGTCCAGATATTTCAAAATATAGGTTCAACTCTCACTCCTGCTAGTTCTGTGAAATTGAGCAATTTGTTGAAACTAAGCTTAAATTTTCCATCTGCAAAATGGGAAATGCCTACCTTAAAATGGCAGTGTGAAAAGTAAATAAAAGAGCACAATTAAAGAACAATTAAGAACTTAGAACTCTGTAACTGACACAGAGTAAGCACTAAATAAGTGAGGGCTAATATTATTTTTTACTACTATATTTTATTATTGTCCCCTACCACTCTCACTCCTTTACCTTTATTAAAAAGAATTTAACCTTAATCACAAGAGGACGAAGGGGATATTTTATTTATTTGTGTACCCCTAGTTCCCAGAAAGCTGCCTGGCACACAGTGGGTGTTTAACAAATATTTAAGTAAATACTAAAAATGCAGCTTTGAATGATGCTAATTGTTCACTATATAATGTACAGGGGATTTTGCAAATTAGATGATAATGCTAGCTAGAGAAACTTCTGTACACAAGCTAATATGGTAGTATACATATCTGAGGGCTAAAATTCATGTGTTCAAATATTTCAGACACTTTAGAATTTATCAACCTTAGTACCAAATGTGAACCTTAGCAATATTCCTTTTGAAAACCTCTCGTTTGTTATACTAACAACCATTTCAATTAGAATGTTAAGCATTTTGCAAATGTGTGATTCTTGCTTTTTTATACATATTCTTCCATATTTTAACTAGCTATTTCAAGAAATAATGAAAGGATTAGTTCATTTTAACTACTAATATTCCACAGCATAGCTTAGAAGTTAACAATGTATTGCAACAACTCACCGATTTTCATAACCACATTCATAATTTGAAAAATGCTTCATATTTGGAGAATGTTTTCTGTAAGTTAACAAATAATTTTCATCTATCTAAAGAGACAATTAGCGGCCTTTATTTTGTTGGTGGAGAAACTTTCTTTACCCAAGTCCAGTGTTAGAATATTCATCAAATTCAAGGAAGAAGTGAGAGACTTCCGGGTCACTTGGCAGTGTCTACCTAAGGCAGGATTTAAGAAAACAATACAAGGAGCAATGCTATGCAATTTCCCACAATAAAGTTATTTAGGCATCTCTATGAGTGAATCATATATCATGTAATGTACAGTTTTATTAAGTTTTTAGAAATAGTTTCTACATTTACAAAGTACTTAAAAACAAAATCAGAATTAGTGTAGACTGCCATGTAATACAAAGTAAATTACCTTCTAATCCAGAGTTTTAAGAGCAAGTTCAACTTTCCCAACTACAGATTTCTGGGAGAAAAGAAAAGATTTGTATTAAAATTACTAAATGTCTCAGTACAATTTTATAAAATATGAATCATTACTTCAATGACACTGTGGTCAAAAGTGGTCACTCCTTGTCTGCAAATGATTAAAAAATCTGAAGTGTGACCAGGAGTTCTGTAGGTACTGCGTGTTCGCCAGGCCTATCTTTGAGTTGGTGGCATTAGGTTTTATTTATAAAATCAAGTGCTTTTTTGCTAACATGTTTCTTTAGTTTCACAGACTTTAAATGGTTTGGTTTAGAGGTGTGTGTGTGTGTGTGTGTGTGTGTGTGTATGTGTACTGAAAACTGTTCAGTTATTATTAGTTAACAGTAATCTTTTTCATTTTATAAGGATTTTCACAATAATTCTTCATGCTATTTTGTCTTACTTGCTTCAGAAACAAAATGGGAATATTACTTGAAGTGTGTGATTGTCACAACTGGGGAAAAATTATTAGTTTCCATTGGAAATATATTTTATAATAGAATAAAAATTCATGGAACACAGCCCTAATTAAAGCCAAAATATAGGACAATTTTAGGAAAGCCAATTTAATGTAAATTAGTATATAAAATTTTAAAAACTACTAATTCATTTCTTCTTTGAACTTGCTAATAATGCCTGCTCTGAGAAAGACATATTGCTAAATGCTAAAGAGCAAAGAAGAATGATAGAGCTCTTTTCCTAAAGAAAGTCTCAGTTGAATGTGGCTAAATAAGATGCAGAATACGGAGAACTGTGACTTTGAATGAGTCTTTTATTACACGAAGCTGACTCCTAAATAGTCTTCAGGTCATGAGATACTTTGGAAATAGTAATTTCATTGCCATAAATGATAATTTATGCTTCTCTAGTCTATTATTAATGTATATTTTTCCTATCACAGTCACAGTGCTAGGTATGTAATAATCACTCAAGAGAAAATTATTTTAAAGATTTAATTTTTAGTATCCAATGTAAAGCAACTTAATATACTTCTAAGCACATTTATAAAGCAACTTAATATACTTCTAAGCACATTTATACATTCATCTGTTTTACTATCAATTTCTTGCCACACAAAATCAGTGTGTGTACTAATACTAAATATAATATTTTGTTAAATTCTGAAACTGAAAAGTTGCATGAAGTTTTTGAATGTTTTATAATTTCTCCCTTACAGTTCTACTTCTCTCATTATAGGAATCCCCATATGTTATGTACAAGAAAAATCATGAAATGTTTGAAGGAAATGACAAGTATGAAGGATACTGTGTAGATTTGGCATCTGAAATTGCAAAACATATTGGTATCAAGTATAAAATTGCCATTGTCCCTGATGGAAAATATGGAGCAAGGGATGCAGACACAAAAATCTGGAATGGGATGGTAGGGGAACTTGTTTATGGGGTAAGCAAATCAATCTATTGAAAATTTACTTACATAAACCTGAAGTTTTTTTTCATGTGGGCACATACCAATTTTTAAATGTCTACTGTTGTCTTTTAAATTTGCAGTTACATTCAAAGAAGCATATATGATGTCAAATGTTTCTATTTCATTAATAATGCAATTTCCAAACAATGGGAGAAACCAATACTTGATAATTTCAAAAAGATAAAAATTCAGAATACAATGTCCTATTTTATAAAAAATAACACTGACTTCAGTATCTGCCATGATTATTCTCTTAAGCCTGATGCTGTTATACAATAGACATGTTGTTTTGAGAACTATTTTGAGAGTTACTTATATCCCTGTTGGTTGTATTTACTGGTAAATATATTTTAAGTTATTGGTGAAGCAATCAGTAAACTATTTTAACATATATTAAAGTATTCACCAATAATGTGAAGTTCTTACAACTCTGCTGAACACAGTAAATTTAAACTTAATGCAACAACATCATTTTTTCCTACACAACAAAACACAAAAGCTAGAATTTATTCCATAATGGGCTTCACATGAAATCATGTCATGCCCTTCCCTTTGAGTTCACAAGATATTGAGTGTATATATCGAAAGCCAAGGGCAAATTCAATGTAGACATTCCTGCCTGAACCAGAACAAGATTGGTCTCTTCAGGTTCCACTGCAAAGTGTTAAAATCAAGCCAACAGTTATCAAATGCTAGTGAAGGTATGATATTTCCAAAGTCCAGAAAACAAACCTAGAGCTCACAGTAAGCTCTATTCATCAAGTAACCAATAAGTCACATACACTTGAAATGTATTCTGAAACTTTCTGTAAGCTAATTCATATTTCACAAATTTCACCTTCAAAACACATTGTCTGATTAATTGTCACAAGACCCCTTTAAAAATAAAGAATTACACAAGAGTCATCCTTCACCAGGAAAGAATAAAGGTAGAACAAGTTAGAGCATAACTGAAATATATAGAGGGGTTCACTTTCCGAGCCAGAACTGCAATTCAATAGTTTTGTGATTCTGCATCCTGCTTTTCAGACCGTGAAGCAATGAACATTCTCCACACAGTCCAGTATGGTAGCTATAACCTCAGCAGCAAGAGGAAATTGTTTGACGTTAAAGAGCAATTAGTTAGTTTTATATTCATTTGAAAGAACTGCCGACTAGTTAGGTGCCCTAAGTGAGGAAAACTAAATTCGCACTTTTAAAAAATCAAAAAGTACTTTATCACAGGGCTCATCAACAGTTTGATATTGAGTTTTAAGTCCCAAAGAAAAAGGGTTCCTAAAGCATGTGTCCATTGGTAATATTTTAAACTTTTAGACTTTAAATGTGAACATTAACCTAAATGTTAGAACTACACTAATTCATATCCTTCAGAAGACACTATTGAGTATTTGATCTCAAAAACTCATTCTTGGAGTACCAATTAATTATGGACCAGATAACTAACCAGAGTTACTTTCTAAGACATTTGTTACATATCTCTCCTCTGGAGTCCTTACCAATTTGGCAGCCCAGGCTCACCCCTTGGCAAGGGTTCTGACCACATTTTATTGGGAGAATATTGTTTAAATAATGAAAACAGGTGATCTGAAGAGAGTAACATAATTAACACCAAAAATTTGTATCAGTAGTACTCGTGTCACAGGCACAGAAAGTCCCAGGCAGTTCTCAGAGAGAGAAGATAACATAATGGTTATTAATGCTTATTCATTCATCAGCCAGCCTGCTAGGGTTTAAATAATCTGATCTTTGCCACTTGAGTTGTCCAGTTTTTTCCCAAAAGGAATCTTTTTCCATGTCTCATACACTTTCCACAGATTTGTTATTTTCCATTCTGGTGTCTGCAAAGTCTTTACTTGTTTCTCAACTACTTTTTTTTTCTTTTTACTGCTAATACTTACATGAAATCCCAGTTTGCAGGGCCCTAAATAAAACTCCATCTATATTCTTATACTCAACAAAGCCAGCAAAATGATTAACTTTGAATCCATTTTTTTTTACTTTACTCTTTGCAAACTTTGTTACTGTAATTTTTAGGGATAGATTATCTGTGAGACAGGCATATGTAATCTCAGCACACCACCAGATGGTTACCCCAAAGCTCAAAACCTCCATGACACTCTCAGGTCCATTCTGCCTGTCACACCTGCACACTGCAGCAAGTTCATTATATGATCTTCTGTGGTACACTGCTCCAGCGCCTTCTTCTGGGCCCCGCTGTACTTGTGTGTGTATAAACAACCCAAGGGATTGTTTTCTCAAAGCAAGTTCCATGGCCTTCCAACACCAGAATTACCTGTGGTGTGTGTTAAAATGCTGGTTCATGAGCCTTACTCCAGAGGTCTTTGAGAATCCAAATATTATCAGGTTCTTACAGGAGATATTTCTCACAATTTTGGAAGTCACTGAGAGGTAATGGAACAAGGCAAACACAGCATCTCCAATGTTAGCAGAGAAAACTCAGATGTATCCTCTGTTCACTGGCCTCTTTCAAATCACAAATTTCAGAACTTCAAATGTGTCCTCATTGAACATTGCTGTCACACTATCATCTAATGCTTGCTTTCCATTGCATCTAGTTTTATGTGTTGGAGACTCCTTTATTTCTCTTCATGCTTCTCTACTTTTAAGGCTTACTCTAATTAGTGGTAACTTGTATAAATAAAAAATTTCAGAAGATACTACACATAACATTGTAGTATGTGAAATGTAGTATTTCAAATCAGTAAAAGAATGCATTATTCACTTATTCCTGCTGGGAAAGCAGGACAATTTTGTAATACATTATCATGCAAAATGCTAGATAAATTATAGAGGGAGCATAGGTACTAGAATAAAATATATGATTGAGATTAATCATGATATGAGAAGGATATTTCTAAGCATGAAACCAATGGCTGAAAACATAAAAAGATAATTTTATATGGCTACAACAAAATTTTAAAACGTATATAATGCAATAAAGTATCATGAACTAAGTAATGTAAACCAAAATTGATGACTGGGGGAATATTAAAAACATATATGAAAAATAATATTTTTAATATTTATTTTAAAACACATAAATTAGTAAGCAAAAAAATGAATACCCCATATGGAAATGGGGCAGATTATGACAAGTAATACATAAAAAGAGTAAAAGTGGCTATTTGTTTTACAAAAAAAAATTCAAATCAATACAATGAAATTAGCAAATTGGTGAAGATAGATGAGAATAAAGATACACGGGGTATCCAAGGTTCAAAGCCGAAGGTGCTTTCCCACAGTGCTATTTGCATGATCTTTCTGGAGAAAAGTTGGGCAAAACATGTAACGAACATTAAAAAGATTGTTATCATTTAGATCAGCAATCCCTTTCTAGAAATTTATTTTAAATAATAAAGATACGTGCGAAGATTTGTCTTCAAAGGTGTTCACATCACCATTATTATAAATTGTGTAAAACTGGAAACAATATAATAAATTGATAAAATAATAAATTGAGTAAATTTTGATGCTTTAACATGATAAAATATTTGCAATCATTAAAACTTATTTTTACTATATATGTTGAAATAACTCATTCTCTTGAGAAAAGGAATTATAAAATATAGTGTTATATATTATCCCATTTTAAAATAAGAAACTAATATTCATAAAACAATGTCTAGTAGGGCATATATAAAGAAAATAATAAGAGTAGGTGAAGGAAATGAAGATAAATTTTCCTAAATTTCTGGTTCTGTTTTTATATACTAATTTTTCTATATCTACTTCATATATCACTGTATAATGAAAATTATACAGATAATAATAACTATGGGGAAATAACCTCTCAGCAATGATTCTCTGGCTTTTGTATTATATGTGGGCATTTGTGATGTGAACTAAGTTTATTCCCACTTGAAAGTGTATGCAGTTAATCCTCAGTCACCCAGTGGAAAACGTGACAGCCAGAGTACATTCCCCATGCTAACCCTCCAGTTGCATTTGTATCAAGCTGCTGGCCATTGTATCAATCCAGGGCCTGAGGAGATATAGAGTGAATGTAAGAGTGGCAGCCACTATGTAAGAGCATATATGTCTGTGTTTCAGATTCCATTTCAATGCCAAATATTTTCCATTTAAAATAAATAATCAAAAAACCTTTTTTCATTTGTAGATCATGTAACAATTTACAGTTTTTTCACCACACTTTATTTCATTTGATCTTAGAGATGGCATGATTTAATAGAAGTACAGTCTCAAATTACAGAGCTGCTATGATGTGTAAAACTCATTTGTCTCAGTTTCATCATCTATAAAACAATGATAAACATAAGATTGTTTATCTCTTTAAGAAGGTTAAGTGAAAAGCCATTCCAAATATTTAAATCAGCATAGATACATAATCCTTCATTAAATGCTCACTATTGTTTTATTAAGGCTTATTTAACAGATAATTGCAATAACACAATGAGGTAAACAGGAAAGAAAATGTCTTCATTTTAGAGATATGGAAAAAGGCTCAGAAAAATTACTCAGAATCACAAAATGAAAATGGAAGCTGGTGTCTTATTAATAATAATATATGAGAATTGAATCCACTGTTTTCCAAAATCGTTTTTAGAAATTGAAAGTAGAAATCAAAGTATGTGAATAGGAAGAAATAAATGTCAGTTTCCAGATTTGTGTGTGTGTGCTGAGTCAAAAAATGTTGTCAAACAATAGGTTTCTTTTATCTCACAAACGCAGACTTTATGATAGGTTTACTCATAACTGGAAAGGAATAAAAAAGAAAAGGATGTTTGAAATTCATAATATTAAGGAATGGCCAAGTAATGAATCAGTGACAACATTCCAAATGAAACAGAAAACACTGCAAAATAGCAGCAATTCTGGCTAAGAAATTCAGAAATTCAGCCATATGGAAAAGCTATCGAATATCCTCCTCTGCGCCATCTCAGACCCTTAAAGACTAAGGCAGTTATTTGAATTCAAGTTATTTTTGCTTATGTCTACTCGTTTTCTCTTCCTCTCATCTAATTACTAGCACCAATAAAAATATTCTGTGCAATTAAAGTGACATAATATTTTATGAAAACAAATCTATTCATCTTTGTATTTATTACTGGCCTTATTTATTGTTGGTATTCCCCAAAAAATGTAGAATAAATACATAACTGGTTAACTTTGAATGGATCAATCCAGTACTACTTGCTTCATGAAATCTATTAACCTACATGTTTTCATGTGTCTTTTCTTTTATAGAAAGCAGAGATTGCTATTGCCCCTCTGACAATCACTTTGGTCCGAGAGGAGGTCATTGACTTCTCTAAGCCCTTCATGAGTTTGGGCATATCTATTATGATCAAAAAGCCTCAGAAATCTAAACCAGGAGTGTTTTCCTTCTTGGATCCTCTGGCCTATGAGATTTGGATGTGCATAGTCTTTGCCTACATTGGTGTCAGCGTGGTCTTGTTCCTAGTTAGTAGGTTTAGTCCATATGAGTGGCACACAGAAGAGCCAGAAGATGGAAAGGAAGGACCCAGTGACCAGCCTCCCAATGAGTTTGGCATCTTTAACAGCCTCTGGTTTTCCTTGGGTGCTTTTATGCAGCAAGGATGTGACATTTCACCCAGGTTAGTTTCAAAACCCTTAAGTTCTTCACCAATTCCACAGTAATTCTAAATATTGTGCATAACATCTCTCTATATGTTCTTTTCCTGGAGGCAGAGCATTGCTTGAAACACAGAAAAACTTTGCAATCCCAAATTAATCTAAATATACTCATAACCGATTTTTCCAAATTAGCACAAAGTATGGATACATAATAAAGATTAATTTCCCAATGGAAAAGTAACATATGGAACCCATCAGAATGCTCAAAAATAACTTTGTATTAATATTTCTTTCAGTGATTACAGATGGAAACTAAATCTAAATTCTTAAGAATAGGAATTTATTTTTATGTTGTCTCCTTTTCAAAATCAAATGTTTTTATTGTTTTGTTCACTTTTGAAAATTAATTTTGAATTCAATTTACATCCCATGTAGCTTAATGGAGATTTCTACCATGGAGTTACCTAAAACCTGAGTTAATATAGTAGGTTCCAGATATACATTGTTCTATCTAATAATCATAAACAAGCTAAGCAGTAGGCAAAGAGTCAGCAACGTAAATACTATATTTGTTTTCCTTATCGGTGGAGTAACGGCTCATATCCATAAGGATGTGTTTCAGTTATGTTTGTCAAAAATGCAGCCAACCTCCTGTTGCAAGAAAAATACCAAATTTCTCTCAGAAAAATAGCTGAAGGCATGAGAAGCTAAGAATTGAATTTAAAGTGACTTATATTAGCATCACAAATATATGTATTTTTAAAGAAATGCTTTCTCAAAAAGAGACATTTTAGTTACAATGCAGTTTGCATTCCTTAAGAACCAGGAACACTATAAATGTACTTAAATTCCAATAACATAGAAAGTTGAATCAATAATCCTCAAATAATGAAATGAAAAGAAATTAAAGCAAATCAAGTAATAGTTTTATGGGTTTTTAAAAATTTATTTATTTGTTTTTTATACAGCAGGTTCTTATTAGTTATCTATATTATACATATTAGTGTACATATGTACACTAATCCAATCTCCCAATTCATCCTACCACCACCACCATACTACACACGCTTTCCCCCCTTGGTGTCCATATGTTTGTTCTCTACATCTGTGTCTCTATTTCTGCCTTGCAAACTGGTTCATCTGTACCATTCTTCTAGATTCCATATATATGTGTTAGCATACAGTATTTGTTTTTCTCGTTCTGACTTATTTTACTCTGTATGACAAACTCTAGGTCCATCCACCTCATTACAAATAACTCAATTTCGTTCCTTTTTATGGCTGAGTAATATTCCATTGTGTATATGTACCGCATCTTCTTTATCCATTCATCTGTCTATGGGCATTTAGGTTGCTTCCATGACCTGGCTATTGTAAATAGTGCTGCAATGAACATTGGGGTGCATGTGTCTTTTTGAATTATGGTTTTTTTCTGGGCATATGCCCAGTAGTGGGATTGCTGAGTCATATGGTAATTCTACTTTGACTTTTTTAAGGAATCTCCATACTGTTCTCCATAGTGGCTATATCAATTTACATTCCCGCCAACAGTGCAAGAGGGTTCCCTTTTCTCCACACCCTCGCCAGCCTTTGTTGTTTGTAGATTTTCTGATGAGGCCCATTCTAATCAGTGTGAGGTGATACCTCACTGTAGTTTTGATTTTCATTTCTCTAATAATTAGTGATGTTGAGCAGCTTTTCATGTGCCTCTTGGCCATCTGTATATCTTATTTGGAGAAATGTCTATTTAGGTCTTCTGCCCATTTTTTGATTGGATTCTTTGTTTTTTTAATACTGAGCTGCTTGAGCTGTTTATATATTTTGGTGATTAATCCTTTGTCCATTGATTCCTTTGCAAATATTTTCTCCCATCCTGAGGGTTGCATTTTCGTCTTGTTTATGGTTTCCTTTGCTGTGCAAAAGCTTTGAAGTTTCATTAGGTCCCATTTGTTTATTTTTGTTGTTATTTCCATTACTCTAGGAGGTGGGTCAAAAAGGATCTTGCTGTGGTTTATCAAAAACCTTTTGATTTCTTCAGTGATCTCTTGGTTATTTAGTAATGTATTGTTTAGCCTCCATGTGTTTGTGTTTTTATGGGGGTTTTTCCTGTAATTTATTTCTACCCTCATAGTGTTGTGGTTAGAAAAGATGCTTGATATGATTTCAATTTTCTTAAATTTACCAGGGATTGATTTGTGACCCAAGATGTGATCTATCCTGGAGAATGTTCCATATGCACTTGAGAAGAAAGTGTAATCTGCTGTTTTTGGACGGAATGTCCTATAATATCAATTAAATCTATCTGGTCAATTGTGTCATTTAAAACTTGTTTCCTTATTAATTTTCTGTCTGGATGATCTGTCCATTGGTGTAAGTGAGGTGTTAAAGTCCCCCACTATTATTGTGTCACTGTCAATTTCCTCTTTTATAGCTGTAAACATTTGCCTTATGTTTTGAGGTGCTCCTATGGTGGGGGCATATATGTTTATAACTATTATATCTTCTTCTTGGATTGATCCCTTGATCATTATGTAGTGTCCTTCCTTGTCTCTTGTAACATTCTTTATTTTAAAGTTTATTTTATCTGATATGAGTATTGCTACTCCAGCTTTCTTTTGATTTCTGTTTGCATGGAATATCTTTCTCCATCCCCTCACTTTCAGTCTGTATGTGTCCCTAGGTCTGAAATGGGTCTCTTCTAGACAGCATATATATGAGTCTTGTTTTTGTATCCATTCAGCAAGACTGTGTCTTGTGGTTGGAGCATTTAATCCATTCACGTTTAGGTAATTATCAATATGTATGTTCCTATGACCATTTTCTTAATTGTTTTGGGTTTGTTTCTGTAGGTCCTTTTCTTGTGTTTCCCTCTTAGAGAAGTTCCTTTAGCATTTGTTGTAGAGCTGGTTTGTTGGTGCTGAATTCTTTTAACTTTTGCTTGGCTATAAAGCTTTTTTGTGTGTGTGGTATGCGGGCCTCTCACTGCTGTGGCCTCTCCCATTGCGGGGCACAGGCTCCAGATGCGCAGGCTCAGCGGCCATGGCTCACGGGCCCAGCCACTCCGCAGCATGTGGGATCTTCCTGGACCGGGGCATGAACCTGTGTCTCCTGCATCGGCAGGCGGACTCTCAACAACTGCACCACCAGGGAAGCCCACTGTAAAGCTTTTGATTTCTCCATCGAATCTGAGTGAGATCCTGCTGGGTAGAGTAATCTTGGTTGTAGGTTCTTCCATCACTTTAAATATATTGTGTCACTCCCTTCTGGCTTGTAGAGTTTTTGCTGAGAAATCAGCTGTTAACCTTATGGGAGTTCCCTTCCATGTTATTTGTCATTTTCCCCTTGTTGCTTTTAAAATTTTTTCTTTGTCTTTAATTCTTGTCAGTCTGGTTACTATGTGTCTCGGCATGTTTCTCCTTGGATTTATCCTGCCTGGGACTCTCTGTGCTTCCTGGACTTTGGTGGCTATTTCTTTTACCATGTTAGGGAAGTTTTCAAATAATCTCTTCAGATATTTTCTTGGGTCTTTTCTCTATCTCTTCTCCTTCTGGGACCCCTACAATGCAAATGTTGGTGTGTTTAATGTTGTCCCAGAGGTCTCTTAGGCTGTTTTCATTTGTTTTCATTCTTTTTTCTTTATTCTGTTCTGTGGCAGTGATTTCCACCTTTCTGTCTTCCAAGTCACTTATCCATTCTTCTGCTTCAGTTATTCTGCTATTGATTCATTCTAGTGTATTTTTCTTTTCAGTTATTGTATTGTTCATCTCTGTTTGTCCTTTAATTCTTCTGGGTGTTTGTTCCTTAATTCTTCTAGGTCTTTGTTAAACATTTCTTGCCTCTTCTCAGTCTTTGCCCCCATTCTTTTTCCAGGGTCTGGATCATCTTCAATATCATTATTCTGAATTCTTTTTCTGGAAGGTTGCCTATCTCCACTTAATTTAGTTGTTTTTCTGGGGTTTTATCTTGTTCCTTCATCTGGTACATAGCCCTCTGCCTTTTCATTTTATCTCTCTGTGAATGTGGTTTTCATTCTACAGGCTGCAGGATTGTAGTTCTTCTTTCTTCTGCTGTCTGTCCTCTATTGGATGAGGCTATCTAAGAGGCTTGTGCAAGGTTTCTGATGGGAGGGACTGGTGGTGGGTAGAGCTGGCTGTTGCTCTGGTGGGCAGAGCTCAGTAAAACCTTAATCTGCTTGTCTGCTGATGGGTGGGTCTGGGTTCCCTCCCTGTTGGTTGTTTGGCCTGAGGTGACCCAACAATGGAGCCTACAGTCTCTTTGGTGTGGCTAATGGTGGACTCTGGGAGAGCTCAAGGAGTACTTCCCAGAACTTCTGCTGCCAGTACCCTTGTCCCCGCTGTAAGCCACAGCCATTCCCCACCTCTGTAGGAGACCCTCCAACACTAGCAGGTAGGTCTGGTTCAGTCCCTTATGGGGTCACTGCTCTTTCATCCTGGGTCCTGACTCACACACTACTATGTGTGTGCCCTCCAAGAGTGGAGTCTCTGTTTCCCCCAGTCCTGTTGAAGTACTGCAATCAAATCTCGCTAGCCTTCAAAGTCTGATTCTCTGGGAATTCCTCCTCCCGTTGCCAGATTCCCTGGTTGGGAAGCCTGATGTGGGGCTCAGAACCTTCACTCCAGTGTGTGGACTTCTGTGGAATAATTGTTCTCCCATTTGTGAGTCACCCACCTTGTGGGTGTTTGATTTTATTATGATTGCGCCCCTCCTACTGTCTCATTGCAGCTTCTCCTTTGTCTTTGGATGTGGGGTAATTTTTTGGTGAGTTCCAGTGTCTCCTGTCAATGATTGTTCAGCAGTTAGTTGTGATTCCAGTGTTCTCACAAGAGGGAGTGAGTGCACATCCTTCTACTCCACAATCTTGAACAAATCCCCAGTTTTATGGTTTTAAAACCAGGATTAAGCAAATGTTAAGTTAAAACCAACAGGTGTCACTTATATAATAATGGTTAAGAAGGGAGCATTTTAAGCTAGAAATGCCATTGAAAATATGAAATCTTTCCTCATATTAAGAAAATGTTTAAAAATAATTTGTCACAGGAATTTAAAATAGTCTGATGGTCCTGTTGAATGAGATCAATTATGATTATGCTCTGAATTTTTATTCATTTCATTCTCACTTTTCTTCTGCTCACCCACACATCCCTGATAACCAGAGAAATGGTGAAGAGAAAATGTTCTTCTGAGCTCTAGCCTCAGTTTTCAGTGCCGTTACACTGCATATTAACAAGTCACATGCTTTGGTCTCAGGTTGGAAGTGGCAGAGAGAACATTTTTATACCAGTGTGTAAAGAACTTTAAGACATAGCTCATCCTCCATTCAGATAAGAAATGGAATATCAATCCAACCAACAAACAAACAAAACATTCTTAACTATGGTTACTTTGAGACCAATCCTAGATCTTCATGTGGTCCAGCCCCACCTTGGCATATGTCCCATCCATCTTGGCATAGCTCTGACTGAAGGTAAAAACAAGTTCTCTCAGAAAAGCATCTGCCATCTTGTATCAAATCTAAAAGCTCACCAATTGTTAAGATGTATTCCTATTTTATGTGCCACAGAGAGAGAAACAGTGCTGCCAATCAAACTATGGTACTGTGTTTTATCTCATCAAACATAGGTTGCATCTTAATTTCAGAGATGTTAAAGTGCAAAAGGGATCAATGAATTTAAGTAAGCATTCCTCTTCTGGACCTGAAGGAAAGGCTTTTGGTTCTACATTTCTGCCAAGTAAGCAATAAAAAGGAAAAGTATTCTAAATGTGGCATTTATACATTCAATATAGCAAAAAGGATGTCAGGTGATACAGAAATACTAGAACCATTCTGAGTAGACTATTCAGAACATAAAATGATACTTGTAATTATTATTAAACATACACGGTGAACTGATGGTATTTCTTTTCTTTCTCTATGTTGATTATAGAAAGGAAAATGTTATTATCTTATCCATGTTTAGATCCCTCTCAGGTCGAATTGTTGGAGGTGTTTGGTGGTTCTTTACACTCATCATTATATCATCTTATACTGCTAACCTCGCTGCTTTCCTGACTGTCGAGAGAATGGTCTCCCCCATAGAAAGTGCGGAAGACCTGGCCAAACAAACAGAAATTGCCTATGGAACATTGGATTCAGGGTCAACAAAAGAATTTTTCAGAGTAAGTGGAGGGGAAAACTAAAAAGGAAATGTTCATAACTTTCAAATTCAGGCAATTTTGCCAATTATTATATTATGGGCTCTAGCTATTATAAGTTTTGCAAACATAATGGTAACTGTTATGTTTAAACATAGCAATGCTATATACTTCTACTTGGATTTTATAATCACTTTAATATGAAAAAGCTAATTGATTTATTCACATTGCAAGAGGGACCCTTACTAAGGAAAAGTAACAATAAAAAGGTAAATAAAGCAACTTTATAACATAATTTATCCCAAAGATTCCAATATTCATAATGCTATGAAGATACTTCATCTGGCAAGATTTGGATTTATCTATGCTTTGGAATTTAGAGCATAAAAATGAAAGCATGGCTTTTTTTTTTTTTCAAAGAATACATTTACCTTGCTGCATTTGAATCCCAAAACCTTAATTTCATGTTATAGTACCTATATGATGTTTATTATTCTATAATCTATTCTGTAACAATGGATTTCAAAGCAATATATTTGCTTTCTCACATGATAATGGGAACAAGAACTACTAAGTTCTAGCACCTTTGTAAAACATTGTATGATATTGCATTTTTGCTGATTTCTCTGCTTTTGCAGATAAAATTGTTCAAACTGATATAATTGCGTTTCACATATGGATATAATTCCTTTGGCTTGCCATCATGATGGCAGGTATTTTGGAGGTTTTGGGGTTTTTAGCTGTTTGTACCACTATAAGGATGAATTTTTTGATCTGTGAATCTCTTTCACTCTGCTTTTACTTAAATCCAGAAATTTCACAATGTGTGATCAGAGATAAGGGTTAATTTTGTGACTTTAGAACCAAAAAACTAAAAAGTGGTCAGGGTGAAATTTTCACAAATATTTCATTAGGTAATTGTGGCATCTTATATTTAACATCAATTGCTTAGAGACTAAATATTTAGTAATTTAGAAGACAAGATATGTTTCACTATTTCCTAAACTATTGTGTAAAATTAATGATAGCTCTTTAAAGTAAATTCACACTTATATACAGTACTTGGGAGATTACATTTTCATTTTAAATGTGTATATTTATTGTTTTCTCACTCAGCTTGGAAATTAAAAACAACAAAAGATACTACTCCTTAAGCCAGCCTTAACTTTCATGCACTTGAATTTCAATAATATTTCTTTTAAAAAAAATTCAATTATAGTATTCTTAGATATGACAGATGTTTATGTAACACTAAATCAGGAACAAATCACTCAAAAATTGTGCCAAACCCATCATTGCACATTGTTTTCAAAAAAACAGGCAGTGAACACCTTTGTCAACAATTTGGAGCATTACTAATAGATATAAAATTTGTAAATTATAAACTATTTGTAGATTTTTCTAAAACTGTGAATAATAGTCATGACAATATATTTTATTAACAATATTCTATGGATAAACTTAATTAGCCAAATTTTTTAACTTACTGAGTGCATTCCAGTCTCTAAAGCTTAATATAGTAACACATAATTCAGTACTTTTACACATAATTCAGCATAATTTCAGTACTTTTCTGGAAATCTGTGTTTCCACCCAAAAGAAACTAGGTAAAATTTAGTGACTTTGACTAAAAACCATTATGTATATGCATCAAAATAGAATACAAATTTGTGCTATCATTTACATTTTACTGAAAAATGATGACTGATTTTCTTGTAAATAAAGCAGATATTTGTAGGTTCATCATTTTGCCTTGAGTGAGAAAGGGGAAAAGAAATATCATATTGATTCCCTGGAAATGTTTCAAAAATAACTCACTGTAGAGCTCTTTGACATCAAATACATTGAGAATGTTACTTCTAATCTTTAGAGAGTTTTTAAAAACTGCTCAAGTTTGAAAAACTAATGAAGTAGGTAAGAGAATATATTGATTAGAAATATAGGAATAAGGAAAGCTGCTTCCTAGATACAGAGCCTCCCATATAAGTAGTGCAGTCACCATGCCCTGTTTCCTTTCTGTCCCACCCAATTATAGTTTTAAAATTGAAAGAGTGTTATATGTATAGGTATTTATGTTGCAGAATAGTTTGAACCCTAATAGGACAAGAAAATAATTTTCCCTGGAAGCATACTTCCAGGAATACATAAATTTGAGTTCTCTGATAAAAATCTCCTTCATTTCCTACCCTATGTTCTCCCTCCTCTCTCATACATGATCACCTGGTTTAAATAAATCATTTGTCTGATGGGTTGTTGAGGAAACAGAACGTGAAAGGTATTTTTGCCCTTGTCAAAAATGTTTTCTTATAGGAACACAGTAATGGTACATCTATCAGCTTCACTAAACTGCCTCAGGAAATGAATACTCAGCATTTCAAAAAATGTTGCAGTTGTTCTGGAAAAAGAATTAGGCCATGGGAGAAAATTACATCAGAATTCAACTGTTGCCTTGGTTTTGTACCATTATGAAACTTGATATGTTTCATGTTCTGTGCCACTTGTTAAGCATACACATAGAGGCATTTAAAGGAATTTTGTACTTGTCACTTAATGACAGGCTTTTTTAAGGTACTTTTACATTATTATAAACCTGATTTAAACACACTGATTTTCATTTCAGTGCAGATTTTATCCTGTACCTGTTTCAGTCATCAGTGAAATCATGAATGCATAAATGAGATGGATTAGTATTTCAGGGCTTATAATATTATCAAATAGTACATTGATAAGCTCTTACTGGAACATCAGTCTTGCTGCATAAGCTACTAAAAGCAGGAAATAATTTACCTGATAACAATGTAAATATCAACTATAGTGCATGACATTTTTACATATTTTCTATTAAAAGCAGAAATGGCAAAATACTTAATTTTGAAAAATTAAAAGGATGGCACATTTTTAAATCTCCAAGAATTATTATAAGTAATGAAATAATGCTTTAAATAGTTTCCCATGCATTGTGTTTCACAATAAAGATGAAACAAGTAAATCTGAGATCAATTTTATAATTTAAAAAAAATGACATATTATCTTTGCTTATTACCTTGAGCATATTCACTCCCCAAACCTGATCTTTAAGTAGATATCACAATTGAAGATAAAGATGTAAAAGTCCCACTATCACTACATTTATGAGCTTACTGGGTCTGCAAAAATCTCATTTTAGTCTGTCTCATCAAATTTATAAAAATTACCTTATCCTCATTCCTTAGCAAACACCCTCTTACAGTCACAAGTAAGGCACAGCGATATTATTTCCAGTCCTTTACCTCCTGAATTTCCCAACCTCACCCTCTCCACCATGTGGACTTGATTTTATCTAAACCATGCCCCTTTAAATCAGAATCAGAATTTCTAAACATTAACATAGTGACACACCATATAAATTTTTTTTCCAAAAAAGTTTCTTTCATCATTCCTCTATTTTCCACTGAGAGTGTGTATTTTATAATTTCTATTATACATAAGAAACTAAGCATAATTACACTACAGATTCCTCTTTCTTCTGGACTTCAAAGGAATTAATTTAACTTCTTTTGCACTTAAGGTATATGTAATTCAATATATTTAAACAAAAGCAGTAGTAATTTTCCTCACATTAATATTATGGGAATGGACATCTATAAAATATCAATGACCTAAAGGTATTTTATTCCTTTAAAAAAATCATTTGCTTTAATATTATGTTGCATTCTATATAGTTAAATTATCTTCATAATTACCAAGCCCTAAAAATACTCTTTTTCCATTTTGCTGCCTTAGTTTTGTTTAGCTGTTCTCTTTTCCTTTAATAAGATATAAAAAATAAGTAGAAAATTGCCAAGTAACTAGCATGATTCTCATATTCTTAAAATTTTTCAAAAGGAATTTAATTAAAATAATACTCAGATTTTATTTCCTCTGGTTTCAATGTAGTATACATAGTGAAACAAAAAATATATAGAGAACTCTGTACCTTTTGGGGTGTAACTCTGAAGTGAAGTTATCAATACATTAAAAAAAGTGATTATATGCCTAAATGATGTTGTTTAGCAACACATCTAAATTGAAATCATCAGGATAGATGTTTAAACACAATCAGTATCAAGTGATCCAGAGAGTTGATAATTTTCAGAAATTGGAACTCATTATAAAATGGAGTAGTTCATACTCTAGAAGAGAACTTCATTATCAGAGATGGAGTGAGTGAGGCCTGGCAACATGGCCTCCCTAGTGGATCTCATGGTTAAGGGTTCTGAATCCAGATACTCTTCTGTCCTGGTACAATATAGAATCTTTGCAACTGAATTATATTTGGCATAGAATTTTCCTAATGTGAGGATTTCTGTAGCCAGAAGTAACCTGTCATTACCTAAACACGCATACACAAACATATCAGAATCTCTGAATCATGAGATATTTTCAAGTGTTAATAACATAAAAACATTTCAGAGGATACAGGATATCTATTTCCTATCTGATATTTATCACCATTTGAATATACATTAACGTAAAATATCTGGGGTTTTTTGGTGTTTAGGTATGCAAATCTCTTATTGTGTGACTTATTATATAGATTTATTGATTACTAAATTTCCACCTTATGAAGCCAAAATTTTGAATACCACTTTTATCAGTTTCTTTGTTCACCTGAGTAATTTGCTTTTACCCAAAACATGTATTCTTAAATTTGCTATTTGGGTACCTTGTTGATTATTGAAGATTTGCTTCTTGTTGGATTCTATCTTCTGGTAAACAAAACAAGGTTGGTGTAAATAAGTATACATGCTACTCAGGATTTGGCCTCATGCTTAGATTTAGGTTTGACTGAAGTCTCCATTACTTTTAATTTGGATCCAGATGCAAAATTTCCACATCTTGCTATTGAACAAAATTAATTGCACCAGATAAAAGTCTGTGTGTATCATTGTATTGTCAAACACCAAACAGGATTTGGGCTTTTCTATTTTATTAAATATATCCTTTGGGGACATTTGAGTTCATTTGGATATATTTTCGTGTGAAAAAATGTGTGGATGAAAAAATCTAATATGAATGCAGATACCAACAAAACGAATTGGATAAATTAAGTCCTGCAAATAATGTAGATACAGCCCAAATAAACAAAAATATAAGTAAGTTTCTTGGCTGAAGTCAAGGGATTAGAAAAACTAACTCTCCAAAATATAAAGTGGGAAAACAAGAATTAGTTCTCTTTAAAGTTTAATATATGTTCTATTTGGAGATTTTGTTAAAAAAGGTCTAAAAATGTTTTGGTGAACCTAGTTTGATTCTTGTTTTATGGATATTTGGTTTGTAAACTAGGGCAGATTTCTCCTCCTCCTTTGGTGTTCAAATACTGACTTGATAGGGACTGCACATTTTGTATACATTTTTTTAGAATGGTTTACATTAAAACTTTGAGGCATGGAAAAATATGAAAATAAAACAATATAACAACTCTCCTTGTTTGTTATAATTCAGTACAACTCTCTCTATGGCTGTCTACATTTTATAATAATAATAATTTGTTCTTTAAGCAGTTGAGTAAGGTAGTTATTATGACATGAGGTACCTTTTTCTCCAAATATCACTTTTAAATGTCTTTCATTTCAGTGATTTTCTTAAACAGTTGTAAAAGGCAGTTTTCTAATTGTAAAAGAATAATGTTATTATGGCAAATTGCAATTAGAGGGTAACGTAGAAGGTTTTATCCTTATCTCGGTTCAGTCAATATTAACATCTTGTTCCCTTCTTTCCTGTATTTAATTTTATTTTAATGTCCTCCAGAGATCAAAAATAGCAGTGTATGAAAAGATGTGGACCTACATGCGATCAGCAGAGCCATCAGTGTTCACTAGGACTACAGCTGAGGGAGTAGCTCGTGTCCGAAAATCCAAGGGCAAATTTGCCTTTCTCCTGGAGTCCACTATGAATGAATACATTGAGCAGCGAAAGCCATGTGACACAATGAAAGTGGGAGGAAATCTGGATTCGAAAGGCTATGGAGTAGCAACACCCAAGGGTTCTTCATTAAGGTGGGTGGAATAGTATAACAATATAACATGTGTTGTTATAGTATTCCACCTTCCCTGATGTCCCTGAGAGAATTATTTTGTTTTGTGTGTGAACATGGTATGTTTGTTTGTTTTTCTGTTTCTCCATTTCATATTTTTTGCTCAACAATCAGGTATTTTTTTTTAATTTTAGAATAATTAATCTTAATTGACATATATCTTTTAAGGCCATATAAAAACCAAACTGGTTGAACACTAGCTGCTTCCAGTGGGCCTAAAACATGGGTAGCATATGCTTCTATATCTCATCAACTTTTTTTGGTCACTGAAATCTACATTCTCATTGTGTCAGTAATAATTCTACATTTTTTCATTATTTTTAAAATTATGCCTGCCTGCTAGTTTCTAAGAAGAAATCAATATCTTCTAGAAAAACACTTTTTTTCCATTTCAATGTTTCATTTATTATGACATCATTATATTTTAGAAAATCCTGAGTTGTATCAATGTTAACTTTGTAAATCACATTTATTTATAAATGCAATTATGATCAGAGGGAAAACTGGGCTCTGATTTTATTGTGCTTACTCAAGTCACACTCTCTACTGTTGCAAAGGGAGTATGGGGTAAGTAAGATCTGTAAAATTAGACCCAGTAACAATTCAAAATTGTTCACACATAGACCCCTAAAATGTGACTTATGACCAAAGCATCACACATGTGGTTGGTAGTCCACATGTGTTAAAAGTGAGACTTTGTTTCTTAAGGAAATGTTGGTAAAATCTGCCCTTTTCACCCTTTTGGTCCTGGACATAGAAAATTCACATGTTTATGTCCAGGAGGCAGAGTTTCCTATTTTCCTTAAGTAACAAAGGCTGCTGTTGAATTGCTGGGGTTAGAGCAAAGCTGGGGTCAAAAGTGACGACTGATAAATTACTCTGGTCTCAGTGCTGCTTAGGAGAGATTCATACAAAGCACAGATTCAAGAAGAAATCAGAATCTTTGCCAAAGGAATTAACCAAGAACCTGGTCTTGAAAAATGATGCTTCTGGTAAGCCTTTGAAAAATGAAGGTAATGAGACCTGTACTGTTGCCTAGTAGGAGTGAAAACAATATAAAATTATATGATTGGTTTCAAAAAGGGAACTGCAATGTACTTTAGGTATATGTGCTGGGTGGGGGAGAAGTTGAGACAGATATAAGAAACAAATACTAGTACTGAAAAGTTTGTGTTAAAACAGTATTTTGTGTTTGCAAACAACACTGTAATAATTCAAGAGGGGTTCCATGGTATGTTCAAAAGGGACAATTTTTAAAGGAGATAGAACAAAATTAGCCAGCAAAGACATATTTGGGTGTAGACTTTGGCAATACTGAAGTCAGGTTTATTTGAACACACTTCGCATATGAAACTGGAGAAATGTGCACGGAGAAAGCCAAACAAATAAATTATCTATGATAAAATTCTACCCAAAAAGATTTCAGCCATTCAGAAACTAAAAGTGACATTAGAATATTTGGTCTTTAAGGGAATATATTGTTTGATGCAACATGAGAAATATGTAATTTCAATGAGGCCATGTGGCAAATAAATCTCTATCGAAATAGTAGTAAATAGAAAGGGAGACAGCAACAGAGGGTGATATGTAGATTACTGTTCACACTATTGATTACATTCACTGGATGTAGCATTTGCTCTTAATTAATTCTCTGTGGATGTAGCTGCCTTGTCCTCTGTCTTGTGTCTACTGATAAAGTCAAGTTCCAGGGACTGAATTTGGCCCTCAGATAAGGGTGCGCCTGACTCCCATTGATAGCAAGAGTGTTCCCTCTTAAATGTACCACTTTGTCAAATCCACACTACAGGGATTGTTTAGGGAGAAGCTGAAGGGCTTCATCTGTCTAGAACTGTATAATAATCAGCTATTGGCCTCCCCCTCTTTTCCTGTCTTTCCCTGGATCTTGTTAATGAGGCAATTGTTAAACTCAGCTTCCTGGGTTAAGAGTTTGTTTATGTGCTTTGCTTTATACATGCCACAATTTCCTGAGCAAGCTGGCCCCTGCATGCCAAAACCACAGTCATTTTGTCCTGTCTTTGAGAATACTGGAAGTGCACTGAAGGCTAACCACCATTCACCTTACCCACACCTCCTTACTCCCCCACACCCAGCCCAACTAAGCAGGAGGCTCATTAAGCTTAAATTCTCATTCTTATTCAACTAGTAACCTTCTGCTTCAAAAGAGGCAAACTAATATAGAGATGGACCAATAGGCACCTTCTGTATAAATGACGAAATTCAAAATAATTAGTCATCAGAGAAAGATCCAGAGGGCATACCTTCATCAAGAGTATCTTTGAAAACTTTCTGCCTCATTTGTTCAGTTGAGACTAAGTCTGTTTTCCCACAAGATCTATTTTTTTAACCAAGTTTTTAGGTTAATAGTTCTGGACACATTGAGATTGGTCTGTTTCACTGTCATTAATTATGGCTTTCTTCCAAACGCTGCTGTTTTGATTCATTGGGTAATATGAGACTTTATGAAAAGGAAAACAATCTTCCTTCTATATAAATATAACCAGAGAATGCAGACAAATGACTAGCAATCTTCTGTTGATCTAGGGAGTTTTTTTATTTCCAGATCTTGCTGTTTGGTCAAAATGCTTCAAAATAAATGTCACAGAAAAGAGTAAGAGTAGGATATATAATCAGGATGGAAAATCAAGACTTGGGTCTTTAATGTAGGCTTTAAAACACAGGCAATCAGATCATCACAGAGCATATATCTGTGACTAGGGTAACAAATATTAAACCAGTTATGACTGGCACCCATCTTTATGGCAGAGAATGATATTCAAAGCTCCCTATTGTTCAGAGAGACTTTATTTCAGGCTAGCGTTTGCTGGGCATACACATACGTAGCATTTCACAATGTTAAAACCATCAAGCTATCACTAACGGCTCTCAGTAACAGAAGGCCAGTAAGTATGCTCAGAAATTATCAGTATATTATGATTTGACATAGATTCTCCAATTTGTAGGTGATAGAATGATGCCAGGTATATTGATGTTGTTAAACTTAGAATCTATAAATTTTAAAATTGAAAAGGAAAGCAATTATAGGTAAGTGTACCTACAAGCTATAAATATCAGTGAGTCAAAAAACTTAAATCTTACTGGCATTACTATTTGCTTTTCTAAGTTACCTTCCAAAGAAAACTTTCAGGTCTTATTGTGAGATAAAAGGGTAAAATCTCTTATGTTTCACTATCTCCCTACTTTGATATTTCTCCTGAATCTTCTTTCCACATACACAATGCCATTTATTCTACATGAACTTCCTTCTCATCCCTTCTCCAGTACCCTTGGCAATCCAAAACTCTTGTAAAAGCCTTCACTGGTTGAGAAATTTTTAAAGGTTGTTTTAAAATAGACACTCTAGATGGCATAGCAATGTGATGTAAAGTTTAGATGAAAGAGGAAGTGTATTTTGACTATACTATCAATACTATCAACTTTACTATGCAACTTTAGTATAGATACGTACTATACTATAGTATTTATTATCTAGGAAAGTTGTATACTTTACTATCAAAAAGTAGTTTCTTTAGTGTATTATCTATATTACACTAGTTTCTAGACTCTCAACTTTACCATGCAATAAGTAAACTGATAAAGATTGTTTAGAGTAAATCATAATTTATTTAATACAGATTTACTGACTATTAAATAGTTGTTAAATGAGAAATACCCCTTTTAAAAATATTCATGATATCTAGTATCTTCAAGTACTTCCAGGAAACAAAGAAGTGGATCATATCTTCAGAATTTTCCTGGCCTTTGTAAAGATTTTTATGCTTGACCCTAATGTTTGAAGCCACATTAAAAAAACTAGTGTCCTGGGGATTCCATGGCAGTCCAGTGTTTAGGGCTCAGCACTTTCTCTGCTATGGTCCCGGGTTTGATTCCTGGTCGGGGAACTAAGTTCCCACAAGCCGTGGCACAGCCAAAAATTTAAAAAGAAAACTAAAAAAGAAAAAAGCTAGTCTCCTATACTTTTATTATTCAATAGGGATAATTCCCATTCAAATTTTGCCTTCTCTAAAGATATTTGTGGAACTGTGCCTAATATAAGACAAATGATCTGTCGTTAAAAAAAAAAAAAGGTCTTTCAAGAGAAAGCAGTTCCAAAAGAACTTGATCAGTGGTTGAAATCTGGGGAAAAGTGAGGCCCATTTGGACTTGCTGATGCCCAGTTACAGGAACCTGTGGCAACAGGAGCTGCTCCTTTGAAACCAGGCACATCATGCTTAGTTTACAACAGGCAACTCAGAGCCCCCACAGCAATATCATGGCAGAGGAGAGGAAGTACTAAGAATGGGAATTAGAATAACACATCTTCATTGGACTTTTTATTTCGGTATTTAACACAATCACTGACCTCATAAGACACTTGTCTCAAGTCTAAATCTGTATCAGGGTAAGTAGAGTTCTCTGTAGGCCAAATTATGTTTCTTCAACTTGGGAGTATTTTTTTAGGGCAGATGTATTAAATTTAATATTCAAATTCATGTGTGAAAAATATATTATCTTGAAGGAACCACTTTCCTACATAAAATTTCTGAGATATATTTAGTCATAAGTTCAGGTATACTTGGAAAGTTTAGAAAGAAGGAATTTGCTGGATGCTGTGTGTGACACTAAAGTTGTAGTCTGTTTTTGGTATTAGTAACAAGTCAATTGTTAGCACTTAATGTAGACACTAGTAAAACTTAAAAGTACAGAAATTTAAAGTGAGTACTTAATATTACTTAGCAGCACTTGGCCTCAAGTAAATATACTTTTAACTTATTTTCTGGAAACGAGTTGCAGCAGATTAGTACACAAGTATGGGTTTATTTTTAACTATTATGGAAAGGGAGAGATATGTTTTCATTTATGAATATCCCTCATTTTATTAGGTGGCATATTAAAAGATGCTACAGATAACTTAGTTTTTGAACTTAGTTTTTGTGATCCCATTATGTTTTGGAACATAGTCTGTTGGCCTAGGGATTAGAAAACACACTCATACAAAAATCATTTGCACCTCTCAGCATAAACGCACACAAACACATGCAAATCCCCCTGGTTGTGATATGCTTAAACACTTACTCAGTTTGCTATTAGAGATGTGGGTACCAAGTATTTTACATTCACAAACTGAGATGTCACATGGTAAAGGTATCAATGCTAAATGTGTCCCAGGGGAAAATAATCCCCTTTAGAATTCATGCATCCCATCTTTCTCTTGCTAGATACTGAGTACAGTAGGAAACATAACACTTTCTATTGCCATTTGAAATTTTAGATTTTTCATTTAGCTCTTTCCTGCAGTCAAAAGATGATTAAATTTACAGCTCCCCATGAAAAGGAAAAAAATCCTGCATTTTTCTGCATTTCTTTAAGATCACCAAGTATTATACATTTTCCATTCTCCCTGCTTGTAAAAAGAAAAAAATGCCAATATGATTTGCCTTCATTCATTTGCCAATTTATTCAACAGATGGTTGCTGGGTTCCACCTGAGAATTTACCAGAGAGTTTTCAAGTTGTTCATTCTGGGGATGTTTTGTGGCTGCCGTAGGTAACACCATCTGAAAGTTTAAATTCAGTGTTTACCTGTATATGCCTCCTCTCCATTACACTTAGAAGCTATATTTTAGTAACTTGCCTGAGAAACGTGGATAATTTGTGGCTGTTTTAGTTTATACCACTTCAAAGAGGATTAAATTTAATAAGATAAAACTGCTACAAAAGAAGTTTAACAGTTTAAGCCTTCACAACCTGATTTGACAAGAGATCTAAGTTTAGATCTCAATTTTGACAGTTCTGTGAAAAGCCAGAATTCCAAGCTGTTGTTCTTTGGTCCCACACAATTGTCTTATAAACAAATATATTAAGTGTAAAGAATCCCCCAAAAGAATATCTATATCCTATAAAATTCAAGTTAATTCAGTTGCAACACACAACTAATGTGAGTGTAGAACCTATAGCCAACCAAGTCAAGCAGCCTTGACCTACCCATGCCACATGTATTTAGGAAACATATAGTTGTATCTAAGGATAAAGTTCATAATCTGATATGTAATAAACGTGCTGTAGATGAACTTATCCCTATATTAGTAGTGTATTTAAGTGTTTCCTCTTGATATATGTCTAATAGTTTGACAGGTTCCATATTATGTCACTCATCTTTACACATCATCTCACTACAAGGATTGGTTTCCAGAAGCAATTGCAGTGCTAGCGCTCAGGTTATAAAGGGGACACAAAGGAACAACAAAGCAAGTGAAAAGGGATCTGTTTGGCCAAAACAATATCAGCCAAGATGGGGCTGGTTTATTATTCATATTTAAGAGAAGGAAGATAGAATAGTTTGGCAGTCATTTGGAATGAACTGGGAAATAGTAAAGACCCTAGTTTAGAATTATATTCTGCTTTAATTTAAGTAGGGATAAGAAACTGTAGGTCATTTATTTAAATATTTATTTCTCCCCAAAAATCAGTCCTATAATTCTTGTTTTCAGAATGAAATAACATACATTTGAAATAGCTTTGCCACAAACATAGTCATACACACCTGGCAACACCTGAATAGAAAAGTCACCATTCGAGTTTTTAAAATACCTAGCCTGGCCACAAGCCTTCTCAGAAATGGGCATTATATTGATTATGAGAACATTTTAAAAATAATAATCATAAAAACAGAAGTTAGAAATACTGTGAATATATTGTTTATCCTCCTTAATACCAGGAATAGTTTTTTCATGATTAAAAGTAGTTTATTTTAAATGGACAGATTCCAAACTTTCTGAAAACCTAAAATTCATTGTTAGGACTCATTCACAGAATGAAATACACTTTCAGAAACTTCGTAAAGCCATTTCAATATGTTTCTTTACTGTCACACAACTCAACAACGAAAGAATCATTAAAGGCATAAAAATTTTCTTAGCATTAATTCTGCCTTTCAAAGTATACAATACCAAAATATGGAAGAAATCTATCACTGTAAATACTATTGACCAAACAAAGTCATCACATCATATTGAAATAATCTAGATTTTATTTATCTTAACTTTTTCTCTAGGGTACTCAATGAAGAAATTAATGCACAAATATTTTTTACAGAAATGTTAAAAATTCAATCTGTTTTCTCTAAGTGTTAACTATTTGGGAGTTTGCCAAAATAAAAATCAAATTGGAGTCAATCAAACAAATGTGACACAAGCAACTCACTTTCAAAGACAACATAAGAGTATATGGACCCTCTCCATTGTTGCTTCACTACACAAAAGATTATATAAAAACTGTCAAGAACTACCTGCAAGGCCTCTGCTATTATAGAAGCCTAGTTGTTTCATATTTGGAGCTGACAGATTTGCAACTTCTGAACATCCTTTTAGATATAGTAACAGGCCAGAATCCTGTTAGTAACTAAGAGAAGACATCATCAGACACCCGGTCCCTAGTTTCCCCTCTTTTCAGGAATTTGCAACTAGGATCACAAAAAAAGTATTATCAATAAGTACAGCTGCTCTAAGTTGCTAACATCTTTAGCATGAAAAGTAAATTTAAAAGATAAAAAGAATGTGAAATAAAAAACTTAAAATTAAACCAAGTATCCAGAACCCTAAATCAATGCCCTAACTTTTGGCTTATATTTGAGGCTAGGCTAATCAGAGGTAAATAGAAGTAAATGGGATCCAAGAAAAACTGACCTGATTGTCTTCCAGAGTAAAAATGAAGGTCATAGACTAAAAAAAAGAATTATTTACTATGAAATGATATAGCAATGATAATATCATATAATGCAAAGAATCAGTTAATCTATTATTTAATTAATGTGCTTTTTAATTTGTTCACTTTTAAGACATAATGTTTAAATTTAGCTTAACATAGAGCTCTAAAAATTGCTGAGCAATGTATTTCTAAAGTGAAACAATAATAGTAGCAGTACAGCATTATAGCTTTCAAACCACTTCCACATATATATATTTTTTACTTGCTCCTTTTAACCCTTTTATGATGTCATTTTGTTACAGAGGAAGACATTATAAATTAGAGACGTTACGTGACTTGCCCACAGTCTCACACAGCTGAGATTGGAACGGAGATCTTCTGACTCTCTCCAGTGCTCTTATAGGAAAAGAACAAAAAAAGAAAAAAAACTTATTAATATAAATATAGTTTACTTTGAAAACTTACTGAACAGGTTCTATGATTATTCCATGCTGCAGTTTCAGCAACACTGATAATTTCAAGGCATATTGCAAATAGCCATATAAGAGCTCAAGAAACTATAAAGTCTAATTAATACTAAAAACTAAATAAACTCTTGATAAGTTAAGGAAATTACACAGAGGTAGATTTTGGGTCAACACAAAGAAAGATTTTACAACAATTAAAACTGGTCCAAAAAATGGGGGGAAATTGGCTATGATTCTCGACATCAGAGTTGTTCAAACAGAAATAGAAGGGATTCTCACATCTCTTAGAGAGTACTGTGACAGTGACATCAAAATTCCCTTCTCACTTTGAGAGTCTGAGATTCTGAGTCATGCCCTGAACTGTCTTTAGCAAAACAACCAAAGAATTCTCTTATACCTCTTTGAAGTTGTGGACACCTAATAACACTGGGGGAAAATTCATCCCCAGAACATCAATAGAAACTCATCAGGTTTTGGAATTAAGTAAGTCACTAATTAAGTAAATAGCTGCTTTTATCATAGTCTGTCTACATTGTGAAATGGAAAAGTATTTAAGGAAAGAACTTCTCTGAGAGAACCACAGAGCTAGAGATAGACACAATTCTTTTATATTTATATATAGAGAGATTTAAAATTATATACTGACATCAAATTTTTGGCAACGTACAAATCTGACAAAATTCTTTGGATTATATTAAAGTGGGAATAAAACAGCTAAGGTGATACACATACATGTAGAAGGACTTACTTTGTTTTTTTAAGAATAAAACATATATATCCATATCTAGATATGATAAAAATTGATCTATGAAATGTGGTATCCCGTGGTGGTTCAATATGTAATACTTGAGAGGGTTGATTTTTAAGAGCACCATAATAGCTCCAACAACTTTAGTACTACTTAATTTCTTTTTTATTTTTCCCTTCATTATAAATAGCAATCAGTTTATGCCCTGAAGCATGAAGACTGTATAGCCACTGTAATTGCAACCAAGCCTGGCAGTGTACCTACAGTTGTTCTTATTCATAGATTCTCAGATCATTTCAGAATATAAAGATAATTCCATCAAAAACTCTATCAGATAAGTGGGTTCCATGGATGAAGTAGGTGTTTCATAAAATATAATTTACTCTTTTTTTCTATTTATAGCACAGCTTTATGATTTTTGAATATATCTGTTTCAGAAAAAAAGGAAAGTCTCTATTTCTGTATATATTCTTTAGAATTTATAGAGTATAGTGGATAAAGGCTGGTTTGTCAAAATAGCCATTCTTAGAATATTCATTAAATATATGAAGTTAAAGTTTCCAAGGAAGAACATGAGAAAAAACATGTATATTTGTAGTTGGAGGAGTTTTATTGTGCCATATTTATATCATGTAACATTAAAGTGATTAAAGTTCATAGGATGAATCCAACATTAAATAAATGGTAACAGTAATAGATGTATAATATAGAATCTGCCATACAGTGTTTTTTCCCTGCACATTTTCATAATAGCCATTTGAGTAATGACTACAGCATCCTTCATTTTGACGTCTCTGGGATATACTGTGACAACCTGACGTTCCAAAAGTACATCCATTTTCTCACTTGATGTCATTTTACTTGATAAAGAATTTTAATAAGTTACCCAAAGTTAAATAACAATAGCACATGATCTTGTATGGGTTCAGGCTCATTCTTGGTCTCCACTTTCCTCCATGTCTCACAGAATTCAATCAATTGTCTGGTATTTGATTTTTTTTTTTTTTTATGGGAGCTGGTCACTATCTCTGAAATTACGCCAAGGGGTATATAGGAATTGATGATAAGGTCAGTTAATTAGACATTGGTCTCTAAAGAGATAAAGTCATTCAAGTAAGAAAAGACCATATCATGTATAACAAACTTACTTTGCTGTACTGCAGAAACTAACACAACATTGTAAATCAACTATATTCCATATCAGAGACCATATAAATAAAAAGGAAATAAAATTTAATAACTACTGTACTACATACCAAGCACATGTATATGATTATATTTTCCGCCACAACCCCTTGACATTGGTTCTACTATCTTCATGTGGACAGATGATGTTGCTGAAATTCAAGTCAAAGAGCTGAGAAATGACAGAACTGGAATAGGAGCCCATTATTATATAATTCCAAAATCCATGCTTGTTTCACTATGCCGCCTTGTTTCTCTCCAAAGACACTGAGAGTACTAGTTAGAGACACATTGAGAAAAAAAAAAAAATCCCCTCTTTATCTAACCTATGATTCCCTGTTTTGAAAAAACTGAAGCACATAGTTTCTGATCATATCCATGTCTCAGACTTTTTCCAAATGTTTCCATCTAATGAGCTATTAGGGTTTTTTTTCACTTTCACAATAATTCTTGTTCATACTAGATTTAGTACTGCTTCAAACATGGTGTTGCTTGTAGCACTATCATTTTACCCTCAAAAGACATGAAGAACATCAGGGAAATGCATTGAAACATCACAGCATGCCTCTCTCTACTTGGGGAACTTTAGGTACTCCCCATGGTACACCCTTCATGATTCACTCCAGCTGATGAAAATTACCCAATCAATGCCCTTCCATAAATTACTCTGCTCTAAGTCAGTCTTCAGCTTATTGAAGCTCTAATAAAATAGACTGACTAAAGAGCAGACAGTT
This sequence comes from Delphinus delphis, assembly GCF_949987515.2. Classification (NCBI taxonomy): domain Eukaryota; kingdom Metazoa; phylum Chordata; class Mammalia; order Artiodactyla; family Delphinidae; genus Delphinus; species Delphinus delphis. The sequence continues at coordinate 28,235,979 of NC_082690.1, read as the reverse complement.
TTGTCTCCCTTACACAGCTAATGTTCATTCCCCTTTGGCTTAATCTTTAAATGTATTTTAAGTTCAATTCAATGAATGCCCCAGTATATCAGATAGTTGGTAGTGTCTTGTGAGACCTGAGGAAGGGATCAACCAGAACTGAACTTGACTTTAATACAAGACCATGTTCTATTATTGTTTAACTTTGGGTATTTCTCCCCTAGGAGGAGGACAGAGGAGAACTAACCAGCTCCAGGACCAAGGTAAGAGGGGAGTTTTCTTTCAAAAGAATGGGTTCCATTTATTTGAAGGAAACCCCTCCCCCACCTATTTTTAATCCCTTTTTCTTTATACATTTATATTTTTTAACCCAACAGGATTAGGAAAGCAGCTTGCCACCTATGCATAATAGTTATTTGAATATCCACTTACAAATGAAATAGGAAAAAAATAAAAACCTTCACACAAGTCTTATCAGTTATATGTAAAGGTTTTCCATCATCATTAAATATCAGTGCCAGTTTTCCATTAAGGATTAGATTTTTACATAGGCCTTAGGAAATTGTCATCAGTTGTTAATTTCACTACATGTAAAATATGGATAGTAACTGACAATCAAACCATAATGGATAATGAGGTTACAAAAATATTAAAAGTAAAATCCAAAGTGTTTCTATAGAAAATATATCATTAAGAAAAAATTTTATTAAAATAAGCAGCTGATATAATTTAAATGATACATAATTTGAAATATGGTCAGTTAGACTTTTGGTGTGAAGTAGTATAGGATTAATGAAATTTTTAAGATACCCTATGAAAACTGTGGTTAGAAAAATAAGATGAAAGGGAGGTAATATTGTCTTGAGCAGTACTTCTCCATGCTTATAGAAGCACTTCCCAGGCCTTTTACATTTTCTTTAATGGTTTCCAGTGTTACCTCTCACGTTTTACGTTGTTGTCAATGAACATCATCAGTATTCCCTGCCTTTGGTACTCTATTTCAAATTGGTCCTTCCATAGGGGAGAAATCCAAAGTGGAAACAAGTGAGAGAATTTACAAAGCATCCAGAATTTGAGATATTTGAAGAAATCATATGGATTATGGAGGGATCAGCTTCCAGATTCTATCCAGCAATAGCTTTTTGTTATTGTTGTTCTCCAAGGAGGCTACATCTTAATGTGACTCAAACGGATTTTAGGAAAGCTTTAGGATCATGTAACTGAGACAGTTGGGGATCAAGAAGAAGGAAATTTTAGGAAGGAGAAGAAATGTGCCAAAAGAATGAGAATTCAGGTAATGAGTTGTCAGTAAATAATCATCATCTTACAGAAACACAGTTTTTGCTTTGTTACAAATGTGTTTAGAATCTTGGCGTTATCTTAAAATTGGATTGTTGGGGTTTTAAATGAAAGAAATTCATTTCAGCAGGATATATTTTTGTTAGAGATTGCTATCTTCTGAGTAAGAGCCATAGTAGTCATGTGATTAGGAACATACATGAGAGCACACATACGAACTAGAAATTTGATTTTAATGCCAACGTATACTATTTATGTAGATAATGATATTGCAATGGTCACCAAATCCAGAAACCTAATAGAAACTAACTTCGAGTTTCTCAATGACTGACTCCTTTAGTGAAAGGTATAGGCTATATTGGAGGCACATTATTCATTCCTAAGCAAAGAAAAAAAAAGTCATAATATTTTTAGTGGGCTATTTATATGTTAAAATTGGACACCCACACAGATATTAGTTATGTCAGGCAGATCTGTTGTGTACTTTGAATTCTTATGAAATATATCATGGTAATCTAATTCCAAGAAAGAATTGTTTGGTGGTTCTGCAGTGACTTCAAGTTCTTTTGGATAACCTGAAATTGAGATAAAACATCATTTTTTCTTGTTTAGTCGCTCAGTAAAGTGAAAAGTATTGACCTCATATTAACTGCATTCCATTTATTAAATATATTAAAAATAATTAATGAAAGTGCCCAAACTGGTAGTTTAAAAAGTATCCAACCTGATGAGGAGCTAATAGCTAAAAGACTGTGTGATATGTTCTAGTATTAACCCCAATAGGAACAACTGTAGGCGAGACTTAATAATTTAAACTTTTTGTCGTTTCTTCCTATTTAAATTTTAATAAAAATAAATGAGAGAATATGTTTCTGTTTGAAATATGATTATGAGCCCTGTTGCTGTCAAAGATAAGAGCTTTATGTTTCACTTAGAATGGCATAAACTTAAAATATTTATAGACAAATATTTAGAATTCTTAGTCTTCAGCTATTGTCAGAGAATAACAGAAAAGTCACATGCTCTCCTAGTTTGTATGGCAAGTTCAGATAGCTTCCTTTCAAGATCCCATTAGCTTATAATCTCTATTTCTCTAAGACCTATTTTTATCAATCAATTTCCTTTTTCTGTTTGTGCCATTCTCCCACCTAACCAAAATCCAACCCAAAAGTTAAGGTAGATGAAACAAGATCAATTAAAAGACATTTTAAGTTATGTATTTTGAGTTATATTTAAAGACTATTCTATTACTAATGAACCTGCAACCTTAAATGAAAGAGAAAAATTAAAACTTTAATATTTTCTCTCAAGAACTTGATAGGAAATTTAAAGTATTTGTATATAAAGGTTAAGTAGATGTATTTAGTGAATTAAATACATTATTTATATATACAATAAAATAAATCTTAAGTTAAAACAAATACAGTTGACATTTAAAATCTGTTTATGATAAATGAAATTTTTAATTTCTAAAATGTGCTGAATTATATTGTTCTAAGCAGTAAAAAAATTTCTAAAGGTAGTATGTTTTATTTGCTACACTAAAATAGATTAAAACTGATCTATAAAATTGCCAGTATCTGTGATTTTTGTCTTTGGGTTTAGTTGGAAGTATCAGATTTCCCTTGATATTCACAAACAAACTTGTATATGATTTTATCTTTTAGTATTCTTTGGCTACACAAACTGAGCTGGTGATCTCTTTAACTATCTATAATATGGAATACCTTCTTAGATTATTTTGTTTATACAATGGACAAAATTGCTTGCCATTATTCATTAAGACGGCTAGTGTCAGTAATTTTTTATGTCCTCCTTGCCAATATTTAAAAGACAGTTTTGAAGCCTTTTGCTTTATTTTGTTTTATTTTATTTTTTTGTGTGTTTTAAAACACTCTTCATACCAGGTCTTCCCAAAATTCATTAGGTTCCATGGTTGATTCTCTTTTGTTGTCTAACACACTATACTCTCATTTTAGTAGGTTGCTTGAAAAGTAGCACCTTAAGTTAACTCACTGAGATATCAATTCTGCATTTAGTTATTGAATGCCTACTATATTTCTTGCCCTGCATTAGGACTGAGAATGGTATAAAGTACCATAAGACACAGCTGCTGTCCTCCAAGAAGGAGAAAAAATGGTACAGCTAACATTGTAAAGGAATGTATGACTCAGAGCAAATGTGAGTGCTCCTGAAAATAAATAGATAATTTAAAGAAGCAAGAGATAATTAGAATCTAGAATATTTGGGAAAGACCTGATAAAATAGGTTCGGATGTAATAGTTGATAAATATTAATTGAATGAATAAGTCAATGAGTGATTACTGGAAAATGATAAGAATTTAGAAAAGCTAAGAGAAAAAAAAAAAGGAATTCCTGGTAAACTTTCTATCGTGAGACTGGAATTGATTCTGCATAAAACATATTTGGGACTATAAGGAAACAAGACTGGCTGGAGGCAGAGAAGTTCTGTTTGGGAAACTAGGGGTGTTAAGAGGCTGGGCTACTGTGTTAGACAGACCCAGGTTTTATTTCCATCTTTGCCATTTACTAGCCATGTGGATTCAATGAGGATTCAGTGAGAATACAGAGAACTTGACACAGAGTCTAGCTCAACAAAATATAATGAAATTATATTTTAAAGATATATGTAAACTGAATTGTTGGGAAGCCTTGAATACCAGAAAAACTAGAATAGAATAGTATCTTGGAGGCAATCGGGAATCACTGAAGGTTTTTGACAAAGCACTACAAACAAGCAGAGAAACAAGGTTATTCTGACTCTGAGGATCTGAGAATGGATCGAGAGTCAGTGGATCTTGTCTCAGGTGATAAAGACTTTGATAAGGCGATGCCAGTGTAATAGAAATGAAAATACAAATTTAAGAGACACTTTTCAGAAAAACAGTTCTTAATGGATAATTGGCTATAGGAAAGGAGGGGAAATGAGAATTCAAAGATGAGATTGAGTTTCTGTGACCTTCTAATTCACTATACTGAAGCTTTATTATGATACTGTTCTTGGAGATCCAAGATTAGGTATCCTAAACGATTATCACTTAAATCATTAAGAACCTTGTATGTATCAAAATAAACCTATCTTATTTTAACCATGAGAGAAAATAAATGTTACCATCTAATGAAATCAAGTCATCATTTAGGCTTTTAGTACTGTTTTTTAAAGGAAGTCATCTACTATACTTCCTTCTTGGATATTTGGGAAGGATCAATTCAGTTGACAAGATCACTTACCTTTGAAGATTTATCTCAGCTCAAGGAGTATTTAGCCAGAGAGAACAGGAGATACCACCTTCCTAGTGCAGGGAATATGAGTCAAAGCTTAATCAAGGGGTAACCCCTACCAACCCTGAAAAACTTTTCAGGAAAAAGAAAAGTTTCCTTAGATAGCCATAGGAGGAATGAGCAAATAGTTTAACTACACAAGAAAGGAAGACAGGAAAAAAGATATCGTAGTACTGTAGAAAAGAGCACTGGACTAGAAGGCAGAAGACCTGTGTCCCAACTGGGCTTTGTTGAGCAAGTCACCTAACTTTCATTAGACCTCAGTGACCACATCTGTAAAATGAGAACGTTGGAGACAACCTCTAAACCACATTTTGACACAAATATTGTAGGATTCTAGTTCTTTAAAGCAATCGATGGACATTTTTAAGACTCAGCAAAGCATGGAAAAAGGAAACATGGTCATGGTTCATGGAATGGTTTAGAATTCTGGAAATTGTATAAAAAGAATAAGGAGAATGGTCTAGGAGATGAAAGAATCTAAAGTCAGGGATGGGGCAGAGTGCACACAGCAAATGACAGTCCAGACAAAGCATCTTTGTGAAAGGCCTAGTATTTTTTAAATTTTATTTTAGAATGATGATAATCACAACTTAAATAGTGAATGATATCTAGAGATAACTTGAAGCACTTCACAATCTTGGTAGTTGTGACTTCACCTTGAAATAAAGCCCTTTTGTACAATTTGATAACAGATAATGATAATAGGGTGGCTTAGGGCAGGGACTTTATCCCATATAATCTCAAATAGCACACTCAAAGGCCACCACAAATAAAATAAAATTTAAATTATTTAATATGATTAATTTATATTTTCTAAATACTATGTAAGGGTAAATAATATCTTTTGACAGTTTTTTTTTTAATTTTTATTGATTTAACAGACAGTCCTTTAAAAAAAACCCATATATGATGTGCTTGCAGAATGATCACAAATTGAGTTAATACCTTGGAAATTCTTTCTTGCCAAATCACAGTCTTAAAACCTCTTCTCTTGGGTTTCCCTGGTGATGCAGTGGTTGAGAGTCCGCCTGCTGATGCAGGGGACGCGGGTTCGTGCCCCAGTCCAGGCAGATCCCACATGCCACGGAGTGGCTGGGCCCACGAGCCATGGCTGCTGAGCCTGTGCATCCAGAGCCTGTGCTCCGCAACGGGAGAGGCCACAGCAGTGAGAGGCCCACGTACCGCAAAAAAAAACAAAACTAAAAACCTCTTCTCTATTAAAATTCTGGAGCCACCATGGGTCATAGAAATATTTTTACTTCTCTTACCTTTAATAGGCATACATGAAAATTGTCATTAATTAATTTAAAAATAGATTTATTAGAATTGTCAGAGAGGGTTAGATACCCTTCCTCTACCCTGGCTGGTCTAAGAATTAAATTGATATGAGACAAATTAACAGGAGAAAAATCAAACAAAAGATTAATAACATGTATACATGGGAGAGACCCAGGAAAACTGACTAACTTGCCAAAATGGCCCAAGCCCTCACCTTAAAAACAATCTTCAGCTAAAGACAAAAGAGGATGTTGGAGGTAGTCGTTTGGGACCTCAAAGGGGGAGGAAGACAATTCACATAGAGATGGAAAAGCAAATATTTAGCAAACAAATGCTTGGATCATGTGGAGACAGTGGTACACTGAGTGGCCTCTGATCTCTAAGGATACCCCCACCACACCTGGTCCATATTCTTTGCAGATTTCTCTGGTGATAGCTCTATTCCTATAACAGGCCCTCTATCTAAATTCTTAAGGCAGTTAGCAAGAAGGTCAAAGTTTCTTCCTGAGTCTTTTGGGCCTTGATTGTTTTCATCTTGAAATAATTCACATGCCAGATATATTTTGGGGTGGCAGATTTTGTTCCCCTACAGTCTCACCTTTGAAACTTCGAGAAGTTTCACAGTCCAGAAGTTGAATAGATATATTGCTTTATATCTTATCCAATCAGTCTCATAGTCCTGACGATAAGTCAGTTCATTTCAGGAGGCTGTGATGCAGGTAGGCTCTCAAAGTTAGGCCTATAGGGTGCAAGCAATCAGATATTTAATAAGAGGTATTTGTGGGGAGACAAAAGAAAAACAAAGGTTAATTATTGGAGCAAATTCTAAACCCAGTGTCTGAGTCCTGAGAGCTACCAATCAAGATTTCTAGATATCAGGGTCAAAGCATCTTTTACAGTTTGAAATGTCTTCAGTGATGTCATTGGGTGTTCAGGCAAACTTTCCAAGAAGCTTACACAGCAACAGTCAAGAGGTTTTTCTAAATATAGGCAATTATGGTGATCTCTCTAAAGTTTATAACAAGTTGTTCAGCTTCAGTGTGCAGGGCTTCAGGAAAAGGGCAGCTTTAGTTCTCAATGATTCCAAATGAAAAGGAGCAGCAGGAGAAAAATTGGAAACATTAGTTTGAAGAGCTGTAGCCAAATATTTGAGGAAACTATACGAATTCAGGATCAAGTCCAGTTTGCAGGACTGGATCTATATATATAGATTATAGTTTCTGCTGAAACACACATTTTTTTTCTCTAAAAATTACCCTCACTTCTATCAAAGAAAACCAAATTAAGACTAATTTGTTTGCAAAATAAGTTTAGTGTCATTAAACTTGGCCTGATTATTTACCTAAGTCCAGCAAAAATAGTAATTGACCATATAATCTCTTTTAAATCTGCTTTGCTGGAATTATTCAAAGGAATCTCCAGATTGAACTTTTAAATGCCTCTTATACCATGAAGCCATGCCAAGGACTTGACATCAAATTTACCTGTAATATATATAGATTTGGTTGAATTCTTCTCTTCTTGATGTCCCGAAAATATCCTGAGGTTCTTGTGCCTTCCAGGCAATGACCTTCCTTACTCACCTGGTAAGGCTGCTGGGAACCCTGTAAGAAAGGTACCAGGCTGTTTTTCCAAAGGGCTTTATGGCTCCATAAAGTCAATCTTAGTTCCTTAAAGCTGTCTGGTCATATCTGATTCTATGCATATTCTCAAAGATGACATTCCAGTCAAAGCTTTGGTAATATAACCAATGTTTCCAATTGTGTTCTAATACAAGGAGAATAGATTCTTAGTGAATATGTGTAAATAAATATATTGTCATGAAAATAAGAATACTCACTAAGAGTTTCCAAATTCTGGAGGGATAAGGTAGGAAGAAAAAGTTATTTCAATTCTATTTACAAAGGTATAATTTACCGAATTGCTATAAGCTATAGTTAATATAAGAGGAAATATTTCTTTTTATCTGGAAAGCAAAGATTAAAAAGCCAGTATAATTTCAGACAAAAAGTCATAAAAATTATAACTCAAATTCATCAGTTCATTCAGTCCCATATAATTATTCTTATTGACCTTGATCTTTTATTAGCAGTTTTATGAAGCCATTAGGTTTTTCATTAGAATTCTATAATTTCTTACTAGTTTAGTGGTATGATCTACAAGTTATCAGAAACTTATATTTGTCCAAAAATCCTTTCTATGAATCATCTTGAAGATCTTCATTTTGTAAAAGCATTTTAGTAAGACAATAACTGTCTGTAAATGACAAAAGACAAATTAAAAATCTGATTGCAATGCGATTGACAAGGAAATTTGGCTATTTCTGTGACATACAACATTTTAAGATAATAACTAGAAAAATGGTAACATACCAGGACATATCTGAATTTTAGGAATTTCATATAACTTCTAGAACATTTATATTAATAAAATTTACCCATACAATATAATCTAAGAAGGTTTATCATTTCTCATTTGACAATGCTTCCCATGTAATTTGACATACCATGTTTGTTAGTTTAATATCTCTCTTCGAGCTTTTTCAGGGGCCCTCTGAAACATCCCAAAGTTAGCTAGAGGTCAAAAGGACTTTATTTAGAATTTTGATTTAGGAAAGTTTGTCAAAGATATCAAAAGGTTTTAAAACACTTGGTCAAATAGGATTATAGGTCACTGTGAAACAATACTTATTCACTTAATCAAAGTGACAATAAAAGATTTCAAAAGTAAATACAGAAAGTTACAACAGGTTACTTGAAAGGTAAGAAATTTTACAATCTGCTATCAAAGTAGATGAATATTCCAAGAAAACTTTGTCTTCCTAACAAGAGAGAAAACCAAATTCTAATTTTGCACCAGCTTACTTTTAACATTAAAATTAATTCGCTCAATTAAATTTATTTTAATCTTAACCAGTCCTGACCAAGCACAAAACTCTTCGCAGGGCTCCTTTTCCACAAATCTTCTATAACTTCCTTTTTCACCTTCAGATTTCATCCTGTGATTTCTCTTTTACTCTTTCCCTCTTTTTTTAACCCCTCTTTAGGACAAAATTACTTTTTTTCCTTAACAAAAAGCATTTCCACTCATACCTTTTTCTCCTTACATATGAAGATGTTTTCCTTATTAGTTTTAGTAGTTTTACTTATATAGATTAATTAGAATTTGTAACCCTTAGAAACCTTAATTTCTACTGAAAACTAAGCAACTGTAAACTGTTATACCAGTATTTTTTTTTATTGGAAAACTTATAAATACATTTTATAATATCCAAAAACATACATTTCCTTATGGCATAATTTTTTTTCAATGTGATGCATGACATGTTTCTAATAAACCCAACATCTTTAGTTTTTCTGTAATAAGAAGACAAAAGTAGACTTAGAGTTGTTTAACAATTAATATTTCAGTATTTTATCTTCTCTAGAAATGATCTAGACAGTCAATGAATTCCCATCATTTAACTTAGCAAAACTCTAAAGCTTCAAGTTACCAATAAAATTTAAGGAAATTACTTTTAAGTAGATATGCCATAAAACATAATTATTCTTAATGAGTTCATCTAAAAACTCTTGTTTTATTTAAATTTATTTAATTACTTATGAAAATTTTATCATACAAAATTTATCCTTTTTGGTGACAAATTTTGTAACAGAGATAACTGAATATATTTAACTTGTGGTAAACCTGGTAGAATGTGTTTAATTTACATTTAATGCTGATAACTCTCAAGATAAGCCTGTTTAATTAAACCAACAAACTTAAACTTGCTTTTATTTATTAAAGATTAATCCTAGATCAGGTACACTTGAAAACTATTTGGATTCATTTCTGCTACATTTAGAAATGTTTAATTTGTAAGTGCTTACTTTTAAGTCAATTAAAAAGAGTTCTTTACAAATTAATTTTGGTTAATACCATTCAGAGATACAAAAATACCATATCTATAATGTACACACATAGACATAGACACAACCACAGATGTCATAGCTTTCATTGTAAAAGTTTAGTCATGAATTAGGTACAACACAAAACTCACTGGTTTATAAACAACAATTGGAATAAGTTTGTATCTGCTCAGATTGCTAAGGCTTTTTACTATGTGGAAAAGACTTTTAAGACTTGTATTTGTCCTTGATAAATCTTTAAGGAGGCTGTGGATTAGATTTTGTGTGAGGGAGCATTTCCAGCAGATTGTACTTTTTAAAAGATCTCTTTTTTTTCTTTGGTGTTTCAGGTTCTATCTGATTGAGTCAGCCAGACTCAGTCTCAGACCATTGTGAGCTGTATTTACATTTCTGATTTTGTAGAGATTTGCAAGACAAAGATGGTTGCTTTCCATTTCCCCTAAGAACTGGGCTGCTGCCGAAATAATATCAAAAGGCTGATCTGTTCATCCAACTACATTTTCTTTAATTTGCTTCTTTATATCACAGAGAAGATTTCCAACTAAAATGGAAACCAAAAGATTTCTATGTTCTAGAACTTTAGGATTCAAGGCATCGTGCCTTCAAAAAGTCTGCACAAAGCATTCAATAAATTCCCTCTTTCTGAGTGCACAAGGCCACCCCATACCAATTCACTCTAGGGGCAAAATCTTCCACTAGTGGTTCTTTTATCCCCTAAATATCAACCCCCAATTTCCTTCTCATATTATGCGGGCTCAGGCAACCCTATTGGCTTCCTTTAGCATATTCAATTAACACTGCCTAAAGGGTGGATTTACCTGCCCTGTCTTACAATACCAGGCAAGGGAAGACAAAATGTCCATCCCCACAATGCAATCAGGCAAAAGAGATGCAACCATCTTACATAAAGCCCATTCAAATACACCAATTTCCTTATAAACTTTCATCTTAGTTCTATCAGTTCTTATACTTTTAACCTTAGTTTCCATTAGGACCAACAAGTCTGTCTTACAAGGAGTCCCAGAAACTTTTCCTTTTTTTCCCCCAGCCATTTTATTCATTCCTGTATAAAAGGCTTTGAGGACCCCAGTAAGGGGTTGAGCCAAGGGACCCAAGCCTTTTTGTCAATCTTTGATTTGATTAATTGGCCTAAATCTTGCCCCAAGCAATTGCTGGTCAGGTTTCTCAGTGTAATTTTTTCCTACCAGCTTTTAAAATTTATCCAAACTGGGGTAATTAGAGCAGATTTGTTTGGTGGCCTTGTCGGGGAGCACCAATGGGGGGTCCCTTTGGCTCACACAGTCCTAGGTAGTGCTGTATTAAAAACCTTTGTTTTGATCCCATCAATGTTCATTTTATTTATCCCAACTCTTAATAACCATCTAAAGATTTCCATCTTGCTGTGGTGAGTTCCATGACTCTTCCCTTTCTGATTCCTCTTTATTCTACCACTTTCAATATTTGCTTTATTTATTTTATTTTTTAACAACCCTTTAAAAATTTCCATCTTGTTGGGAAGAGCCTCTTTCTCCTCAATTCTCTTATTAATTAATCTAATGTTTTTATTAGCATCTGTAAGACCCATTGAGGGGAAGCGGAGACCACAAATTTAATAAGGCTTCCTGAACAGGTTTTTTGTTTTTATTTTTAAAACTAAGAGAGTTCTTAAGGTTAGCTGTTATATGTCATTATATCCACCTTTTAATTTGGTCTTTCCATAGGTACCAGTAAAATAGCTGTTTATGATGAGAGTTTTCTAAAAATTGACCAATTTATAAGTTTTTCCAATTCAAAGGATCCATCATCTGGCCATTGATGAGTAGGATCTTAATAGTGATTCAAACCAATAAGCCAATTTACGGAAAGACCCTGAGGTAACTTTCCAGACCATGGTACCACGGACACAAGAGGCGTCCCGAAGTGAGGGCATGGATGATGTAGTTCCCATCTTCCAAAGGCTCACTCCTAAAAATATTCTAAGAAAGTTTGAGAAGATAAAGGCCCCTTATGGACTGGACCCCTAATGACAAAACTCCTCTGAAAGCTGGCACAGCTGGACAAAGAGACTGCTCAGAATCCCAGTCTATTTAACTGGCTGCCAAATGCACACTGGTATGTGGACCTTTTGGATGGCAGAAACCAGAGAGATTTTTCTCATTAGTATATAAACTAAACTCTCAAGGCATAGAAGACAAAAAGAAAACTTGATCAGACCAATGGTTTTCTCCTTATAACAAATGACACAAAAGACAGAGACAAAGAAAAACAGTGACCATCCTTGGGAGAAAAAAGATCAACAAACCAAAAGTAGTACTCTACCAAATTTTAAACCAAGAGTCACGAAGTCCAGAGATATTTTGGGGTGGCAGATTTTGTTCCCCAGCAATTCCCTGAAATTGTATATCAATCTGGATTTTGTACATTTGTGCATTTTTCCTGAGAAAGTATCCATGCTTTCATTGACTTCTAAAAGAAGTCCATGACCAAAGGAGGATAGAAAATTCTACTCTGTGACCTAAAATTGACAAAAGTCAAGAAACTAGACTGCATGAAATATTTGTAAATATAACATTTAAAAAACTCAACAGTAAAAATACAATTAAATGTTTTATTTATCACAATCTCTAGCTAGTGTGCTGACTAAATTTACTGGCAGATATCCTCACAAATATCATAGTGATCCTTCTAAACATCACATTCTTCAGACCTAGTTCTCAAATAGGAATTAGTCATGCAAATTCCAAAGAACACAATTTAGAGACAGTTCTTGGAATCTAGCCTGGTATTAACTCAATTTGTTCAGTTCTTTTTGTTTCAATTGAAGTATGAAATACAAACATTTCTATAGACTAACTTAACTGCATATATGTCAGCCAAAATCCAAAATAAAGACAATAAATCCCTCATTATCAAAGTGGTTTTCAAATGCTCATTATAAATCCTGCTGGGTCTGAATTGTCTTTCCCCTTAAAAAAAAAATTTCCCTCTGAATTTTGATATTAAATTATTGATCAATAGTGCCATTTTATGCAAATCTTACCTGTCATTGCATAAGCAAACTGGAGTGAAAACTTAATAACTTTTCTAAAAATGTTTGCATGTATATATATATGGAGAGCAACTCAGCCCAAATTCTGCCTTTGGAAAAAAGTGCACAAATCCAATGAAGCAAAAAGAGCCTTGTGCTTGTTTACTGGAAGGAATAATTTGGGGAAAAAATTAATAGCATAGCTACAAGTTAAATTGAAAACAGTGGAGCATTGATAAATGCTGAGAATTAGTCTTCCAGGCCTAAACAGCTGATAAACGGTAGAACTGTGAAAGCAAATACCTTTCCTTAAATCAGATATATTTAGTTAACCTCTTATTATTTGACAGCCTATTGATTTTTATTCACTTTTTATATTTCCTTGAGTGATAAAATAGTTCTTTTTCTCAGCTAGTTATTAACTGACTATATACAAAGTTCTGGGATTTGTTGAAAATTCTGTTTTCCTGCTAATTTACTTTAGCTGCCTTTATGTGGGGATGGGAAGGGGATGGAGGGGGACATCATTAAACCACAAAAGTAAAATCCCATGTGATATTTGCTCATGTCTACCTATCTCATCTTGTATATGGGATGGACTTCCATGTATGCAACACTTGTTACAATACTGACAATATGGCCATCATTTAAATATCAGAATGAATAATCTATACAGAGTTAGTTATTATTTATTTTTCATGAAATTACTATTTTCTTATTAGAGTAGCCCTAGAAAAACTTCTGCATATATTTACCTGCTACATAACAAAATTTAAATCAAATGAGTTTTCCGGTCTGGAATTTTAGTTTGATTTCAAAAAAAAGATAGAGTGAATATGTTATATGATGGAAGATTTGTTTTAATTGCCTTTTTAAAAATTACTGCAAAACATTGAAAAAGACTTTTTTCTTAGAGTGTCTAATACTTGTTTGGAAAAGAACAAAGCTGCCAGCCATGGAATCTCTTTTTCTAAAAACAGAGCTATATTTATATTTTTTTAATCACCCACGTAGCAGGACTCAAGTTTATTCACAATCACATTCATTTAATCCGGCCTAAGGGAAAAAACTCTCCTTGTCTATGTAAGTTCATGTGAAACAGCAAGGCTTCTCTCTAGGCCACTGAGAGTTTCATTAACCACCTGCCGATACTATCTGATGGGTAGACGCATACCTCTCTTCCTGACCTGTTCCCCTCAAATAAGGTAGAACATTTGTAGAAGCCAAATGCATCACATTTTCTCCATTCAGCCTGTGACTAGAGACACAAAACAAAGTGAACCAAAGCAAACCATATTATCAGAACAATGAATGTTTTTTCTGAGATCCTTAAGAATAACTTCTAAATTCTAATTCTTCCTCAATTTTTCTTGATCCAAAATAGAATATATATTTTGATTTTCATGAAATAATTCTATTAGGCATTATATTATAAAATAATTAAGAGAGTGTTTTTGTTTGTTCTTTACTGATTATTAAAGTGTCACTTTTCATTGCAGAAAATTTGGGGTGAGTGCGGAAGCATAAAGAACAATATGCAGTCCAAATCAATCATAATCCCACTACCTACAGATAGCTATTTGTTGTATTTCTTACCAGTTTTTTTACATTAACATTTTAATATATATATATCTATATATATATATACATATAAACATTATATATGTTTTTCTCAAATGAAGATCACAATGAATATACAAATTTTTTTCTTTTTTTTCACTCAACATTAAGCATTTCCCTGGTCATTAAAATCACGTAATGATTGTTAAACATTCAGTCATATAGATTATTGGTGCTTACCAATACTAACACCTCAAGAACTTTGCGAAAATGTAGATACACTGCCCTAATTCTGATACAGCAGAAGATTCTGATACAGCAAGTTTAGCCCTGAGCATCTGTATTTGTAATAAGTGGTTCTGACACTCAGATCAAGCTTGAAAACCACTGCTGTACACTAAAGTCTACTTACTTCTCCCTTTCTGTTGGGCATATAAATTGCTTTCAGCTTTTTGCTATATAAATATACTATAACATTTATTATGTTACTCTGTCAACATCACTGATTAATTTCTTAGGATTGATTCCTCATAGAGGAATTATTATCAATAATTTTCAATATTGTCAATAATTTTCAAGGGTAAGAATTGTTTTTAAGTTTTTGTTGTACAAAACCATATTATTTTCTTTCCTGGTTTAAATTCTATTTTCAGTGTATTAGGACATTAAATCCTTGACTGTATTGAATATTATCCTTACTTTTATCTTTGCCAATATGAATAGCAAAAAAAGAATTTGCATTTCTTTAATTCACATTAGTTTAATTCCAAGTAAAGTTGAATTATTTTTATATGATTTTGTACTTCTTCCTGCATAAATTATCTACCAATATCCTTTGCAGGTTTTAAAGGATTTTCTTATGTGTTTTACACAATTGCATGTTGATTCACATAATTTTTCAGTTTTTAAAAAATATATTAAAATGTATCAGGACTACAAAAAAACTTTCTAGCATCATTCAGGTAAATATTCTGGACATTTTAACACCTGATCTTTAAATTTTATAGAGAGTTTAGTATGAAGAGAACACTCAAGTTAAAAGAGTACAGGCCTAAAACTAAAGAGACTTTCTCATGTGTATATAATTAATGGATCCTTTTTTATAAGGATAATAAAGCATTAGCAAAATTACACAGTAGTTTAGACAAATAAAATCCATTAGGTCCATATATTATTGATATCAGGGACAATAATGAAGTGTTCAACCTACTAAGTGAAATGTAATTGAATTTGTTTTAACCAGACTAAATATAATATTGGAAACTATTTATTCTACAAATTATATATACCCTGAATATCTTGTGTGCAAACAATGACTAAGTCTAAGGCTTGTATATCAGTCCTTTACAATAATATTCTCAAATCCAGGAAATCATAAGAATACTTTACTAAACAAACTTTTAAAAATTTCTCTGTTTATATAGGTAAACATTTCATCAGATGTAAACTTTAATATCTCACCAACAGAAAAAATTATACTATAAGAATTATGCTCTAGAAGTAAATACAATGAGTGAGGCATAAAGTAAACATAAAAGCATATCTAAATCTATAGAATTTAATGATAAATTATTTACGGAAATGTAGAGAGTAAGAGATAAATATCTTAGCTTAAATTAAGCATGGTTTCAACAAGAAAATCTTAATTTGCACTAATTTACCCAAAATTAATAAATGGAAAAAGTTTAGGTCTGTTAATTTCCATTCTAAAGCTTTTGTTTAGTTAACAAAAATGGGTCCCAGATGCTAGGGCAAGGAGAGATGGATTTTCATAGTCTCAAACTCAACTGAATGATTGCAGGAGTAAAAACTCCTGGAATTTTTTCCAGAGGTCCTGGAATTTGTCCAGGTGAGCATTTTTGTTCCAGGCCTGAATTAAGTTCTCCATCACCTCACCACTATGAAAAAAGCTATTTGGAGTGGGGTTTTTCTTACCTAGGATTCCCCTAAGTTATAAAAGGAAAAGGCAAATAAGTATGTTACCTGGGTCCTATTGCAGTCTATAAAAGGTCACTGTCAACATACCTGGGCTCTCAAATGTGGTTTATTTACACTTCCAGCAAAAATATGATCACTTATTGTTGTTTCTTCCTCTCTTTCCATTTTTAAATGAAAGCAATCCATTTCGATTGAGTTTATTCTGTAAAAGCTGCATTTAATAGAATGAAAGGAATAATTAATGTAAAAAATAGCCCACAATATTTTTCTTCTTTCTTTTATCTGCTTGGCAGATTACTATTATGGCTTCTCTGTGCTTAATCAGGACAAGAATATCCTTATCATCAATATGAGTTTCTGACATAGATTTCAAAATCTATGTCTGAAATGTATGAAGGGGATTCCAAAGTAATAGTAAAATGTGCTGCAGCAAGGATCTGCTGTCTATGTGCCTTATTTACCTGACTCCTTATGACTTCCTTAAGCTTGCTTGTAATTATTCCTTCAGGGTTCCTTTTTCTTTTTGCCTGGATAAAAAATACTTTTTAAACTAGTCTAGAAAACTGAGTAAAGTAACTTTATGTATATTTTAAAAGTCAGTTGATGATTCTTATTAATAACATGTAAAAGTGATGCATTCTATAAAATAGAACAGATGTTCAAATAGTCCTTACAGATGTGGTTTATGCTGCATTTTAAATAGCAATCTAAGGATGCCTTTAGACTTAAACTGATTACATAGAGAAATTACATCTTTAGTCAGACAATTGTAGAAAATAGCAGGCACTTTTAATTGCCAAAGAAATTTTGAAATCCTAAAGACTGTCTCTAAATATTAATTACAAAGTGCCTTCATTTAAGAAAAGTAAAATTTTACTTCATTAAGTAAAAGTAAATTTTACTGTGATAGTATTATGTGAATTCTATTGAAGGACCACAGGAAAATGTGGATTGTGAACTGGGCGGTGACTTACCTACGGGTCAAGTATATTATATTAACCAAATATAGATACATACACACACATATATAAGGATAGCAGTGTGAAACTGAACTGTTTTTACATGGCCTATTAGATGTTGTTAGAAAGACAATGTCTTAGAATAACTTTGTAGAAAGCTTTATTCCAAACAGTTTTCTCAACATAAAGCTTTTTTTCCTTATCCATTTTTTAATTTTGCTTTTCTGTTTTCTATTGTGCTGTGAAACTGTCTTTAGATATGTTTATCTTTAGAAACTGTCTTTAGATATACTAGATGGCTAGTAACCATGTTAAATAACCCTCTCATGAAATGATTTTAGTTTTATCAAAGGAATGGTCTAAACCAACATATAAAATAATTGGGATACCACTTTATTGGAAAAAAATCTAATAGAAATGTTTAAGACTAAAGTGGATTATAAAACTAATTTTCTACAAAATAGAAAACTTTAGTTGTTAGCTTCACTTCATTGAAAGACAAATATATTTAGCTTCTTATGGACGTAAAATAAATTAAAACAACCCTTTTCTCCCAACAGCATTTTAAAAAAATAGATGACTCTAGCTTCACTGAATATTCGTTCATCCCTAGATTTCAGTCTGGTCCTTTTGGTGATTAAACTGACAACTTGGTATTGTTCACTTCAGGAAGTATATTAATTATTTTACACCACTAACATGGGACTCACTTGGAAATGTGGGGACAGCTAATTATTTACTTAGCATTTAATAAATGGTAGTCTAACTTTTAAAAAGTGTTAATCCTGCGCTTCCCTGGTGGCGCAGTGGTTGAGAGTCCGCCTGCTGATGCAGGGGACACGGATTCGTGCCCCGGTCCGGGAAGATCCCACATGCCGCGGAGCAGCTGGGCCCGTGAGCCGTGGCCGCTGAGCCTGAGCGTCCGGAGCCTGTGCTCCGGAACGGGAGAGGCCGCAACAGTGAGAGGCCCGCGTACCGCAAAAAAAAAAAAAAAAAAAAAAAAAAGTGTTAATCCTCTCAAAGTGTGTGGTTTACTCATGGGAAATGTTTACTCTCCAAGTGGATCAGACCATTACAACACTGGAAAATGCACATCATTTACCTGAAATATTACAAAAACATTTTAAAAGAATAAATACATTAATAGGCTGATTTGTGGTGAAATGTGACATTTTTATTAATCAACTAAATGATATTTCACTTGCAAATCAATGTTCAAATGCTACTCATTAACATGAGGTTGCTTTGTTTTATGGGAGGCAAAACCCATGACACATTTTTTTAATCCTTTTAGAGAATAATTAGAATGTGCTACCCTTATTCCCCTAAAGAGATAAACATGGAGGAAACCTAATCTAGTGTTTGTTTGCAAAGTCCATATCAAATGCAGCATGACTTCCTGTGGTTTAATTACATAATTTAAACAGTCAAATTGGATATATGATCCTGGTTTCTAAATAGCATCTAGTGACTTTAAGAATCAACACGAAATTCAAATATAAGCTCCCTGAGAGCTTCTACTACATTTCTCTTGACTATTCTATGACTTCCAGCCCAGGAAACTGAACCAACACAAATAATAAAAGGAATAATAATTAAGCCATACTCTTTGTTGTCAGAAAATCTGTACACAAAAATTAGTGGCTGATTTGCTGATTTGTTTACGCAATTATGTTTTTCCTTCTGGGAATGAATTTTCATTTGTCTCTTACCGGTGGTTGACATTCTTAGAGGTAAAGGAATTCAAGACACAATTCTTTGTCAATTACTAGTAAATTCAAGTTTATTACTGTTTTGCAAAAAAAAAAAAAAAATCCATGTAATTGGTTGATGTTGATGTCAGTTACTTGACAAGAAATGAACTGTGAAAGTGAACAACACCAAATGCTACAGGTTTAATACACTTTGAAAGAAACTACAATTGCCTGGTGGAAGGGGCTGCAGGATGACAAAATGAGAGGTTTATTTAGCGTCTGGGAGAAGCTTATAAAAGAGCTTAAATCCTCATTCCTTCTAACATCTTAACAGCTGTGCAGTTTCTTACAAAATATGTTTTATCGTTTCAAGAAATGCTGTTAACCTCGCAGTTTTAAAACTGAATGAACAAGGCCTCTTGGACAAATTGAAAAACAAATGGTGGTACGACAAAGGAGAATGTGGCAGCGGGGGAGGTGACTCCAAGGTTAGCCTCAATGTCACCAAAAGCGGGTAAACAGTATGTAAAGTAATAGGTGCATCTGCTGGGAGACATAATTTAGACCTACTAATACCACTGAAGTTGCTAGTCAAGTCCCTTCACAAACTTAAGTATGCAATTACTGTCAAAGCAAAAATATTTGCAAACAATATCAATTTGGGGACACACTAACAAACCTAACTAAAATAGTCACTGAAAATCTCTGGCTCTGAAGAAGTTATGGATCAGACATAGTCCTAGGAACCTCCGTTTTGGAAAGCAGGCTTTTGAAAGAGCAATTAGCGAAGAGGAGAGAGAACAGAGAAGTTCAGTCTGTCTTGTTTTCCTCACGAAAAGAGCTGCCACGAAATGTTTTTAAGTAATAACAATAATCTGACTCCACTAAATCAGGTACCTACCAGAAAGACATTTCTCCACTTAAAACTCTCAGGCTTCCATTAAATAGCAAGTTATATAACAAATCAAAGGTAATCATATGAACTAGACAGTTTTTGCCTTCCATAATGGGCCAAACTAAAGAAATATCCGGCTACAAAAATAAGACCAACTCAGTTTTATCTTTACTGCATCCCTGTCTTATTTCCAGCTTCATAAAATAATGTTTTGCTTTTATTTCTAAGCAGAAGTTATTAACTAGTGTTCCAGAACTCTTCTTCACTGTGGATAGACATAAAGAAAACCAATCCAGTGATGGGAATATTCTGACTGAATTTTCTTTCCTTACATATCTTCATCTGGTATGTAAGAACATTGAAAAATTTTAAATATACACTCTTTATTTTAAATTCTAGAGAATTGCCCAAAACAAGTAGTCCTGCTCATCTTCAGGTTCTTGGTTGGGCTACAAATTCTCTCACTTGCCTGGCCACCAAACCCAGAGAATTATGCTCTGTTTAAAAAGGGTATATCTGTCAAGGAGGCTGCAAACCTCAACCTCTTCCAGTGCTGGTAACTTCCCCCTGGATCCTGATCTGAAAAGCCTTTCAAATTCAGCTTACTTGTATATTTCCATCTTATAGACAGCCCTGTTGCAGGAGAAGAAAAAATAAACTTTGCAAAATGAATATTCTGGCCGCAGAAGGAGGCATGAAAAAGGAGGAGACACAGAATTGTGTGGACCCAATTCTGATCATCCATCTCCTATCCTGAGGGAGAATCTGAGTCCCTGGAGAAAAAAAGCAGAGAAAAGCTAGAGAGAGTCATCAGGGATTCTTCTGAGATGGTTCCCCTTTAAGACACCTCCATTCAAGACAGCAACCGTATGTTTTCTTCAGAAGTATTAACTCTTTTATATTTTGGAGCCCCAACTTACCTAGAATGTTCTGATCATTTCCATAAAAATATGAATACGTAAATAATATACACACATAAATAGAAAATTGCTCATTTACACTAATAATCTACTCCTCTATGCAAATTAGAAATGTAAGAAAATGTACTCTAATAAGACCAGAGAAAACAAAACTGAAGATATTCTATTCAATTAGAAAAACTTTGTTTGCAAATTTTTATTTTTATCACAAATATAAACAAAGTATAATATTGCTTAACAGATAAAATTTTCCACAAAAAATGAATAATGAATTCCTGTTTTAGTGTATATTAAAGACTCTTAGACTCTTTCCAGAGAAAAATAAGCAAGCAGAAGCAGAAATGTACACATAATGGAAAAATCTATGTAACAAAAGTCATTTTACTTTACTTAAATAAGGGATTGGACAACTCAATTGAATTTTAATCTGTTTGCATACAACATTGGTACATAATGGACACCAAATAAATATATGAAGATAACCTTGTAGTTTTCAAAAATCAAACTGCTTATTCCTGTACTTTCACCTGTTACTTTCACCAAACATGAACTATAAGATGACATTCTAAAATGTTATTTCATATTTTGAGTCATTTTCTAAAATGTTATAAAAATTAACATAAAACGTATGTTAATTACATATATAATTACAGTATGTTCTATTTTCCCTCAGGAATTTTGTTTTCACACTAGAAAAATATTTCTAGTCGGTTGTATATTGATATAATATTTATCACCAATAGAATAGGTAATAATAATAATACCCTACTCTGCATTTATTTTAAAAGGTGGTATTTTAAATGGCCTGACCTAACTTAGAATCAAAGTAAATTACCAGGAGATAGTTGCTGCTTTTAAATTTTTGTTCTGTAGCTCCTTTGGGTGACTGATTTTCTTTTTAAACTTACCCCTTCCATTTGGCCTGATCTTTATCGAAAGAGGTGAAAGGAGGAAAAGTGCTGAATTGGAGGAAGAGGCTGGCTCTTAAGCCTTTGCTAAGTATAAAGCCAAAGCAGAAGAGAAAATTAAATACTGCCAGTTTATCTACAAGGCACATTGTGTGAAATGCACACTCAGTGATCTCAGCACAAGTATACAAATCATCTGGTGTGATCTTGACATAAAGAATCTTAGTAGGAAAAAATTAACTTTCCTAACAGTGATTCATCTGGCAAAGGGGGGAAAGCATGGAAAGCTGTACCACACATGAATATGTTCCAATGAGGGGCTAACTGACCCACCTGTCATTTACAGGATTATAACAAGGAAAGACATCTCCAGCCTTCCATACAGCAGCACATTATTAAAGTTCTGTTTTACCTGGGCTATGCACCAATATCTATGGGTAAAAGAAGAAATACCCACTGTTGATTGATTGATTTAATATAATCAACAACTGAATTATTTGGAGTCACAGTGGCAGCTTCCAGTTCACAAAATAATTAGCCTCTCCACTCAACTGATAGCCATTCCCAGAGCATGACCAAGGCAGCCCTACGCCAGAGGCTCCACAGAAGAAATAAGGGAAAAGGTCTGGTATGTTAAATGAAATAAAGTGGAAAGGCATGATTTGAGAGGGGATGAATTTGTTTGAAAAATTACTCCTTTGAATGTTATTGTGCTGTGGCCTTTTTTATGGTCATAAGAAATTCATACTCATTCTTGTGAATAAGAGAAATTTACTAATTGGCAATGAACCAATTTAAAAGTTTTATTGCAAAGTCTAAAACTCATATCCCCTTTGATTAATCTGATATGATTTAGTCTGAGCACAAATGATACACAGAATTTTATGCCAATTTTTATGTGAGTTGTTTAATCCAGGTTCTAGTTGGAAATTTTGGCAATACTTGTAATCATCAATGACCCATAATGCTAATAATATCTACAAAATTATTGATTTTTTTCTGTTTGTTTTATACTTTATTCTCCTCTTATATATATAAAAATAGGCATACTCATGGATGTGGACATTCATATTTAAGTCATTTTGTAAATGTTGTTACCAAATAATGAGTTCTTTAGGAATTATAGTAAATCTCACAATACCCAGTTTTTAATTTGGCATTTTGAAGAATACAGTCCATTCCTGACTTTAAAATATGTTATACTTGCAAATGGCCTTCTCCCCAGCCATGGAAACCAATGCAATAATAAAGGGATTATTATGGAACATATGCATTCATAAGCAAGAAAAAATGTTGTAAACAAAGACCAGTAGGGAAGCTAACCCTTGGAGAAGGACTCTCCTAGTAATGAATTTCTTGCTCAGTGCCTGACATTCCACCAGTTGACCATTAAGCTTGGTTGTTAATAAATATCTATTATTCAAAATTCCAATCTAATCTTATCCTCTAAAACCAGACTACTGGAGTGAATAGCAGAATGGACAAAGAGGCAAGGGGAAAATGAAGCAGGTAGGAGAAATGGTCCTTAAGAAGGAAGAGAGATAAGTCAAAGGCAGTCTTCATTTAATCCAGCGGTCCCCAACCCTGTCTGCAACCTCTTAGGAACCAGGCCACACAGCAGGAGGTGAGCATTGGGCGAGTGATAAGCTGCATCTGCCACTCCCCAGCATTACCACCTGAACCATCCCTCCCCCGACCCCTTGGAAAAATTGTCTTCCATGAAACTGTTCCCTGGTGCCTAAATGGTTGGGGACCGCTGATTTAATCCATATTTTTGGATTCAAAATAGCTGTCCCATCTATAAGAAACTTTAAGGAAACTGCTTTCATTTTCCTTCTCTTTTCAGCATTAAGTCCTCCTCCTCCCCGCACAACCCATGCAAGAAGTACAATATAGACTAATATAAGGTACTTTACACGTGCGTTAAAAAGGCTTTGGTGAGCTAGCCTGGGGACCTAAAAACCCTTAGTATCAGTTAAACAAAAATGCTTGTTCTGGATTCAGAATAATTTAAATGTAATAATTTTACAGAGCCCCTACCCTGAGTCAGATATCCTTGTAAATATTTTACAAAGATGAATGAGATGTGGCTTCTATTCTCAAGGAGTTCACAGTTCACCAACCAACCCTCAGGTGTAGTTTTGTAACAATCATTTCATAAATGGAAGTGGGGGATGTAATGTGGGGGTGGGGAGGTTATAGACAGTAAAATCTAGATTAACTGGGGCTAACCAAGGACCCCAATTAACCATAATCCTCACCCCACACCCAAACTCAGGTTTTTAGTACAAAGCATTAAATCATGCTGACATTAGATTTTAATCCAAAAAACAATATAATATTTTATGAATGTGGCAAGTGCATATGCTTAAATTGAACAATAAACCTTGTAAGATCTTTGACATTGATACAAAAATTTAATTGAATTCAGAAACCAGATAAACAAAAACTTATATTTTAGAAACTTTTTTCAGAAAAACAGTATCAAAAAAAAAATGGATTTTAGTTTAACTGTTAATCAGAAAACTCAATTAACCAGAAACCCCTATTTCCTATGTCTTCTGTTGTTAATATTTTCAATTACACAGACCATTACAAACCCTGGTTCAGGTACTTCCTAGCTGACTAGATGAGTTAACCTCTCTGTGCTTTGGTTTCCTCATTTGTAAAATACAGGTGATAATAGTAACTAAACATGTAAAATATTTTTAATAGTCCCTGGTACATAGTGAGTGCTCAGTAAATGTTAGGAATCATCATCACCATAATTATTAATGCATTACCTAGTTGTGTAGATAGGTTCATAGAATTAATCCCTTGGTAACCAAATAAATGTATGCTGTGTTTCTCCAAATGCACTCAATATTTCCTAGAAGAAGTGAAGCATTAGGAGATACAGCCAGACAAAATGATTGTGGCAGCCTTAAAAATGTCAAGAGGAATGCAAGGAGTCTCTCTCCGAATGTAAAAGCAAAAAGAAACGAAAACCAAACAACCACAAAAACAGTAACAACAGAAGATCCTAGGCGTTACTGCTTCCCATCCATCTTTTTAGGCTTTATTCTACACACACAGAGGTTAACATGGGAATGAAAGCCAGAAGAATTCTTAGGTTCCTCAGAACACTGACACTGACTGACAAGTGAAACTTTCCTCTCTGAGACTCCTTGTATAATATTTAGTATTGAAGGACTCAAAGACAGTAGAAAAGAAAAATGGAATTTTATAGTATGAGGAGTTTGTCTGTTTATAAAAATCTTGGTTACCCCTAACCTATCATGTATTTGTTCTAAGAATTTATAGAATATATTATAATTACTGCACTTTATACTTAGAATATATTCATATGGTAGACTCAAGATAGATGAAAATTATTTCTGGTGATATTATTTAAGTTAAATACTGCAATTCAGAAGGAAAATATCAGCATGGGCTTATACTTTAAACTAATGATTTACATATTTGTCTTATAAGGACTTTCCTCTGCATGAGGTGGCCCTTTGTCAGTAACACCTGACTCACCTTCCTCTTTCAATTAGGTCTTGGATGAGAGTGGCAAAGGAGTCAATTTAATGATGGATACTGTAGCCATACATTTAAGGCATAGAGTAAAATTCCACTAGCTGAATCATAATGCCGGCAAGAAATGAAACCAGTCCTACCTAGCTTCTATTTTAAGCCTGTCAACCTATAGCCACTTCCATTAATTTTGAAAGAAAAAAAGGAGCTTCTGGACTTTGAATGACTCCACGTTTATGGTGGGAAAACTGAAAATGCTCAAGAAACCCAATCCAGGCTAATAGTTTTGGATTCACAGTAATTGCATACATTTTATTTAAAAATCGTCCCTAGCAGTATGTGCCTGTTACCTAAAGCGATGGAGCAGGCCCCAGTTTTATGTCTGATTTGAAACCTGGGCCTACAGTACAAGACATAACACCTACTGTGGCCTCTGCTCTGTCACTTTGCCATGCGATTCTAATGTAGTTTTACTTGAATAACATAAAATAACATATATAATGTTATTTATGTTATTTTCCACGTGAAGAACTCCTGTAAACCTTGCCGTTTTGAAACTCAGTGAGGCAGGCGTCTTAGACAAGCTGAAAAACAAATGGTGGTAC
Source organism: Delphinus delphis (assembly GCF_949987515.2). Taxonomy (NCBI): domain Eukaryota; kingdom Metazoa; phylum Chordata; class Mammalia; order Artiodactyla; family Delphinidae; genus Delphinus; species Delphinus delphis. The sequence continues at coordinate 28,210,183 of NC_082690.1, read as the reverse complement.
GATAAAGGTGAATGTGGACCCAAGGACTCTGGAAGCAAGGTCAGTCGCTGCAGTTCGGGGCCTCCTCTTGTGCTCACAAAGCAGTAAATGGGAGCAATTGTCAAGAGTATATGGAAACAGTAAAAACTAAATGTTTCTCTATACACTGCCTAAACTAGAAGCTAATGTCATAGATTTAAGCCAAAGGGAGTAGCTTCTCAGAAAATTGCAAACTGCTCCTCAATATTAAGGCTTTTAAATAAACAAATTAACTGTAAAAATATATAAAATAATAAAATTCCTATATTATTCTCAAATATACGTACCACTAATAAAAATAGTGCTTTTGGATTTGGTTTTTGTTTGTTTTGGAGGCAAAGACCATGAAATGTATTATTTCAAGAACTGATGTATTCTCAGAACAGGAAATGGGGAATTGATCAGCAGTCATCTACAGAAAGAATATTTTAAATATTAAATATATTTTATTCAGGAGTTCAGTCTTTTGTCACCATTTTGCCAAGCATTCCACTTTAGTTTGAAGATGACCTATTATATTTTTGTTCTGATAAACAGAGTAAACCTTCCAATTCTGTTCTAGCAAAATTATTTTAATAAATCAATGTTTACAAATAATATCTTCAGCTTCTAAGATCTCATTCATGAATTTTTTTTTAGAACAATGCAGAAACCTATAGGCCTGATCATGTTGAGTACAAATGAAAATAGTGTTACAAACAGTTATATTTTCATTTAAAGAAAAAAATGTAACAATTTATCAGTGAATCTAAACACCTGCACAAATTAATAGGACATAATGCCTGAAAGGCATTGTTGAGGATTCTTGAAATCTTCATTTATTTTTTCCTGTATCTTCTTTTAGAAAGAAAAAAATTATTGGTTATTCTACGACATTAAATAAGTGACTTACATATATAAGAGAACCTCAGTTAATTTAAGAAAGAGACAAAGTAATGTTAACTGATCTCTATTCAGGCTTCTCCCCGTGTTTTAATCACTTTTGTCTGCCTTTGAACCAGAGTGGAATGAGAAAAGCTTGGCCAAATAATGAAATAGCTATTTCAAGCCCTTATGTAAAGTTAGAGAAGCAAAAGTACTTAATGAGTGATTATTTTTAAAATGAAGTTACCCTAAATTTTTGGTCCAATCAGTTGATGTTATGGCTAAGAGAACAGTGTACATAGTAATTTTTAAAATTAAACCTTCTCCTAATAAAACTATTTAAGCTTGCACAAAACACACTGCTGACCACGGGGCATCCTTCAGGTAGTCTACCCAAAATACTTATTCAAATAATGTTATATAACATATATTTACAATTTATGAAAAATTATGAATTCTTGTTACAATTTTAATTGCAATTATATGCTTCCATATTTCAGACTATTTCTGAATTTATTATGAAATAATATGTATTCTAAATCTCTGGAGAATAATATGTCTAAAATATTAACTGATCAAGCATTTTTAAGTGAAATGGAATCATATTTTAAAGTCAATAAAAATAGTTATAAATCTGTCCATAAATAATTTAGTTCTCAACTGACCGTGGAAACATTTGTATATTTTTAAAGTACCTTTTTAAAAAGTTTCCAATGTGTTGCATATATAGTTATTCCTAAATAGTATATAATATGTTAAAGTTGACACTTTCCAGGAGATTTCTTAAACAGATGTGACTAAAAGAACAAATAACATATACCCTAGCACATTATTTGCATGTATTTGGTAAAGTCATGATGAACAAAATGTGAAACTGCTAGCTTAAAGTCCCTTAGTTCTTTAAGTAGGAAGCATGCAGTTAAATTTATTCAAAAGAAATATCAAACATTAAAAATGTTTTAATGGAGGGAAAGCCAAAAGAGGTTTCCTTCACATGTAATTGGGTTTTTAAAATGTCATTTTCAAACTTAACAATAATAAGCCCACTTCTGCCTATGCTTATATATGGCTAAGTATAGTGGTTTTCATTGTATATTTAGCAATGATAAATGTTATAGATTTTATTGAATGTAATTACACACAATTTATTGGTACTCATCATAACTTCACTTCTGCCAAGACCTATAAGCTTTATGTTTAAATCCATAAAGCTACACCAGTGACTTATACATGTTAAATAATTTCAGGTTAAATTAAGCATTTACTTTAATTAGCTGTTTGGATTTCATGTGTTCTTTCATCTTCTGGATGTGACTTTGCACAGTTAACTCAAGTGTCTTTATCCCCCCCAGGACAAGACGAGTGCCTTGAGCCTGAGCAACGTAGCAGGCGTCTTCTACATTCTGGTTGGCGGCTTGGGCTTGGCAATGCTGGTGGCTTTGATAGAGTTCTGTTACAAGTCCAGGGCAGAAGCGAAGAGAATGAAGGTGGCAAAGAGTGCACAGACTTTTAACCCAACTTCCTCGCAGAATACCCAGAATTTAGCAACCTATAGAGAAGGTTACAACGTATATGGAACCGAAAGTATTAAAATTTAGGGGTAGGACTTAGGGCCTACTACAGTGAGTGGGTGATGCATTCTGTAAATGCAGTGTTGTGACCTGTCTGTGGTGGTATTGCTTGCTTCTAATTTACAGCTTTACATTTTTGAAAACTTCAGTGCACTGTTCAGTTTTCTCTGGCTGCAGATGTACTGTTCGAAACTTTATGTTGCCAATAGATATCTGCATTGAAAGTGTTCAAAAGACTAAAACAAACTTCCAGAATTGCTCTGTAAAATGTTTTAAACAGTATATTCTACCTGAAAATTGGGAGAAATTTGAAATTAGATCTGGGTTTCCTTGTACACAGAACAGGCTAATCTTCTCTGGAACAAACTAGTTTTAAGGTAAATGCTAACAAAGTAAGCATAAAACCTGTTTCAAATGATCAAAGCCTAGACAGTTGCCTATTTTTAATAAGGTTGTGTTGTTTTCTGAGAAAATATATGTAAAATCTCCAAGGCACATAGTAAGCACTCAATGAATTTTAGCTCCTATTCTAATTTGTTTTATATATATTAGCCATCTTTCTATATTTTTAAAGAGTGAAACCCTGCTATTTGTTCATCTGGCAGTAGTCCTTGAGTCAGACCTTTAGGCAGGAGTGATCATCAGAATATTGACTACAATCCACATTTATTAGATGAAATTCAACTTTTATTTTCACAGCATCACTAAGGTGAACAGGCATTTTAGGCAATTTCTCCATCAAAGATGTCAGCAATATATGTTCATTAGGAGAGACACAGTAAAAATAAAAATTGCAGTGAGTATTTATTGACTTTTGTTTTCATTTCAATTGCTTTTAAGTAAGCCAGATCAGTCCCACTTACACCCTTTCATCATGTGACAATAAAAAATTATAAGCATTCAATAAAATATAGGATGGAGGTCATTTTTTTTAAGACTAAATGTCTAGTACTTTTTCCCTCTGATAATAGAAAATCGTTTTAAAATAAGATCTGGAAGCATTTGTTGTTGCTTTTCTTAAAGTCAGGTATCTAAATTCCATTTTCTGAAATTATATATAATGGCCATTCTATTAACAATGATAAATGAAACTTTGAACTCCCAAGAGACACTTAGTGCTTGAGGCACCCTAGAGTCAAACCCAATATAATTTTTATAAGAATAAGATGTATACCTGAGGTTATGCCAGGTAAACATGCTTGATTTTGATATTTATTTGTAAAAAAAACTATTGAGGGAGTTCCCTGGTGGCCTAGTGGTTAGGATTACGGGCTTTCACAGCTGTGGCCCAGGTTCAGTCCCTGGTCAGGGAACTGAGATCTCACAAGCCTGGTGGCATGGCCAAAAAAAAAAAGCTATTGAAATACTTGTTAGTCTCTTAAAGCAAAGAGCAAAAGCCATCCCTCTTTAACCAAGATCTAATTGCTTTTATCCATAATCTAGAAATCAGTGACTGAGTACAACTGTACATAGATAAGCCCAAAGTGGTTCTTTCCAAATTTTGTGAAAAAGAATTGAGAACAAAATCCTCAATTCACTCAGATCAGAATGTTTAGAGTATGTCTTCTAATAGCAGAACAACAAATTATGATGATGTCAAGCTTTCTTAGCCATTATAATAATGCTTTCAACTTAATATTTATAGAATTGTGGAGAGATTTTTCCCGAACTGCAAAAAACAATATCTGAGAAGTTTTCAGAGACAATTATTTGGACTTCATTCTGTGATGAATTTCATAAGATATCGTTTAAAAGTTTTCTTTAGCATAGCAAATGCATTCTAGAAAAATTCTAGAAATACTCATGGATGCTAGTTCAATACAAAGTTCTGGGAAATTGCTAGAAAGAGATATGAATTCCCAGGTTATGTACATAAAATTCACATGTAATAAATGTTTTTGGAGTCAGAACCTAGTACTGCAGTTCATCACATGAATTGCCTTTAGAGCTGAACTTTTAAGACAATAAATTTCAAATAAAAATAAAGCATTCAGGCTCCCCTGGTGGTGCAGTGGTTGAGAGTCTGCCTGCCGATGCAGAGGACACGGGTTCGTGCCCCAGTCCGGGAAGATCCCACATGCGGCGGAGCGGCTGGACCCGTGAGCCATGGCCGCTGAGCCTGCGTGTCCGGAGCCTGTGCTCCACAGCCGGAGAGGCCACAACAGTGAGAAGCCCGCGTACCGCATAAATAAATAAATAAATAAATAAATAAATAAAGCATTCATATCCATATGACTTTTTAAAAGACTTAATGGCATTCAGAGCAAATGAAATGATCTGATTCTGTAGAGAAGACTTGAGAGCAAGCATTTTCCACTGTACTCCCATATTAAATGGATTTTTCCTTTCAAAAATTCTATTGACCATAATTATGAAAATGACTGATAATTTAGATAATATTGTATCAGAATTTCAAAAACAAAACCTGAATGTCTACTTTAAAAGTGATCATCCCTCAAGGGAACACCTAATTAAGGTCACAGCCATTGGCCATAACATCCAACCAGAACCAGAACCAGACTATATGGTAAATTTATAAGAAAGTTTTCCAGTTTGAGTAGTCTCAGCAGGGTCACACAAAGATTAATAGAAACGACATTTTATGTAAGAAGCAGAAGATATAAGTATAGGAAATAAGAATGCAGAGAACTAAGAATACTAAGATTTAAAGAGAGAATAAGAAGTTGTCAAAGACTTATTAACACTCAGTTGCATTAATCCATAGAGAAGGAGAGATTACTTGAGAGTACATGGAATACTTCCTGTTTTGATATTTTCTTTTCCTCATAAAGGCAATCAAGAAAATAAAGGGAAAAAAACAGATTTTATGGCAAAAGCTTTCTGAAAAAATCACAATGCTCTTATTAATTATATTTTAATATTTCCTCTTCAAAAAACTTTAATAGATTTTTTAAAATAATTATTTTACTTAATATTAAATGTTGAAAGGGAATCTGAAGAAACAAAGTCAGACTGTCATCTTGGTTTGTTTTAATTTAGGGATGAGTAATTTCTATAGAGATTGTCTCCTGACTCCTGATTATAAAGATAAGTAAAATTTAATTTTTGAGACTGTTTACTAAAGGTGAACTATAATAATGACCTCAGTGTTTATCATACATACATCAGTAGCAATTTGACTTCAACTTTCTGAAGTTATCAGGGTAACTGATCTCAAAACCTTCTCATTATAACAGTTTCTAATCCAATTTTTATTTCATATTTAATACATCATTATTCTAATATTTAAGTTACAAGGCAGAATAAATACAGGGATGGAATTTCCTAAAGAATTAGGTAAACTTAAATTCACAACAGGGAATTAAGACACAATATGAGTTATGAGAAAGTTATAATAAGCCACAACAAACTTAGGGAATATCTCCTTTACCTTATTTCTTCTTGAGTTAACATTAAATTTCAGCTACTAGAAAGATTTTAACATTAAATTTCAGCTACTAGAAAGAATTTAAAGGCAATGAATGAACAGCAAGTAGATTTTCATAATAACACTGCCTGTTTCTCCTCAGTGTAGTATTGTTACCTTCTACCTAATATGACAGAACAAGAATATAATGAGACCTGACCCCATAACATCAATCCGGGAACTTCCCCAGTGATGACCGTTCAGTGAGGCATTGAAACATGCCCCCTTTCAGTGCACTTCCCTTTAACCACTTAAAGCTTCTTAAAATATGAACTTTAACTTCCATAGTAGGCATAGAATGAACTTTATGTCACTAATTGTCCTATTCTGGGTCATATCTATAGCTGCTGTGAATGAATGAAAGTATCTGTGGATAGATCTGTGTTCTGAAGACAAGAATATCTGTCATAAATAGTCTATATATATATAGTTTGGTTAGACAATTCATCACAATTTTAAAAGTACAATCATTTAACTGTTAAGACATTTTATAACAAGAAAAAAAGATCCAAACAAAGAATGTTGTCAAACCTAAAGAAGCTTTTAAGTTGGACTAGAAATACCAGGGTGTAGAGTGCAGCAAGTTGAAAGATGTGTCCTGCCCAGATTTGCCAAACAAAATCTTGTTTTATGATTTCAGAATTAGTTCTTAAACAGATAGGACCACAAACTCTAGAGTGATTTATTCTTCCAGGTAGTTGAGCTTTTCTTTCCTGTGATAAGCAGTTTTCATATGACCAGAAGAATATGGAAAAAATGCAGATGTCTAATTATTGATATTTTGGTGTTTGTTGTGTCATATTTTGTTGAAAAGACAGAAATATTGTAACACTCCACATTCTTTCTGTTTCCTTTCCATGCAACCCAGCTGACCTTTTCTGAAGCCATAAGAAACAAAGCCAGATTATCCATCACTGGGAGTGTAGGTGAAAATGGCCGCGTCTTGACACCCGACTGCCCAAAGGCTGTACACACTGGAACTGCAATTAGACAAAGTTCAGGATTGGCTGTCATTGCATCAGACCTACCATAAAAACCAAAAAAATAATTGAGTGCCTTAATTAAACTGTGTTGGTGACTGATGGAAACGCAGCCCTGAGGGACATGCTAAGTGCAGGTCTTCGCAAACCAATCCTTTGGCTGACAGCGGGAAGTACATCCTAAGGCGCTGAACATCAGCAGCAGCAACATGTGCATGAGCTCAGCTCGGAAACCCAAACTCAGATTTTATATCAGGAAAACTCAAAATTTAGAATTTTTTGGGGGGAGTGGGTGGGGGGAGCTGGGATGGGTGTATCAACAGCAACAGATTTCACTTGAGTGAACTTAAAAACTAATCAGACATGCGAGTTAGCACATTAAACTGTGAAGTTCTTGCTCAGAAAGGCCTCAGTCTTCACTCCAAGGGATAAAATAGTTACAGAAGTCAATGAATATGCTAACCTGTGTCTCCAGAACACCCATATATTCAATGGAAGACTATCCAGCCAAGAAAACAAAATCACTAAACTCTGATAAGAAAATAATAAACAAACATGTAAATCCTGTGAAAAAATTTAAAGGAAGTATTTACACTTACTTTGGAGAAAACAAATACTGAAACATGCTTGCTTTTTAACTGACGTAAATTCGGTAGAGGACAACACAATTCTTTTTTCTAACCATCTTAGGGAACAATACATTGCAATAATTGAAATAAATGCCACCACTGTAAGAAACTTTAGAGACTTTTTTAAAATAAAAGTTGTTGGTCATCTTCTTGTTTGCTGTAACCTTCACTCTGTCACATGAATCAGTGTCCACAGATTACATTTGTCTCACTACCAGGAACAAAAACAAAATGAAGACAACTTTAAAGTAAAATCATCAGTCCACAATGTAGACTCAGAAGAGACTACGGGTCACTCATATTATCTATATTATTTATAATCTTGTTCTGTGTACAAAATTGTGGTTTTTGTACCCACCAAAAAGAATAAACAACAGACATTCTTAAAATATTTACAGAGCTTAAAGTTTTTTCTTATCATTATAAAAGTTATTTGAGAAATTGTAAGACTATAGGTGGGATTGTAGAAGTAAATTGTGGGCCATATTTAAAAATGTAGCAAGCCCTTATTATTTTTGCATAGTAAGCTACTCTTTTTAACGGATCTTTGCTTCATTAGCAGTTAAATTGTCAAAGATGGAGTATTTAAATTGGGGAATGAATCATTGTCATAACAGCAACATACCTGGTAATTATGTACTGAAATTTTACTTGGCTGTATTTTGCTGCATAAAATAATGTGTCTCTTGGGCTTCTCTCCCCATTCCCATTGTTCCATTTAAATAATTTGAAGGCACTAATAATATTTTGTGGTAGACAACGTATGAAGAATTAGTCTTTGTTGAAAATTATACATGTTTATTTACAAAAATCACCTTAGTTATGTAGGGATTAAATTAACTTGGTTCAAAAGGAGGTTTAGATCATTTGAAATAATAAGTACCATAACACAGATAAACATCACAATACTTAGAGATCTTGGCAGAAAGCACAAGATAGGATGATTTTGCAAGTCTGGCCTTGAAGGATGAGTTGAGTTTTCATAGGTGGAGTTTTTACAGGTGTTAAAAACCTTATAGGTGAGCAGTGACCCAAAGTTTGGCTTGTCAATGGATTGTTTAAGGAGTATATGAGCTGAAGAGAAATGGGTGTGATATCATGGAAGGTAAAATTGGAAAAGTTGAAAGACTGATCACCTTGCTTCAACTCTCAAGATTCTCGTCCCCCATTCAATTTCTGTGCTGCAGTAAGAGCAATCTTAAAAAGTGCAAATCTGATAGCTTACACACACACACACACACACACACACACACACACACACACACACACATAGAGTTCCCTCAGGAAAAATTGCAAGCTCTTGAGCAAAGCAAATGAATTGCTTTATAATCTGGCCCTTACTTATTTCTTCCATGAATTCTCTCCCCTCTACCCAACTTCTGCTGCCCATAAATGAACCTCAAAAGCAGGGACACTGCATTTTCTATTTCCTCAAACTATAACACTTCCCTATTTCCTCTTTACCTGATTCACTGGTACACATTCTTCAGTACTCAAATCATATTTTACCTGCCCCAGGAAGATTTCCATGACTATCTACCAGCCCCTGCCCATGAGACTGAAGGTGTCCTTTTGATGTTTTGTCCCCATCACAGCACTTACCATACTGCATTGTAATTGCCTGTGTACTTGTCTGTTTAACTACTAGACTGTAAGCTCTTTGAGGGCAGGGACTGTCTATCTTGTTCACAGTTGTATCCCCAGCACCCAGCACAGTGCCTGGCATATTGTAGGTGCTTAATAAACATTTGTTGAATGAATGAATGAATTGAATTGAATTAATTTAATAGAAGCAAAAAAAGACAACATCTTTCATCATTAACAGTCTTTTCCTCATTAACAGTGTGTGTTAAGTATATAGTGAGTCAAAGTGAAGAGTGAAGGTTGGCTGATTTCATGGCATTGTCTACCTCATTGTCTACAGCACTAAAAAAATATATATGATCTGATTAATTTTCTGATCAGATAAGAAGGTATTCCATGTAATTGTATCTAGCTATGAAGTAATTTGTTTAGCTAGAGAAACTATCATAAGGTGATTAAGGTTTTAGCCATGCTTCTAAAAATAGCTTTCATTTAAGTCACAGAGTGGATTAGTGATATAAATTTAAGAAGTTATATTTCTTATAGTTTTATTTCTATATTAGTAATACTATTATATGTTTAAATTTCTGTGTTCCTTATAGAATAATTTTGCCAAAAACAAAATTTTAAATTTGACTTTAGTAAAAAGTGATATCTATCTAATCTGAGGAAATGCTATAAAGCTAGGAAATGTGATTTTAAAACATGTATGTCTAAGTTAAAAACATTTAAGCTAAAAACCTTAGTTCCATAAAGTAAAGAACTTAATTATCAAGCAAGCATGATCACCATCTAGGGCAGAATTTCCTGAACATTTTAGGAAAAGCCAATTTTGAAACTATATCAGCTAGTACATGATGACCACATATGAAAGATATAAAGAGCCCTCAGGAGAACCACTTTGCTACACTCAATTCAATAGCTACTAATTGAAAATGCCACACTGTTACTACACTTGTTTCAGGCTTGCTTCAGGTTGCTCCCTGGTCTCCCACTTATCAACTGTCAACTCATTCCATTTCCCTAAGGCATAGCACATAGTGGGTGTTCAATATATTTGTCAGTGCATAAACACAACTTTATATAGTCAGTATCAGTGAAAAAAATGGTCTAATAGCTTTCCCAGAAAATAGACTATCCCAATTTTCAAAATCAATAAAGTGTTAATAAGAACTAAATGAAAAGTAACATCTAGGAGAGTTTCTGAAAAGACAAATTGAAATTGCACAGATTCATTTGCCTTATATTTATCAATATGATGCTGCATGAAAAGTGTGCTTTTTCATGCACATTCATAAACAGTTTTTAATTTCACATAGTCCAGCAGGCTAGAGTACTTAGCATTTGTAAAACCAAATGCAAATGTAATCAGTAGTATGTTTATATATTTTCTAAACAGCTAGTACCAGTAATATTTTCAAAAGAGAGCTGCTCTTTAAGAAAAGATTTTGATAAATTATGAAGAGCAAGAGATGAGATTTGGAAATTGTATCTCAAAAAACAAGAGAGAGATAAATTATTTTCCATGAAATAAGAATAACCCATTTATTTATCTTGCTTTAATTTCATTTTCTTTGGGTGAAAAAGTGGACTGAAGAATGAGGAAAAATAAAAGATTAGGGAAAAAAGAGACATTAAGGGAGCAGAAATTGGGTAAAAGGCCAATAGGATTGGGTGGCCAAAAGAGCTTACAGGAACAGGAATGTTTGGCATATGATTTTTCCATTGTAGGTATGCAATGTTTGATGTATTCCTTTTCCCATGACCTGCAGATTAAAATTTCCTACATGCCACAGACTGGTATTTGTGGTTGGATTAAAGGAGGGAGTCAAGGAGAAAATTCTAAATCCCATGTTTGGGTTGATGCCAGAAGTAGCCCTAATAATATGTCTGCTTCCCACAAAAATGTGCAGAAATCTAGATTGAAACTTGTCCTTCCACATGGCAAAGAATGAAGGTTCATTTTACTTTTTTCTGGATTTGAAGAAGATGGCAGGTTAGGAAGACCTCCAGAATACATAAACTGTTTTTTAGCCACTTGTGCTGACTGCAAAGTGTCATGAACAACAAAATAAATCATAAAACATAGATCATTATTTAATTATATAATAAGATCATTAAGTAAATAATCTGTTAAATTATAATGTCTAATTCATGGCTTGAATGAAGTTATTTACGAGATTTGTAATCCTGTAATCCCGAACACAACGAGAATCTGCTTAAGTAGAAGATTATTATAACTTCCCCCTCAGAGTTCATACACTTGGCCAACACTTCTAAAGTTCCTAAACATTTAGTAATGGCTGAAAACTGTGTCATTGGCAATCAGTATTTCAATATATGATTGAATGAGCTGATTGACTAAATGAATAAAGGAACTAATGAGTGAAAACCAACTAAAGACGTTCGTGATCATTGCCTGTATAGAAATTTCTGTCAGCTCCCTGAGCTAATTTTCTGCATAAATGTGAATGCTTTTAACATTTTCTAACAAAGAAGGTATCTGAAACAATTTAGGCCATATCTGTATACATCTAGAGAATGACCTTAGTCACTGAAAACTGGTGCAATTCCAAACTTCTAAAATGTGGGGGTTGATTAATTCTACCTGCCTGAGACTTTCTCAGAGCCATACTTTACAACAATATTTTGTTTATAACTCTAAACACAATCAAAGTCTATTAGCATCATGAATCTTCTAAGACCACCATCAGAGCAGGTCAGAGCTTCCAGATCTTTGGGCCTCAGACCTGTACAGGAAATTCTGATACTTTGACTTGAGTTTCACTTGAAACTTTCAACCCATTAGGCCTACCTCCATGTCATCTTTGGTCACAGCCACACTTCGAAATTATCCCAATAATCTCTCTCTCTCATCCCACATTCTCCTCCCAACATTCTTCTGCACTTCTCATCTTTCTCCCCATTCATCTTCTCACTGCTTCCCTCTCTCCCTGACTTTGCCACCATTCTTCCTAGTGTCTTCATTATAAAGTTAGGAAACTCCTGATAGCCTCAGTCTCTCCCCAGAGCACGGTCCAATCTCCTAAAATATCACTCCACATACAGTAGTGGAATTTAGAAGGAAAAGGAATGGCAATCCTTACAATTATACATCTTCTTCCATGCATTAAAAAACCTCTCCTCTTTGAAGTGTATGTCATGTAAGCACACTGTCAAAATGGACTGCCTACTTGTCCATTTTGTCTGCTGACTTCTCTGTCATTGCCTCACATTCATCAAGGACTATGGCATTTGGCTTATTCATTCTTTCCAAGTTCTCTTATCGTATTGAACAACTTCAAGGTCAATGTAGGTGCTTCATGTAAGCCCTAGCCCTGCAGTTCTTTTACCCTATGTTATTTAAGTCACCCATACCAATAGACATGTAGCAGACCTTATGATTATTTACCTTCTTATCTTTCTCCAGATGATAACTCAATTCTCACCTTCCTTTCATACCCTAGTCACTAAAAAGAGTGGCCTTTTATCCCTTGTTTAACCCCTCTATTTGGCTCCATCACTTTACCAAAATGTCCATCCCAAGGTCACAAGTAAACATCCTATAGCTGTATTAACTAAAAATTTTTAATGTGGATCTAAACCAATTAATCTCTTTACTTTTCAGTTTTCCCCCTAATCTCCTGTTTATTCCTTCTCAGTCTATTTTATGTTCATTATTTCCTCCAACCAAACCTTACATGTTGATATACCCAGGGTTGTATCCTCTTCCTCTTTCTCTTCTCAGGACATAAACCACCTGGTTGATCTCACCATCATTAAGATGTCTACAATCATCTATACATTATTAGCTCAGAAATCTTTATCTTCCATTCTAGTCTCACATATCCAGTTTTCTAGTGGTTATCTCTTTTTGACTTAATTGCAACTTGTCAAACTTTCACTATACATTCCTACCTCCTTTTATATTCCCTCAGTGAGTGGCACTAACATTTACCTAATCTCCCAAATTAGAAACATGAGAATCATTCCAGAACCACTTTTCTTCATCATTCTCACATATAATTAATCAACATCTTAAATTTCTTTTTTTTTTTTTTTTTTTTGCGGTACGCAGGCCTCTCACTGTTGTGGCATTTCCCGTTGCGGAGCACAGGCTCCATACGCGCAGGCTAAGCAGCCATGGCTCACGTGCCCAGCCACTCCGCAGCATGTGGGATCTTCCCGGACCGGGGCACGAACCCATGTCCCCTGCATCGGCAGGCGGACTCTCAACCACTGCGCCACCAGCGAAGCCCCTTAAATTTCTTGTATGTCCTGAATATCTCCTTATTCTGTCCCATGCTCTTCATCCATACAATGACTGACTTAATCAAGGACTCAATCTCTCACTGTAAGTACTACAGTTGTATCCTAATAGGTTTCCTTGCTTCTTTTCTCACTTATATCCCCCTCTAGTCCATTTCTACATGGCTGCCAGAGAGATTTTTCTAAAACACAAATATGATCCTGTCACCTTCCTGATTAAAATAATTCAACATCCATTATATGAGGCCTATCAACATCTCTAGTATGTTCCCTCAGCCACTTTTCATTCCATTAATGCCAAATTACTATCACAGCTCTAGTTTTCAGAATGCTTCATGTTCTTTCCCTTCTAAGTCTTGCCAAATATTACCTCTACCTGAAATGTGTCTGTTTCAAAAATTATTCCTAACTATAACCAACAGAACTACTTTAGTCCAGTTAAGCAAAAAGTGAATTTATTAATGAATACTAGAGAATTCACAGAATCTCTGGAAAACACAGAGAGTCAGACATGAAGCCAAAGCAGCCAAGAACAATGCCTAAGTTATATCACTGATCTGCCCCTAACTATCAGTGGACACATATATCAGAGCAAGGACACTGAACAAGGGACACTGCTGTTAGGACTTCTGTTTCTACTGCCTCTGAAGGTGGGGTGCCTCCCAGCATACTCTGTCACCTTCTCAGGAAATGGGCTCCATGCATGGCCTCTTTCCAATCAAAACTGCAGGCATGAATTCTAACTGGTGGTTTTAGATGATAACTCAGTTCTCTCCTTCCTTTTGCACAAGGGAGACAGGGAAACCAAATACTGGCTTCCACTTTAGGGAAGCATACTGTGGAAAATATATGTAAGAAGATATTCAAAAGAAGCTGAGTGGGCACAAAGTGTGGCATATATCATCTGTCCCTTTGTGCCTAATTCCTACTCATCCAACAAGAAGCATTCTGGAAATCATATCTTTGGGTAGACATTCCTGATTCTCTCAGTTTGGAGATCCCTCTTTTTTGTTTCCCTAAGTACTGTGTGTGCCTCTATAACAGCATTTATACCACTGTTACATGGTTAGTTTTATAAACTTCTTCAGTTTATCTTTCTAGACTCTTTGGTTCCAGAGGCAACAATGAGTACCAGAATTAGCTTTAGAGTCAGACAGAACTAAGTATAAATCCTTTTTGGGGGCATTTACCCTCTAACCTCTGGAAAAAAGCCGGTTGTTTCATCTGTAAGATAGAAACAAGAATACCTAGCATTTGATGTTGCTGTGGAGAATGAATGTTCATAAATTGCTTATCACAGCATCTGGTAACAGGAGCTCAATAAAAAAAACTATATTTATTTTATCTCTATATCCTTCGACTTCTGCTTCTACCTAGGATAGAAAGCTGCAAAAATGTCACTTTCACCCTAACAAGAAAAAGCCAAATAATCAAAAAAATAAAATCATAACTTTTTTTGTGCAAGTCAGGGAACTTCTCATGGCATCCAAGTAAACTGAATTTGGAAAAAGGACAAATCCCTTCAGGGAGTGATGGGATACAGAAACAGTTTCACACACTTAGTACAGCAGAGAGGAGGTGACACTGTTCTTACCAACACAAGTGGGTAAGAAGAATTCAGCTTAAATGTCAAGACATTCTTAAAGGCCAAGTATTGGCTAGTAGGTCAGTTTGAAATAGCTGAGGACCCTGAACCACGAGAATTCAAACTTACTTGCAATCTCTTTCTCATGACCCTTCACTGAGTGCTCAGAAGAAAGATTGAGGCCAGGGTGGAAGACTCCTTTGGTGAAGCAGGTATGCATGAGGTGAATAGCACCTACTGCGGGACACTTAACATGTCCCGCATGACTTCCCAGACCCTTTTGTTCTACAAATCAAAAGTCTCAAGCTACTGGAGGAGGATTAGCAAATCCTTTTCTCTCCATCAAACAAAGAATTATTGCTTTTGGAGAAATAATTGAATAACTGAACTAACTGAAGCCCCCCTGAGGAGGCATAGGAAACTGTCATGGGCCCAAGATTCTACACCAACACTCTGCAGACATCTACTGCTACTGGCAAGAGGCAGGAATTTCTCACCCAAAATAGACTACAGCTTTGATTCTAAGAGATGGAAGGATAGGAATACTGAGAAAGTCTCACTCTCAATGCCAAAGTAATGCCTGCCTATGACTGATGCTAGACAAGCATAACAGAAAATCCTAGTTTGCTCCCATGACAAGCCTAGTACTGATTAACAAGCAACAGCTGTCTGCTACTGAGCAGAGGGATAAGAGTGTGGAGAGAGGTCTCTACAGTGGTAAAAGTGTGAAGGAATGGCTGAAAGCTTATGGGAGGAACAGGAACACTGAGAAAAACTCTCTTGCACCTCAGTCTCCACATTAAGCACAGGGTAACAGCAGCCCATAACTAGACGACTTCGAAACCTATGGTATACTAAAGGTAATGCTAACGACAACAAAATCCAGCACAACTCCTAATTAGATTTACTCAACACCCCCAAAACAAAGTCCTGAGCAAAAAAAAAGAAGTGCCATTTACACATGTAAATATTACTTACTTCAGTCTCTCCTGTTCTTCTGCCTACAACTTCCAGTATTTAATCAAAAATTACAAGGCACACACACAAATAAAGCCCATCATCAAGAAATAAACTAATAAACAGAACATACCCAGCTGCTGGAACTATAACACAGGGTCTTTAAATAAATGCATTAGGCAAAATTCTAAGATGGCCCCTAATGAGGCAAGCTCTTGTATAATCACAAGTGCAGGTCTTTGAATATGATACATTATATGGGAAAATGGATTTTTTTCAGATGTCATTAAGGTCCCTAACCAGTTGATTTCATCAAAAGGGAGTTTATTATGGGTGGGCCTGACCTAATAAAGTGAGTTCTTAAAAGGAGGCCTAGAGGTAAAAAAAGAAGAGAGATGCACTGCTGCTGGCCTGAAAGAATGCCATTTGTGAATAGCCATGTGGCAAGGAAATGAAGGGGCTTAAAATACATGAAAATGTAAAATTAATAACAATAATGACAAAGGAAGGGAGGGCAAAATTGAAAGTACACTATGTGAAGTTTCTTACACTGCACATGAAATACTATAATAGTATTTGAATGTAGATTTGATAAATTGAAGGCATATATTGTAAATCCTAGGTGAAACACTATGAAAAAAATTTACTTTTTAAAAAAATGTATAACTAATAAGCCATTACTGGAGCTGAAATTGAATTATAAAATATAATACAACAGAAGGCAGGAAAGGAAAATAAAAAGGAACAAAGAACCAATCAACAAATAGAAAACAGCTAGCAAGATGATAAATTTAAATATGACCATGCTAATATTTATAGCCAATGTGAATGGTCTAAATATATCCATTAAAGATAGAGAGAGATTGAGGATCAGAGGAAAAAGCAATACTCAGCATTATACTATCTATACACAGCTATATACAAGAAAACCACTTAAAATATAACCATAACCACAAATATAATAATTGACACATTAAAAATGCTGATTCGAATTACTGAGTGAATGAATGGAATTTATAATTGCCAGAAAAATATAGCATATGAAAAATAAAATGGTGACTGAGTACAGAATCAGATCAACATCATGGACATGTACATATCTAAAAAAAGTTTGCCTAAAATTTAAGGTGGTTCACAAACACCCCTTGAAATCTATCTACGTAAGCCCCTAGCTCTCCATGGATTTACAAGCTCAACAGTAATTTCAAAGTCTACTTCTTAGTTACAATAAATGAGATAAAGAACAAAGGCTCTCAATTCATTCATATAGTTTATTCTCTGTACTTGTGCTATGGATCAAAAATTCTAAAATTCTGTTATACAATAAATAGTAGAAAAATTATTTAAGCCTAATCTTTTATTTTTTAACTTTTTTTAAAAATTGAGGTATAGTTAATGCACAATATTGCATAAGTTTCAAATGTACAACAAAGTGATTCACAATTTTTAAAAATTGTATTCCATAGTTCATATAAACTGTTGGCTATATTCCTGTGATATACAATATATCCTTCTGTTCTTTTTGATTACAGCCATTCTAACAGATATGAGGTGATATCTTATCATGGTTTTTATTTGCATTTCTCTGATGATTGATGATGTTGAGGATCTTTTCATGTGTCTTTTGGCCATCTGTGTGTCTTCTTTGGAAAAATGTCTACTCAGGTCTTCTACCCATCCTGTAATCAGGTTGTTTGGGTTTTTTTTGATGTGGAGTTTAAAGCCTTTTATATATTTTGGATATTAACCTCTTATTGGTCATTTCATTTGCAAATATTTTCTCCCATTCAGTATGTCTTTTTGTTTTCTCAATGGTTTCCTTTGCTGTGCAACAGCTTTTAAGTTTCATTAGGTCCCATTTGTTTATTTTTGCTTTTATTTCGTTGCTTTAGGGGACAGATCCAAAAATAATATTGCTACAATTTATGTCAAAGACAGTTCTGCCTGTGATTTCTTCTAGGAATTTTATGTTTTCTGATCTTACATTTAGGTCATTAATCCATTTTCAGTTTATTTTTGTGTATGGTGCTAGAGAATGTTCTAATTTCATTATGTTACACGTAGCTGTCCAGTTTTCCCAGCACCACTTATTGAAGAGACTGTCTCTCCATTGTATATTCTTGCCTCCATTGTCATAGATTAATTGACCATAACTGTGTGGGTTTATTTCTGGGCTTTCTATCCTGTTCCATTGATCTTTGTGTCTTTCTTTGTGCCAGTACCATACTATCTTGATTACGGTAGCTTTGTAGTTTAATCTGAAGTTAGGAGCATGATTCCTTCATCTCTGTTGTTCTTTCTCAAGATTGTTTTGGCTATCTGGGGTCTTTTGTGTTTCCACACAAATTTCAAAATTATTTGTTCTAGTTCTGAGAAAAATGCCATTGGTAACTTGATTGGGATTGCATTGAATCTGTAGATTGCGTTGGGTAGTATGGCTATTTTAACAATATTTATTCTTTCAACCCATGAACATATCTCCAATTTCTTCCATCAGTGTCTTATAGTTTTCAGAATACAGGTCTTCTACCTCCTGAGGAAAGTTTATTTCTAGGAATTTTCTTCTGTTTGATGTGATTGTAAATGGGATTGTTTCCTTAATTTCTCTTTCTGAGAGTTTTTTATTAGCATATAGAAATGCAACAGATTTCTGTATATTAATTTTGTGTCCTGCAACTTTACTGAATTCATTGATGAGCTCTAATAGTTTTCTGATGGTGTCTTCAGGATTTTCTATGTATAGAATCATGTCATCTGCAAAGAGTGACAGTTTTACATCTTTCTTTTTAATTTGTATATTTTTATATCTTTTTCTTGTCTGATTGCTATGGCTAAGACTCCCAAATCTATATTCAGTAAAAGTGTCAAGAGTGAGCATCTTTGTCTTGTTCCTGATCTTAGAGGAAATGCTTTCAGATTTTCCCCATTGAGTATGATATTAGTTGTGAGCTTGTCATATATGACCTTTATTATGTTGAGGTATGTTCCCTCTATGCCCACTTTCTGGAGAGTTTTTATAAATGGATGTTGAATTTTGTCAAAAGCTTTTTCTGAATCTCTTGATATGATCATATGGTTTTTATTCTTCAATTTCTTAATGTGGTGTGTCACATTGATTTGCAGATATTAAGTCATTCTTGCATCTCTAGGTTAAATCTCCCTTAAGCATGGTGTATGATCCTTTAAATGTATTGTTGGATTCTGTTTGCTATATTTTGTTGAGGATTTTTGCATCTATGTTCATCAGTAAATTAGTCTGAAATTTTCTTTGTGTGTGTGTGATATCTTTGGTTTTGGTATCAAGGTGATGCTGGCCTCAGAATGAGTTGGGAAGCATTTTGGGGTAACAGTTTGAGAAGAATATGTGTTATCACTTCTCTAAATGTTTGGTAGAATTCACCTCTGAAGTTATCTGGTCCTGGACTTTTGTTCGTTAGGAGTTTGTGTTTTTTTTTTTTTTTTTTTTTTTTTATTGCTGACTGAATTTCATTACTAGTAATTGGTCTTTGGAGTTTGTACATTTCTAGGAATTTTTCCATTTCTTCTAGCATTATTCATCTTATTGATATATAGTTGTTCATTGTAATCTCTTATGATCTGTTGTATTTCTTTGGTATCTGCTGTAACTACACCTTTCTCATTTCTAATTTTATTGATTTGGGCCCTCTCTCTTTTTTCTTGATGAGTCTGGCTTAAGGTTTATCAATTTTGTTTATCTTTTCAAAGAACCAATTCTTAGTTTCATTGATCTTTTCTTTTTTTTTTAGTCTCTATTTCATTTACTATTGCTCTGATCTTTTTTTTTTTTTTTTTGTGGTACGCAGGCCTCTCACTGTTGTGGCCTCTCCCGTTGCAGAGCACAGGCTCCAGATGCACAGGCTCAGCGGCCATGACTCACGGGTCTGGCATGTGGGATCCTCCCGAACCGGGGCACGAACCCATGTCCCCTGAATCGGCAGGCAGACTCTCAACCACTGCGCCACCAGGGAAGCCCTCTGATCTTTATGATTCCTTTCCTTTTACCAACTTTGGGCCTTATTTTTTTCTAGTTCCTTTAGGTGTAAGGTTAAGTTGTTTATTTGAGTTTTTCTTGTTTCCTGGGGTAAGCTTGTATCTCTATAAACTTCCCTCTTAGAAATGCTTTTGCTGCATCCCATGGATTTTGGATCATGTTTTTGTTTTCATTTATATCTAGTTTTTTAAAATTTCCTCTTTGATGTCTTCAGTGATCTGTTGTTTGTTTTGTAGAATATTATTTAGCTTCCAAGAGTTTTGTGGGGTTTTTTTGCAGTTTTTTTCTTGTAGTTGATTTCTAGTTTGATGTGATTTCAATTTTCTTAAATTTACCAAGGCTTGTTTTGTGATCTAGCATGTGATCTATACTGGAGAATGTTCCATATGCACTTGAGAAGAACATGTATTCTGCTCCTTTTGGATGGAATGTTCTATATGTATCTACTAAGTCCATTTGTCTAATGTGTCATTTAAAGCCAGTGTTTCCTTATTGATTTTCTCTCTGAATGATTCGTCCATTAATGTAAGTGGGGTGTTAAAGTCCCCTATAATTATTGTGTTACTGTCAATTTCTCGCTTTATGTCCATTAATATTTGCTTTATGTATTGAAGTGCTCATATGTTCGGTCCATATATATTTACAATTGTTATATCTTCTTCTTGTATCGATCCCATGATCATTATGTAATGTTCTTCTTTGTCTCTTATAACAGTCTTATTTTAACATCTATTTTGTCTGAGACAAGTATTGCTACTCCAGCATCCTTTTGATTTCCATTTGCATGGAATATCTTTTTCCACTTCCTTACTTTCAGTCTGTGTGTGTCTTTAGATCTGAAGTGAGTCTCTTGTAGGCAACACAGATATGAGTCTTGTTTTTATATCCATTCAATCACTCTGTCTTTTGATTGTAGCATTAAGTCCATTTACATTTAAAGTAATTATTGATATGTATGTTCTTATTGCCATTTTTTTAATTGTTTTGGGGGTTTTATAGGTCCTTTTTGTTTCTTCTTCTTGTATTCTCTTGTGATTTCATGACTATCTTTAGTGTTATGTCTGGATTCCTTTTTCTTTTCTGTGTAGTATCTATTATAGATTTTTGGTTTGTGGTTACCATGAGGTTATATATAACTATATATATAACTATATAACTATATAACTATATATATATATATGATTGTTTTAAGTTGCTTATCTCTTAATTTCAAAAGCATTTTTAACAACCCTGTCTTTGTACTCTTCTCCCCTAACATTTACTGTTTTTGATAGTGTGATTTACATCTAATTGTTTTGTATATCACTTAACTGCTTATTGTGAATACAGATGATTTTACTACTTTTAACCTTCCCACTAGATTTGTGCATGGATGTTTTCTTACCTTTACTGTATATTTGCTTTTACTGATGTGATTTTTCCTTTCATAATTTTCACGTTTCTAGTTGTGGTCTTTTCTTTTTCACTTAGACAAGTTCCTTTAACTTTTCTTGTAAAGTGGTTGTAGTGCTGAACTCTTTTAGCTTTTGCTTGTCTATAAAGCTTTTGATTTCTCCATGAAATCTGAAGGAGAGCCTTGCTGGGTAGAGTATTCTTGATTATACGTTTTTCCCTTTCATCACTTTAAATATTTCATGCCATTCTCTTCAGGCCTGCAGTTTCTGCTGAAAAATCAGCTGATAGCCTTATGGGAGTTCCCTTGTATGCTATTTGTTTCTTTTCCCTTGCTGCTTTTAATATTCTGTTTATCTTTAATTTTTGTCATTTTGATTACAATGTGTCTTGGTGTAGTTCTCTTTTGGTTAATCCTATATGGAACTCTCTGTGCTTCCTGGACTTGTATGACTGTTTCCTTTCCCAGTTTAGGGAAGTTTTCAGCTATTAAATATGTTCTCAGCCACTTTTTCTTTCTCTTCTCCTACTGGGACCCCTATAATTCAAATATTAGTGTGTTTGATGTTGTCCTAGAGGTGTCTTAAACTGTCCTCATTTCTTTTCATTCTTTTTTATTGTTTCTGTCTAGCATCAGTGGTTTCCACTACTCTGTCTTCTGTCTTGCTGATCTGCTCCTCTGTACCATTTAGTCTACTGTCCTTTTAGTGTATTTTAGTGTATTTTTCATTTCAGTTATTGTATTCTTCATCTCTGTTTTATTGTTATTTATATTTTCTCTTTGTTAAAAACTTCCAAATTCTCACTCTGTGCATCCATTCTCCTCCCAAGTTATCTGATCATCTTTTATAATCACTACTCTGAACTCTTTCTTTGGTAGATTGCTTATCTCCATTTCACTTAGTTCTTCTGGGGTTTTATCTTTTTCCTTTATTTGGAACATGTTCCTCTGTCACCTCATTTTGCCTAAGTTGCTGTTTTTCTTTTTATGTATCTGGTAGGTTGTTTACATTTCCCAACCTTGGAAAAGTGACTTTTTGTAGGAGACGTCCTATGCATCCTTATGCATCCATCCACTCTCATCACTTGAGCTATATGCTCTAGGGATTCCTCCTATGAGAGCTGCATGTATCCTTCTGCTGGTTGTGGTGGGGAGCAGGTCCACAGACTGTGCAGCTGTTGTTTTCTTATGACTGGTATCTTCCCCCTGGTAGTTGAGGCTTGTCTAGAACCTAGAGACTCTAGGGCTGTTGCTCACCCACTAATGGGAAAGCCATTTCCTGGGGCTAGTGCTGGACTAGTGGCAGGCAGAGCTGGGTCCTGGAGTCTGATTGCAGCACCCAGGGATCCCTGAGTTGATGTTAGATCACTGGTGAGTAGGGCATGTTTCTGACACAGTTGGGTGTGGGTTCTGGTGTGTCCTGAAGCTTGTGGTGGCCTGCTAGTGTGTAGGGCCAGGGCCCAACCCATCTCAGTACAGGATCTGGCCTGCTGGTTGAAGGGAGGACAGGTCCAGAGACTGTGGAGCTGTTGTTTTCTCACAACTGGTGTCTGCCCCCTGGTAGGTGAGGCTTGTCTAGAAGCTAGTGCAGGCTCTCTGGAGGGCAGGGCTATGTATATAAGCCTGATTTTTACATAATGGTATGATATTATGGTTTATAATAAATATATATTTTGTCATCATCTCCATTTCTAGCATGGGGCTCCTGAAACCCTTGTAATTTGCTGAGTGATAGGGGTGGCTTTTATTTTAATGAGGAGACTCTGTGTGGGCTCCTGGATGGCCATTCACCAGAAAGACCAAACCATTATTTGAAGCTTAGAATTTTCAGCCCCACCCCTTATTCTCTTGAGAAGGGAGAAGAGCTGAAAATGGAGTTAATAGTCCATCGTGTCTGTGTGATAACTCCTCCATAAAAATCCCAAAAGTATGGTGTTTGGAAAGCTTCCAGTTCTGTGAACATCCATTTACTGAGAGGGTGATGCACCTTCCACAAGGGCAGAAGCTTTTGTACTCAGGACCCTCCCAGACCTTGTCCTTTGTATCTCTTTATCTGGTTGTTCATCTGTATTCTTTATCATATCCTTTAATAAGCTGGTTAAGTGTTTCCCTGAGGTCTGTGAGCTGCTCAGCAAATTATTAAATCCAATGAGGAGCAGGTAATGGGAAGCTCTCATTTGTAGCCAAGTCTGACAGAAGTTGTGGGTAACTTGGGACTTCCCTGGTGACACAGTAGTTAAGAATCCACCTGCCAATGCAGGGGACATGGGTTCGAGCCCTGGTCTGGGAAGATCTCACATGCCACAGAGTAACTAAGCCCATGCACCACAACTACTGAGCTTACGCTCTAGAGCCTGTGAGCCACAACTACTGAGCCCATGTGGCACAACTACTGAAGCCTGCATACCTAGAGCCCATGCTCTGCAACAAGAGAAGCCACCCCAATGAGAAGCCTGTACACTGCAACAAAGAGTAGCCCCCACTCACTGCAACTAGAGAAAGCCCACGTGCAGCAATGAAGACCCAATGGAGCCAAAAAAAAAAGAAGTTGTGAATAACTTGGGAACCTACTATTTGCCACTGGCATCTGAAGTGGGGTGGGAACAGTCTTACGGGACAGAGACATTAAATTACAATTTTGAATTAAATTATAGGACACCAGCTGGTGTTGTGTAGGATTGCTTGGTGTTGGGGAAAAAAGTCCCCACATAGTTGGCGACCAGAAGTGTCAGAAGTGAAGTGTTCTGTGTGAGGAGTAAGAGGGACACATAGAAGGAAGACTGCTAAGTTTTTCTAACGCAATGGTTGTAAGCTTCAGTTAAGTATTACCAGTTTAAGTTCACTCATCAGAAAGCAATGTGTAGTGGGTATAAACAGTAAGAATATGTTACGTCTTTAAATGAATCTAACTCCTTTTCCAAGGCCAATATTAGAGTGAGACCAGTGAGACAACTGCTTTAAGAGCAAAAATTAAGGGGAAATCAAATAACTCAGTAATCAAGTTAAATAATATTTTATTGCAATATTCTTTTAAAAATCAAAATTGCTACAAAACATTTTGATAAAACATCAAAATTTTAAACAAAGATAATATTCAGAGAGCTCCATATCAAGCCATGAGACTGTGAAGTAAAAGAAAAAATGTCCCTATATAAGTTTTTTGTTTGTAAGGGTTAGCTTTTATTATAGAATATTAAGGTAGTTGAAAAAATATTGAAAATTTAAAAAATAGATGTATTAAACCAACAATATTATTTTAGGTTTAAATATTTTATTTATATCAAAACAAAATGTATTACCTTTTTTTTTTTTTTTTTTTTGCTGTACGTGGGCCTCTCACCGTTGTGGCCTCTCCTGTTGTGAAGCACAGGCTCCGGATGCGCAGGCTCAGCAGCCTTGGCTCACGGGCCCAGCCGCTCCGCGGCATGTGGGATCTTCCCAGACCAGGGCACAAACCTGTGTCCCCTGCATCAGCAGGCGGACTCCCAACAACTGCGCCACCAGGGAAGCCCCTGTATTACGTTTTTACTTTCTTGGCTTTAATCAAACAAACTCATAGTACTTTCAAAATTAACTTCTTTATCTTCTTTTCAATTGAGAGAATTGACATTTTTGACACTTTTTTAAAATAAGTAAACATCTTCAATAATTTTTGATTAACTTCAGCTTACTGAAACTTCTTTTGCAAGGTAGCAAGGTACCATTTGTTTTACTATGTCAATTTTTAAGTTTTCAAAATTTCATATTTTGTTTATCAAGAGTTTTGCATTAATTTTTAAAAATTATTTTTAAAATTAATTTATTTTATTTTTGGCTGTGTTGGGTCTTCATCGCTGTGCGCAGGCTTTCTCTAGTTGTGGTGAGCGGGGGCTACTCTTCGTTGCGGTGCGTGGGCTTCTCATTGTGGTAGCTTCTCTTGTTGTGGAGCACAGGTTCTAGGCACACGGGCTTCAGTAGTTGCAGCACACGGGCTCAGTAGTTGTGGCTCTCAGGTTCTAGAGCACAGGCTCAGTAGTTGGGGCACATGGGCTTAGTTGCTTCACGGCATGTGGGATCTTCCCGGACCAGAGCTCAAACCTGTGTCCCCTGCATTGGCAGGCGGATTCTTAACCACTGTGCCACCAGGGAAGCCCTGCATGAATTAAAAAAAAAAAATACTGCATTAAAATAAATTTATCTATTACTTAGTTTTTTGGTGTGCCATTAAATTTTGCACCATACCAAGTGCCACATCCCATGCTCCAGCCATAGAAAATCACTTGTCCACACCTAAGCATGACAAGAGTTAATCTTCTGAGTCTTTGTCCATGCAGTACCCTCTGACTGAAAGCTCTACTCTGCTCTGTTTTTGCCTTTGGTAACAAAATCTACCTAGTACCCACTCCTTTTAGGAAACTTCCTGAATACCACTCTTAAGAAAAACTGATCACTCCCTTCCTCAGGCCCCACTAAATCTTGTACATGCTTCTATCAGATTACTTATCATCTGTCTACTCCAAATGTATTCATTGCTACACATTCAAGGGTAGGAACTGTCTCATACAATTTTGTAACATTTGTGCCAGCACAGGTGCTCAGGAACACTTCATAAATATTGAATGGAGGGAAAGAAAAGGGGGAGGAAATGAGGGAGAGAAGGGTGTAAGAGAAGAAAGTTGTCTAATAAATATGGGGATATATGTATACATACAGCTGATTCACTTTGTTGTACAGTAGAAACTAACACAACATTGTAAAGCATTTATACTCCAATAAAGATGTGAAAAAAAATATTGCATACTTGGTCCTGGGTTGATTTAAGGCTGAGGAAATATTGGTTTGTTATAGTTTGATAAAGGGAGTGGCTGGGGCATATAGACTCAAGATTGGTTGGTTTGCATATGAAATGCATGCTGCAGGCTATCTCTAAGAATTGGCTAGTCCTGAGAGGAGCAGTCTCTACCTAGTCAGAGAGGCCACAAATTGACCCTGCGATGAATGTATGCCAAATAGACAAATGCAGAATCTAGGAAAGTACAGAACAGGGAGAAATTTGCTGATTCATAAAATTGAAAATTCAGAATTAGCCTCAACATCAGGAGAGGTTTGATTCAACAGTTCAAGTGATCTCATCAAGGGCTCAACTTTACCGTCTCATTTATATCTTCCCTGATAAGCTCTATACAGAGACTTGCCAACTGTGCCACTCAATATAGCAAAATGGTTTTATACATTTCCAGATATCTCATCTCCATGGGAAGCTAAGATGTCAAGGGGAAGAGTGAACGTTTCTTTCTTAGAAGTTTCAACAAATACCTTCTTCTGTTTCATTGGCTCTGAATGAGTTATCTGCCTGTCTCTGAACCAACCTTGTAGCAAGAGAATGGAATATAGGGATAGGCTTGCACACATCATACCCCACTCCTAGAGCTTGTGGTCAAGTCAACCTTCCTTGGACTGTGAAGATGGGAAACGTAGTGATTTCTAGAAGAAAATCTATAAACCCAGGAAGAGGACATGAATTCTGACATACAAAACAAAAATGCCTGTTAGTCATAATTTTTCATATTTCTGGTACCAGTACGTATATCACAGTAGCAAAAGATGCCAGATTCCTCTTTCTTTCAGGACAGAAAAGCATGACTTTACCTGGTAGTAACTCAAACTATCTGGGAATGTTTAGAAAACACACACACACAATTTATTAATGTGTATTTTAACAAGTAGAGAAGACAGATATTACCAATACCATTTTGGTTAAACTGAAGCGTTACTCTTACTAAAGCAGTCTTTCACATCTTGGCCCACATCAAAAGTGCTAAAATTTTATCGAATTATGGTTTTCTCCAGACATATGCCCAGGAATGGGATTGCAGGAACATATGGTAGCTCTATTCTTTTTTTTTAAGGGACCTCCATACTGCTCTCCATAATAGCTGTACCAACAATGGGAATGTTTCCTTTTTCTCCACACCCTCTCCAGCATTTATTTGTAGACTTTTTGATGATGGCCATTCTGACCAGTGTGAGGTGATACCTCACTGTAGTTTTGATTTGTATTTCTCTAATAATTAGTGATGCTGAGCATGTTTTCATGTGCTTTTTGGCCATCTGTATGTCTTCTCTGAATAAATGTCTATTTAGATCTTCTGCCCATTTTTTGAGTTGTTTTTTCAATATTGAGCTGTATAAGATGTTTGTATATTTTGGAGATTAATCCCTTGTCAGTCACATTGTTTTAAATATTTTCTCCCATTCTGTAGCTTGTCTTTTCATTTTGTTTATGGTTACCTTTGCTGTGCAAAAGCTTTTAAGTTTAATTAGGTCCCATTTGTTTATTTTTGTTTTTATTTCCATTACTCTAGGAAACAAATCCAAAAGAATATTGCTGTGATTTATGTCAAAGAGTATTCTGCCTACATTTTCCTCTAGGAGCTTTATAGTATCTGGCTTTACATTCAGGTCGTTAATCCATTTTGAGTTAAGTTTTGTTCATGATGCTAGAGAATGTTCTAATTTTATTCTTTTACATGTAGCTGTCCAGTTTTCCCAACACTACTTATTGAAGAGACTGTCTTTTCTCCATTGTATATTCTTGCCTCCTTTGTCATAGATTAGTTGACCATAGGTGTGTAGGTTTATTTCTGGGCTTTCTACCCTGTTGCGTTTTTGTGCACCCAATGTTCATAGCAGCACTATTTACAATAGCCAAGACATGGAAGCAACGTAAGTGTCTATCAACAGATGAATGGATAAAGAAGATGTTGTATATATACAATGGAATATTACTCAGCCATAAAAAAGTGAAATAATGCTATATGCATTGACATGGATGGACTAAGAAATTATCATACTAAGTAAGCCAAAGATAAATATCATATTATATTGTTTATATGTGGAATCTAAAAAATATGATACAAATGAACTTATTTACAAAGCAGAAATAGACTCACAGATATAGAAAACAAACTGATAGTTACCAAAGGGGAAAGGGAGGGAAGGATAAATTAGGAGTCTGTGATTAAAATATAAACACTACTATATATAAAATAGATAACCAACAAGGACCAATTGTATACACAGGGTACTATACTTAGTATCTTATAATAACTTATAATGAAAGGAACTATAAAAAGGGAATATATATATATATATATATGTATAATTGAATCACTTTGCTGTACACCTGAAACTAACACAACATTGTAAATCAATGATATTTCAATAAAAATTTTTTTAAGCACTAACATTTTAGCAGCCCACTTGGAGTAAACTGGAAGCTATTTAGAGGCATTTATGTGGGACTTGGTGAAAAACCTTAACTCTATTTTTTTCTATATTACATAATTGATAAGAAATAAGAATACAAAGCATTAGTGAATAAATCTGTCCATGCTTTCAAATCAGATATTTTCCAAATAAATTTACTGTGAAACATGAGCTTAGTTCTGTAGCCATACCTTTTGTTTTAAATCAGGTTGTATACTTAAATGCCTACCCACAATTCTCAACAAAGGAGAGACAACCTCTTTAAATCCTTAATGGTTGACATTAATGGTTGACATCAACCATCAGTATATATTCAATAGATAGTAACTGAAGACGTTGAAATGTCTGAGCATCTGGGTAGAAAATATAGACCTGTAGCTTCCAAACTTTACTGCACATGAGAATCACCTGAAGAACTTATTTAAAACACAGATTGCTGGACCCTACCCCAGAGGTCCTGATTCAGTGGGTGTGATGATTAGTTTTATATGTCAACTTGGCTAGGCTCTAGTACCTGTTATTTAATCAAACACTAATGTGGGGGTTTCTGTGAAGGTATTTTCTGGATGTTGTCAACATTATAATCAGTTGACTTTAAGTAAGGGAAATAACCCTCGATAAAATGAGTGGGCCTCGTCCAATCAGTTGAAAGGCCTTAAGGGCAAAAACTGAGATTCCCCAGAGAAGAAATTCTATCTCAAGACTGACGCATCAATTCCTGCCTGAGTTTCTCACCTGCCCCTGCACTAGAAATTCTGGACTTGCCAGTCTCCACAACTGCATGAGCGAATTCTTTAAAAAAATACATACCCTGTTGGTCTTGGTTTCCTGGAGAACCCTGGTAAGTATAGTAGGTCTGAGTGCAGGGCCCCAGAATTTGTAAATATTTCTAACAGTTTCACAAGTAATATTGATGCTGCTGGCTCAGGGGCTACACTTTGAGAACCACTGATGTAGAATAAAAAGATCATAGTGCTGAGTCTTAAAAAATTTGACATTTAAAAGATGGGAAAAGATGCCAGGAACTGGCAAAAGACAGAGAAAAGCAATGGTCAGATATAGAACAGTGAATCAAGAGTGTGACCAGAGAAGCCAAATGAAGAATGGAAGGAAGGGGACTTCCCTGGTGGCACAGTGGTTAAGCATCTGCCTGCCAATGCAGGGGACGTGGGTTCTATCTCTGGTCTGGGAAGATCCCACATGCCACAGAGCAACTAAGCCCATGCTCCACAACTACTGAGCCTGTTCTCTAGAGCCCACGAGCCACAACTACTGAGGTGCATGTGCTTAGAGGCCATGCTCCACAACAAGAGAAGCCACCACAATGACAAGCCCATGCACTGCAACTAGAGAAAGCCTGCGCACAGCAACAAAGACCAAGTGCAGCCAAAAATAAATAAGTAAATATATAAGTTTATATTAAAAAAAAAGAATGTAAGAAAGGAGTGGTCACCTGGTTTGGATAATACTGAAAGCTCAAGTGAGATAAAGAATGGGGAGTTGAGTCAGGCAGAGTCAGAAAGGAAAAAGTCAGAAAGCTTTGGCTGTGAAAGGCATTGAGGGGAGATGGACATCTAGAAATTATTCATTTATTCAGTCACTTTTATGTATTAATTGTATTTATTTATTTATTGTGGTACACGGGCCTCTCACTGTTGTGGCCTCTCACTGTTGTGGCCTCTCGCATTGCGGAGCACAGGCTCCGGACGCGCAGGCTCAGCGGCCATGGCTCACGGGCCCAGCTGCTCCATGGCATGTGGGATCTTCCTGAACCGGGGCACGAACCCGCGTCCCCTGCATCAGCAAGCAGACTCTCAACCTCTGCGCCACCACGGAAGCCCATATATTAATTTTAAATGGTAGAGAGTAGAGCACATTTATGTAATGATGCAAAGTAGCATATATAAAGACTGAGGTTGAAAATACAGGAAAAGAGATAGCTTGTGTGTGTCTGAAAAAGCGGAAGGAATGAGATCAACACCAAGAGGATACAAGAAAATATTCTCTTTTAATAAAAGTTCAGACTACCTCTGGACTGTTTATTGAAATGATATGCTGAACTATACAGAATTGCCAATATTTAAGCACTTTTTACTTACAAGTATAACAATTTCATAGGTTCAAGTAATAATTAAATATAATAACTGGCCTTTACTGAGTACTATATGACAGTTAATTCTGATATTTAGGATTTAATCTTTACAACAACCCTGTGAAGTATTAACCATTCTACATAAAAAGAATATGAGTCACTGAGAAATTAGATATTTTATCCAAAATTATAGAGTTGGCAATTGGAGAATCTAAATTTAAAATCAAATATTCTTATTACAGACCCTGGACCCTTAATCACTGCTTGATATATGATCATACTGTCCTTGTTCTAAAAGGAAGAAAATTAGGAAAAGAATAAGTGTAGATATGTAACTCTGGTGTCCAGAAGTTCAATAAGTTACTGTCTGGTGGCTTCTAATTCCTTAAAGTTAAGGTTATCCACTGAACATAAAGGGAGAGGCAAAGGAAGGTCCGAGCTTTCCTGTGGGAAACCTCTTGAAATCATGTGTATTAGTTTTCTAGGGCTGCTTTAACAAGTAATCACAAGCTGGTGACTTCATACAACAAAAATTTATTCTCTCACAATTCAGGAATCCAGAAGTCTGACATCAGGGTGTCAACAGGGCTACTTCTTTCTGGAGGTTGAAAGAGAATCTGTTCCATGCCTTTCTCCTAGCTTCTGATAGTTACCAACAAGGGTGTTCCTTGGTTTATAGCTGCATCACTCCACTCTCTGCCTCCATCGTCACATGTCTTTCCCTATGTGTATTCTCATCTCCAAATCTTGCACTCTCATAAAGACACCAGTCATTGGATTTAGGGTCCACCTTAATCCAATATAACCTCATCTTAACTTGATTACATCTGCAAACACTCTACTTCCCAAAAATGTTACATTCGCAAGTACCTGTCAGGACTTCAACATATCTTTTTGAGAGACACAGTTCAACCCACAGCACATGGTTTTGAAGAATGGAAGAGCGTGCATTCTAAAGAACCAAAGCAATATTGTCAAGTGCTGTTGAGAGCCAAGATGGGGCTGTGAATTTAAAGTAACACCAATCTGCCTGGGAACAAGAATGAAATGGTGGTCATAGAATATGAGCTGGGAAAGAACAGATGAGAGAGGAGAAATTGGAAAGGGCACTGGACTACAAGTCCTGAGAATGAAAAAGAACTTGCAGCAAGCTGGGAGGTTTTGGAATTGTACTCACTGAGCTGGTGTTTGAATTCATTATCATGGAGGAACAGGGTGGCTTAGCCCAGAAGAATATTGTGGGACAGAATGGGTGTTTGAGGTGAAGTGGAAGAGGTGGAACTGGTTATGAGGACACAGAACTCAGTGGTCAAAGCTTTCAGGGATCCTCCACCTAGACACCAAAGTTACCTGGAAAGTTCCTAGAACAATCAAGTGTAGAGAGAAAATGAGTCACTGAATGTGACAGAGAAGAGTAATGAAAAGAGAACGACACTGGGTTTTGGTCAGTGGATTAGTTTCAAAGATGCATTTTTTTTTTTAATAAAAGAATGAAGAAGCAATGATCTGGAAAAAGCATGGGGAGCAAAGAGGACTCTAAACGAAACAACTGATCCCAAATCCCATAGGAGGGCACCAGAATACATAGCAAATATGTATGATTTGAAACATTTGTCATTCTGTCATTTGCAGAATCATTAAAAGAAACATTAGATCTGGGATCCTCCCTAGGTAGGATGAACCTCCTTGGCTGGTTTGAAAACCAAATCATCTTTAATGGGAAAGAGAATCATCCAAATGGTATGGTTACCTCAGCGAATGCAAGGCCAAGCCAAGTCCACTCCTACTGCAGTGTGTATTGTGCAGCCAAAGGAAAAGAATCACAGAACACACACTTGGCTACCAGGGCCCACACCTATGGTTTGGAAACAGTGCTCAAATTAGTGGGGAATGAATTATAAGCTGGGCAGATTGATGTTCATTTTATATTAACATTTTTATTCAAAAGGTACCCAGGAAGACTTTGGAAGACATAAAGATACTGATTTTCAATATCAATCAAGATGGCAGAGTAGGAAGACCCTGAGCTCACCTTCCTCTACAAACTCATCTAAATTACAATTACATATAGAGTAATTCTCTTTGAGAACGATCAGAGGACTAGCAGAATGGCTCTTCTACAACCAATGTTATAAAGAAAGAACCACACAGAGTATGGAAGGAAGGGAGGAGAAGAAATCTAGTCAGGACCCACACTCATGTTTGGTGACCCAGAAGAAGAGGGGGATATAATGGGCTCAGGGATCCTCCCTAGGTAGGATGAACCTCCTTGGCTGGTTTGAAAACCAGTGGGGCTTACCAGATGGTTGTAGGAAACCAAGACTCTGCTCTTGAAGAACATGCATACAGACTTGCTTGCTCTGAGTCCCAGCACAAAGGCAGCAGATTGGTGCTCTAGCCAGCCTGCCAGGACCACCCCAGCATGCCCCCAGCCCACACCAACCTACTACAGGCTGTCCTGCTGTGGCACTGCTTCCTGCCAAGGTGTAGACCACCATCACCCTGAGGAGAAGTGGAACTAGATCAGAACTATGGCTCCAGCCTCTTGGGCCCTGGCCTGCCCCCAGCCAAGTCAGAGACCACCACTGACCCTGAGAGAAGCCCCTGTTTGCACCAGACTTGAGCTCTAGCCCCTCAAACTGCAGACCTACCCTCCACCAAACCACTGGTTGCCAGTACACCCTGGGAAAGACAATCCATGCTTCAGATCCAAGTCTCTAACCAAAACCACTGGGCAGCTACAAACCACATGAGGATGCTCTCACACAAGGACATACCTTCTGGACCAGGATAGGTAACTGTTTTGCCTAATTTCATGGATAAAAATAGAGAAAGTCAAACAAAATGAGAGACAGAGGAGTATGTTCCAAAGGAAAGAACAAGATAAAACCCTGGGGGTGGGAGGGAACATAATGAAATGGAGATAGGTAATTTACCTGATAAAGACTTCATAGCAGTAGTAACAAAAATGCTTACTGAATTTGGGAAAACAATAGAAGAACACAGTGAGAACTTCATCAAAGAACTAGAAAATATAAAAAAGAACCAATCATAACTGAAAAATACAAAAACTGAAAGTAAAAGTACACTAGAAGGAATTAACAGCAGATTAGGTGAAACAGAAGAACACGTAAGAAACCTGGGAGACAGAATAGTGGAAATCACCCAATCAGAATGGCATAGAGAAGACAAATTAATTAGGATAGTTTAAGGAACCTCTAGGACAGAATCAAGTTACAAATATTTGCATTATAGGGTACGCAGAAGGAGAAGAGAGAGAGAAAGGGGCAGAAAAGGTATTTGATGACATTATGGCTAAAAACTTTTCTAACCTGAAGAAGAAAACAGATATCCAAGGCCACGAAGCACAGAGAGTCCCAAACAACATGAATTCAAAGAGATCCACAAAAAGACATATCATAATTAAAAAGGCAAAAGTTAAAAATAAAGACAGAATTTAATGGCAGCAAGAGAAAAACAAAGAGTCACATACAAGGGAATTCCCATAAGGGTATCAGTTGATTTTTCAGCAGAAACTTTGCAGGCCAGGAGGGAGAGGCATGACATATTTAAAGTGCTGAAAGGAAAAAAACCTACAACCAAGGATACTCTACCAGGCAAGGTTATCATTCAGAATTGAAGGAGAGAGAAAGAGTTCCCAGAAAAGCAAAAAAAAAAAAAAGAGTTTATTATTACTAAGTCAGCCCTACAAGAATGTTAAAGGGTCTTCTTTAAGTGAAAAAGAAAAGGCTATGAAACAAAAAAATAAGAAAATATATGAAGAAAAATCTCACTGATAAATGTCAATATATACGAAATTCAATGGATAAACCACTTAAGTTAGTATCAAGGTTAAAAGACAAAAATTATAAAATCAACTATAACTGCAATCACCAGCTAAAGGATACACATAAAATGTAAAATATTACACCAAAACCTAAAACATGGAGGGGTAAATAAAAAATATAGAGCTTTTAGAATGTGTTTGAACTTAAATGACTATCTATTTAAAACAAGTAGTTATATTTATAGGTCAAAATATATGAACCCATGGTAACCACAAATCAAAAACCTACAATAGATACACAAAAACAAAGAGAAAGGAATCCAAACATACAACAAAAAAAAATCATCAAACCACAGGGAAAACACTAAAAGAAGAAGAAAAGAGAACTACAAAAACAACAAGAACACAAGTAACAAAATAGCAATAAGTACATACCTATCAATAATCACTTTAAATGTCAATGGACTAAATGCTCAATTCAAAAGACACAGGGTGACTGAATGGATAAAAAAACAAGACCCATCTATATGCTGGCTACAAGAGAGTCACTTCAAACTAAAGACACATACAGACTGAAAGCGAAAGGACAGAAAAAAAATGTTTCATGCAAAAGGAAATGAAAAGAAATCTGGGTAGTAATACTCATATTGGACAAAACAGACTTTTTTAAGTCTTAAAACAAAAGACAAAGAAGGGCATTATATAATGATAAAGGGGGTCAATTCAAGAAGAGGATATAACATTCATAAACATATATGCACCTAATTTAGGAGCACCTAAATATAAAGAAAATATTAACAGACATAAATGGAGAAACTGACAGTAATACAAATATCCACCTACATCAATGGATAGATCATCCAAACAAAATCAATATGGAAAGAGTGGCTTTAAATGATATTTTAGACTAGATGGACTTAATACATATCCATTGAACATTCCATCTGAAAACAGCAGAATACACATTCTTTTCAAACGCACATGGAACTTTCTCCAGAATAGATAATATGCTAGGCTACAAAGCAGTTGTCAATAAATTTAAGATGGTTGAAATTTATACCAAGCCTTTTTTCCAACTACAATAATTAGAAACTAAAAATCAATAACAGGAAGAAACCTGGGGAAAAGACACAAACACATGGAGACTAAGCAACATGCTACTAAAAGACCAATGGGGCAACAAAAAAACAAACAAAATAAAACTTAAAAAAAATACCTTGAGAAAAATGAAAATAGAAACAAAACTTTACAAAATCTATGGGATACAGCAGAAGCAGTTCTAAGAGGGAAGTTTATACAAATACAGGCTCACTTCAACAAACAAGAAATATCTCAAATCCTTTCCATCTAATGGAATTAGAAAAGGAAGAAAGAAAGCCCAAAGTCAGCAGAAGAAAGGAAATATTAATAATAAGATAAGAATAAACAAATGAGACCTAATGAAATTTAAAAGCTTTTTGCACAGCAAAGGAAACCATAAACAAGATGAAAAGACAACCCTTAGAATGAGAGAAAATATTTGCAAATGAAGCAACTGACAAAGGATTAATTTCCAAAATATACAAGCAGCTCATGCAGCTCAATAATCAAAAAAGCAAACAACACAATCAAAAGTCCAAGTCTCTGGACTAACAGAGAACTTCAGGTCCCAGGGAATATTAATCAGTATGCAGACTCCCAAAAGTCCTCATCTCAATACCAAGACCCAGCTCCACCCAACTGCCTGCAAACTCCAATGCTGGATGCCTCAGGCCAAACATCCTGCAAGACAGGAACACATCCCCACTCATCAAAAAAAAAAAAAAAAATGAGACCAAAGAAAAACATGTTACAGACAAAGCAGCAAAGTACAAACCTACATACAAAATAAATGAAGAGGAAATAGGCAACATACATGAAAAAGAATTCAGAGTAATGATACTAAAGATGATCCAGGATATGGGAAATAGAATGACGGCACAGATTGAGAAAATACAAGAAATGTTTAACAAGGATGTAGAAAAACTAAAGAACAAACAGTGAGGAACAACACAATAAATGAAATGAAAAATACACTAGAAGAAATCAATAAAGGAATAACTGAGACAGAAAAACAAATAATGAGCCAGCAGACAGAATGATGGAAATAACTGTAAAAAGCAGAATAATGAAAAAAGAATGAAAAGATATGAGGACAGTCTTGGAGACCTCTGTGACAACATTAAATACAGCAACATTTGAATTATAGGGGTCCGAGAAGAAGAGGAGAAAGAGAAAGGGTCTGAGAAAATATTTGAAGAGTTTATAACTGAAATCTTCCCTAACATGGGAAAGGAAATAGTCACCCAAGTCCAGGAAGTGCAGAGAGTCCCATACAGGATAAACCCAAGGAGAAAAACACGAAGACACATACTTATCAAACTAACAAAAATTAAATTCAAAGAAAAAACCTTAAAAGCAGCAAGGGAAAACCAAAAAATAACATACAAGGGAATCCCAATAAGTTATCAGCTATTTTTTCAGCAGAAAGTCTTCAAGCCAGAAGGGAGGGGCAGGATATATTTAAAGTAATAAAAGGGAAGAACCTACAACAAAGACTACTCTACCCATCAAGGATCTCATTTGGATTTGATGGAGAAATCAAAAGCTTTACAGACAAGCAAAAGCTAAGAGAATTCAGCACCACCAAATCAGCTTTACAACAAATGCTAAAAGAACTTCTCTAGGCAGGAAACACAAGACAAGAAGAAGAAAAGGACCTACAAAACAGACCCCAAACAATAAAGAAAATGGCAATAGGAGCATACATATTGATAATTAACTTAAATATAAATGGATTAAATGCTCCAACCAAAACACACAGACTGGCTGAATGGATACAAAAAAAGACCCGGGGCTTCCCTGGTGGCGCAGTGGTTGAGAGTCCGCCTGCCGATGCAGAGGACATGGGTTTGTGCCCCGGTCCGGGAAGATGCCACATGCCGCGAAGCGGCTGGGCCCGTGAGCCAAGGCTGCTGAGCCTGCGCGTCCGGAGCCTGTGCTCCACAACGGGAGAGGCCCCAACAGTGAGAGGCCCACCTTCAGACCCAGAGAAACATACAAACTGAAAGTGAGGAGATGTAAAAAGATATTCCATGCAAATGGCAATCAAAAGAAAGCTGGAGTAGCAGTATTCATATCAGATAAACTAGACTTTAAAATAAAGACTATTACAAGAGATAAGGAAGGACACTATATAATAATCAAGGCATCAATCCAAGAAGACATAATAATTATAAATATTTATGCACCCAGCATACAAGCACTTCAATACATAAGGCAAATGTTAACAGCCATAAAAGGGGAAATTGACAGTAATGCAAAAATAGTGGGGGACTTTAACACCCCAATTACACCAATGGACAGATCATCTAGACAGAAAATAAGTAAGGAAACACAAGCTTTAAATGAAATAGACCAGATAGACTTAATAGATATTTATAGGACATTCCATCAGAAAGCAGCAGAATACACTTTCTTCTTAAGTACACACAGATCATTCTCCAGGATAGATCACATCTTGGGTAACAATTCAAGCCTCAGTAAATTTAAGAAAATTGAAATCGTATCAAGCATCTTTTCCAACCAAAACACTGAGATTAGAAATCAATTATAGGAAAAAAAAAAACTGTGAAAAACACAAACACATGGAGGCTAAACAATACGCTACTAAATAAACAAGAGGTCACTGAAGAAATCAAAGAGGAAATGAAAAAGTTCATAGAAACAAATGACAATGAAAACACGACAACCCAAAATCTATGGGATGCAGCAAAAGCAGTCCTAAGAGGGAAGTTTACAGCAATTAAATCCTACCTGAAGAAATAAGAAAAATCTCAAATAAACAAACTAACCTTACACCTAAAGCAACTAGAGAAAGAAGAACAAACAAAACCCAAAGTTAGTAGAAGAAAAGAAATCATAAATATCAGAGCAGAAATAAATGAAACAGAGACAAAGAAAACAATAGCAAACATCAATGAAACTAAAAGCTGGTTCTTTGGGAAAATAAACATAATTGATAAACCTTTAGTCAGACTCATCAAGAAAAAAAGGGAGAGCACTCAAATCAATAAAATTAGAAATGAAAAAGAAGTTACAACTGACACTACAGAAATACAAAAGGTGATAAGAGACTACTACAAGCAACTATATGCCAATAAAATTGACAACCTGGAAGAAATGGACAAATTCTTAGAAAAGTACAACCTTCCAAGACTGAACCAGGAAGAAATAGAAAATATAAATAGACCAATCACAAGTAATGAAATTGAAACTACAATTAAAAATCTTCCAACAAACAAAAGTCCTGGACCAGATGGCTTCACAGGTGAATTCTATCAAACATTTAGAGAAGAGCTAACACCTATCCTCCTCATACCCTTCCAAAACACTGCTGAGGAAAATGAGCTTGGGAGTGTTCCTTCCTCTGCAATTCCTCAACAAAAAATTCCTCAACAAAATACTAGGAAACAGAATCCAGTAACACATTAAAAGGATCATACACCATAATCAAGTGGGATTTATCCCAGGGATGCAAGCATTCTTCAATATATACAAATCAATCAATGTGATATACCATATTAACAAATTAAAGAATAAAAACTGTATGATCATTTCGATAGATGCAGAAAAAGCTTTTGACAAAAGTCAACACCCATTTATGATAAAAAGAACTCTCCAGAAAATAGGCATAGAGGGAACCTACCTCAACATAATAAAGGCCATATACGACAAACCCACAGCAAACATCATTCTCAGTGTTGAAAAACTGAAAGCATTTCCTCTAAAATCAGGAATAAGACAAGGATGTCCACTCTTGCAACTATTATTCAACATAATTTTGGAAGTCCTGCTATGGCAAACAAAGAAGAAAAAGAAAAGGAATCCAAAGAAGATCCAAAGAAGTAAAACTTCTTTTCTTTGCAGATGACATGGTACATACATAGAGAATTCTAAAGATGCCATCGAAAACTACAAGAGCTAATCAATGAGTTTGGTAAAGTTGAAGGATACAAAATTAACGCAAAGAAGTCGATTGCATTCCTATACACTTACAGTGAAATATCAGAAAGAGAAATTAAGGAAACAATTCCATTTCCATTGCAACATAAAGAACAAAATACCTAGGAATAAACCCACCTAAGGAAGTAAAAGATCTGTACTCAGAAAACTATAAGACACTGATGAAAGAAATCAAAGATGACAGAAACAGATGGAGAGATATACCATGTTCTTGGACTGGAAGAATCAATATTGTGAAAATGACTATATTACCCAAAGCAATCTGCAGATTCAATGCAATCCTTATCAAATTACTAATGACATTTTTCACAGAAGTAGAACAAAAAATTCTACAACATGTATGGAAACACAAAAGACCCTGAATAGCCAAAGCAACCTTGAGAAAGAAAAACAGAGCTGGAGGAATCAGGTTCCCTGACTTCAGACTATACTACAAAGCTACAGTAATCAAGAGTATGGTACTGACACAAAAACAGAAATATAAATCAATGGAACAGGATAGAAAGCCCAGAGATAAACCCATGCACCGATGGTCACCTAATCTATGACAAAGGAGGCAAGGATATACAATGAAGAAAAGTCAGTCTCTTTAATAAGCGGTGCTGGGAAGACTGGACGCTACATGTAAAAGAATGAAATTAGAACATTCCCTAACATCATACACAAAAATAAACTCAAAATGGATTAAAGACCTAAATGTAAGACTGGACACTATAAAACTCTCAGAGGAAAATATAGGAAGAACACTCTTTGACATAAATCACAGCAAGTTCTTTTTTGACCCACCACCTAGAGTAATGAAAATAAAAACAAAAATAAACAAATGGGATCTATTAAACTTAAAAGCTTTTGCACAGCAAAGAAAAGCATAAATGAAATAAAAAGACAACCCTCAGAATGGGAGAAAATATTTGTAAACGAAGCAAGTGACAAAGGATTAATCTCCAAAATATACAAACAGCTCATGAAGCTCAATAATCAAAAAAGCAAACACAATAAAAAAGTGGGTGGAAGACCTAAACAGACATTTCTCCAATGAAGACACACAGATGGCCAAAGGTACATGAAAAGATGATGAACATCACTAATTATTAGAGAAATGCAGATCAAAACTACAATGAGGTATCACTTCACACCAGTCAGAATGGCCATCATCAAAAATCTACAAACAATAAGCGCTGGAGAGGGTGTGGAGAAAAGGGAACCCTCTTGCACTGTTGGTGGGAATGTAAATTTATACAGTCATTATGGAGAACAGTATGGAGTTTCCTTAAAAAACTAAAAATAGAACTTCCATATGACCCAGCAATCCCACTACTGGGCATATACCCTGAGAAAACCATAATTCAAAAAGAGACATGTACCACAACGTTCACTGCTGCAATGTTTACAATAGCCAGGACATGGAACCAACTTAAATGTCCATCGACAGATGTATGGATAAAGAAGATGTGGCCCATATATACAATGGAATATTAGCCATAAAAAGGATCAAAACTGAGTTATTTGTAATGAGGTGGATGGACCTAGAGTCTGTCATACAGAATGAAGTAAGTCAGGAAGAAAAAAACAAATGTCGTATTTTAACGCATGTATGTGGAATCTAGAAAAATGGTACAGATGAACCTATTTGCAGGGCAGATATAGGGAATGGATGTGTGGACATGGGGGGAGGGGAGGATGAATTGGGAGATTGGGATTGACGTATGTGCACTGCCATGTATAAAACATATAGCTAGTGGGGACCTGCTGTATAGCGCAGGGAGCTCAGCTCGGTGCTCTGTGGTGACCTAGATGGATGGGATGGGGTGGGGTTGGGAGAGAGTTCCCAGGAGGGTGGGGATATACGTATACATATAGTTGCTTCACTTCGTTGTACAACAGAAACTAACACAACATTGTAAAGCAACTATACCCCAATTAAAAAGAGAAAAAAATAAAACAAATAAACAGAAACAGACTCACAGATATAGAAAACGAACAGTGGTTACCAGAGGGGAGAGGGATGGGTGGAGGGGCAAAATAGGTGAGGGGCTTTAAGAGGTGCAAACTACTAGGTATAAAATAAATAAGTTACAAGGATGTAATATACAGAGCAAGGAATATAGTCAATATGTTATAATAACTCTGTATGGAGTATAGCCTATAAAAACATCAAATTACTATTATATACTATTACTATGTTGTATACCCAAAACTAAGATAATACTGTAAGTCAACTATACATCAACTTGTTAAAATGATACCAAATTTATATGATAAAATATTTCAATTTTATTCAGGGAAATTCATTTTTATATTTTTAATTATGGTAGAGAATGGTAGAAATGACTAAGTCCCCATATAGGAAAAAGCTTTTCTCTTCTGATTGTCACTCTAGGATAAAAACTGAAAAGTTCAAGTGTAAAAGCAACATGATCAAAGGAAAAGGGAAGAAAACTTCATGGAGTATTTGGAAAGAACATTGACAAACCTATTTATGTTGGTATGAGACAATCTTAGGGTAGGCAAAGAACATCTGAGGATATTACACTTGATTCAGAAGGAATCCT
The DNA here is from genome assembly GCF_949987515.2 of Delphinus delphis. Classification (NCBI taxonomy): domain Eukaryota; kingdom Metazoa; phylum Chordata; class Mammalia; order Artiodactyla; family Delphinidae; genus Delphinus; species Delphinus delphis. The sequence goes on along the minus strand of NC_082690.1, from coordinate 28,168,172 downwards.
TGTTACAAGGAAGAAAAATGTGTAATGTCTTTAAGCTGATTTCTAAATTCTAACTGCATTCTCATATATTAATTTTATTAATATAAACACAGTGAGAGTTAGGGCATGATATTCAATGTAATAGAGATGAAGAACCATGACTAAGAAACACCAACTGCCCCACATCACTCAGCTGATAAAGTGGAGCTGAGACTGGACCTATGGTCTTTCCAGAGCTCTGCTCTTCTTCCACTAGTTCACGTCCTGTTAATTCTCAGGGCATAATGAACACAGTACTTTATGAAATCTATTCTGGAAGTATCATACAGGGAGGATTAAATAGAAGCAAACTGAGAATCAGGAGACTCCTGAGATACAGACTGCAAATGCCACGATGCCAAAGACTACATGTGAGATTGAAGGAGGTTGGAATGAGCCATCAAAAGAAGAAAATACAGGACTTAACAACATGAGCAGATTGAAAAAGGCAAAGGATTAGAAGACACCACTAAAATTTCCAACCAAACAATCTGGTACAAATAATACCAACTGCATAGGGAAGATAATTTACAGATATGAGAGAAGGGAGTTAATGAATTTGATTCTGGCATATACCATGTATTTCAGAAAACAGCAAACTATACATGGTGAAATGCCATATAACAATTGAAAATACAGGTTTATAGTTCAATTCAAATGTTGGAACTGGAAATTTAGATTTGAAAGGAATTGACACCAGAGTAGATGGATTTTATATTTCAACTTATTAAAATTTTTTAAAGATGAATGGGTCACATCAGAAAATAAATGGTAAATAATAAAGGGTTTTCCCTGATAAAATTCATATCAAGAAAGTTCTTCTCAGAATATATTTATCAAAATTCAAATTTTATAATCATTGTCAATTTCTCATTTCTTCTGGTCTCAGTTCAATTCAGCATGGTCTCAATGCTTCTATCTACAGTGGTAAATTAATCTCCTGAGATTTAATCAACAACTCTTTTTTTTCCCCCAAGAAGATATGTTCTTTGGTTTTCTTCCCACTATGTTTAAGCTAAATCCTTTTTGATATGCATTGGGGAGAAATTTCAAAGTGATACCTTTGACAATTCTCATCTGGGTTTTAATTAAGGCACTGCACAAAATGCCACCTGATATGTATGTTCTAAAGGCTCAGCATGTGTCAAAAAGAAGTTAGAGGTCAAAAAATGAAACAGGTGTTTAATATTCTGGGAGCTTTAGAAGTTACAACTTCAGGTCTAAGGATAGCAACTAGAAAGCCTTGACAAAAGTTATATACAGTTGAACCTTCGAACTGCATAGGTTTGAGCTGTCCACTTATGTGCAAATTTTTTCAATAAATATACTGGAAAACTTTTTGGAGATTTGTGACAATTTGAAAAAACTCACAGATGAACTGCATAGCCTAGAAATATCAAAAACATAAGAAAAAGATATGTCATGAATGCATAAAATATACGTAGGTACTAGTCTATTTCATTATTTACTATCAAAATATACAAAAATCTATTATAAAAAATTACAATTTATCAAAACTTACACACACATAGACCATATATGGCACCATTCATAGTCCAAAGAAATGTAAACAAATATAAAAATCCAGTATTAAATAACTGCATAAATTAACTGTAGTGTTTATTGTAACACTATAATAATTTCATAGCCACCTTTTGTTGCTATTGTGGTGAGCTCGTGTTGTATCAGCTTAAAATGCCATGTGATGCTAATCATCTCTGTATGAGCAGTTTACCTCTCCAGTAAATTGCATACCACAGTTAAAAGTGATCTCTCACAGTTCCTGTGTATTTTTTATCGTGTTTAGTGCAATACCATCAACTTTGAATAACACCATGGAACCCATACAAAATGCCACTAGTGATGCTGGAAATGCTCCCAAGAAGCAGAGAAAAGTCATAACTTTATAAGGAAAAGTTGAATTGCTTGATGTGAAGAGTAGATTAAGGTCTGCAGCTGCGATTGCCCACCATTTCAAGATAAATTTCAAGATAAATTCCGCATAAGGACCATTGTAAAAAAGGAAAAGGAAATTCATGAAGCTGTCACTGCAGCTCCAGCAGCAGGTGTGAAAACCTTGCACTTTTGCAAAATACCTTTTTATCTCATATTGAAAATGCAGCTTTTATATGGGTTCAGGGTGGCTATAAGAAAGGCATACCTATAGGCTCTAATTTGATTCAAGAAAAAGCAAAGTCATTATATGATAATTTAAAACAAAAGGAAGGTGAAAGATCTAAAGCTGGAGAATTTAATGCCAGCACAGTTTGATAATTTTAGAAAGAGGTTTGGCTTTTTAAAAATGCCAATATAATAGGAGAAGCAGCTTCTGCTGACCAAGAGGCAGCAGACAAGTTCCCAGACACCATTAAGAAAATCATTGAGGAGAATGGATATCTGCCTGAACAGGTTTTTTATGAAGACAAAAGTGCCCTATTCTGGAAAAAAATTCCATGCAGGACATTTATTAGTAAGGAAGAGAAGTGAGCACCAGGATTTAAGGCAGGGAGGGACAGGCTAACTCTACTTTTTATGCAAATACAATTGGGTTTATAATCAGGACTGCTCTTATCTATAAAGCTGCTAACACCTGAGCCTTGAAAAGGAAAGATGAACACCAGCTGCCAGGCTTTTAGTTGTACAACAATAAGGTCTGAACGATGAGAACCCTTTTTCTGGACTGGTTCCATAGATGCTTTGTCCCTGAAGTTAGAAAATATCTTGTCAGGAAGGGACTGTCTTTTAAAGTTATTTTGCTATTGGACAATGCCCCTGGCCACCCAGAACCCCATAAGTTCAACATCAAAGGCATCAAAGTGATCTACTTCCCCCAAAACACAACATCTCTAATTCAGCCCCTAGATCAGGGGGTCATAAGGACCTTTAAGGCTCATTACACATGGTACTCTATGGAAAGGACTATCAACACAATGGAAGAGAACCCTGACAGAACATCATGAAAGTTTGGAAGGATTACACCATTGAAGATGTCATGGTTATTTTAGAAAAAGCCGTGAAAGCCATTAAGCCTGGAACTGTAAATTCCTGTTGGAGAAAACTGTGTCCAGTTGTGTTACATGACATCACAGGACTTATGATAGAGCCAATCAAAGAAATCATAAAAGAGACTGTGGACATGACCAAAAAAGGTGGGGGGTGAGGGAAGGGTTTCAAGATATGGATCTTGGAGAGACTCAAGAGCTGATAGACACCACAACCAGAGGAATTAACAGAAGACCACTTGATGAAGATGAGTGCTTTCAAACCAGATGATGAGGAAGAGATATAACAGAAGCAGTGCCAGAAAACAAATTGACATTAGATAATCTGGTAGAAGTGTTCCAATTATGCAAGACTGCATTTGACTTCTTTTACAACATGGACCATTCTGATACGGGCACCAAAACTAAAGCAGATAGTGGAAGGTTTGGTACCATGTTAAAACATTTCTAGAGAAATGAAAAAGCAAAAAAGACAGAAATTACAATGTATTTCCATAAAGTTACACTGAGTGTGCCTGCCTCTCCTGTCTCTCCTTCTACCTCCTCCACCTCTTCTGCCTCTGCCACCACAAGATCAACTCCTTCTCTTCCTCCTCCTCCTCAGCCTACTCGAGGTGAAGACTATGAGGATGAAGGTCTTTATGATGATCCACTTCCACTTAATGAATAGTAAATAATCACTATGCTGTACTGTTAATAAACTTATCTGTTGTGTTTGTGTGTCTGTATGTGAAAATATAATAACTGTACAGCAAGAACTGTATGAGACGTTTTTGTGTCACAGTCATTATCACCTAAGTATTCACTGTGTAGAACATCATGTGCAAGACTTGTATATAAGTGGAAAGCCTATCCTTATATAGGAATAAGGTGAGTGATATTTAATATAAGATTAGTAATGTGTTAGTTTTCTTGCTATTTTATAACTTGTTTTCAAAGTATTACATTACTGTACAGTATGTCTCTCTCATAATTGGAGAAACAGTATCAGCCTATCATCACAATGATTTTTTTAAATGTAACAATGTTTCCAATACTCTATAATGAATATGATTGTATACTATATTTCATAAAAATTTTATAACGATTCATTCATTAGTGTATAGGCTAGGCTACCATAAATTAATTATATTGATTACACTAGGCTACCATAAAGCAATCATACTGCTGCTCCTTTATTATCAATGCATGAAGCATCATACCTGTAAATAAATGAATTTTTCATATTTTATTCATTTTTGATGTCTGGTGTAATACATATAACATCTACTGTGTTTTGTATCATATAACACAATATTGATGTAGATACTGCCAAGACAGACAATTCATCTTGTAAACAGACACTGTTTATGGCACTGTAAATGTGTTTTCTCTTTCTCATGATTTTCTTAATAACATTTTCTTTTCTCTAGCTTACTCCGTTGTAAGAATACAGAATGTAATACATATGCAAAATATGTGTTAACTAACTGTTTATGTTATCAGTAAGGCTTCCAGTCAAGAATAGGTTATTAGTAGTTAAGTTTTCAGGGAGTCAAAAGTTACATGCAGATTTTCAACTGCATAGGGGGGTCAGTGCCCCTAACCCCCACATTGTTCAATGGGTCACCTGTATTTAAAAAATTAATTTATTTGGAGGGAAGTATAATGTTAAAACAAATGTAGAGCAACCCAGTGAAAACAATTTTGATTTCAAAACAAAAAAAAAGTTAAGGAGAGGTAGGAAAGGTAGCTACCAATTTAAAACAAAATATTCTGGAAGCACTATGATCTGTTTTTATTTTCAGGATATAAGTGACAAAGCATGAAGAGGTAGAAAAATGAAAAGAGGAAGCAAAGTAATAAAAAATGGACAAATTAGGTAGAAAAAAGAAGTTAAGCAAAAATTCTCTTCAATCACAAAGACTATAGTGTTTATAAAAAATTTATGGCCCCTTTCTTCTTCTAAATCAGCATCCTTACAAAAGGGATGAAGGTGTTCCTCATGATCAGGAAGACAATATAATTTAATGCCCATATTGGGGTATTTCTACCTAGGACAAATGCTAAACCAGATAAGCTACCAATACCACTGGTATAATCAGGAGTATCCCAGGCAAACCAAAATGACTGTGTAGTAGATTATGAGAATGAACACAATTCCTCACCCCTCTCTGTATCCCCATTTTTTGCAAAGACTTTACAGCTCCTCATATCAAGAGGTGGACTCGATTCCCCACCTGTCAACTCTGGTCTGACCCGATGATTTGTTTTTGGCCAGTATCGTGCAGCAGAAGTGAAGTGCCAGTCCTGAGCCTTGACCTCAAGACACTTTGAGAATCACTTCTTTCGCTCTTGAACTCCTGCCATCGCCATTAAAACAAATCCTGTTAAAGGATTAAACACCATCAGGAGAGCTAAGACAACCCTCCACCCCAAACCAATATCCAGTTAACACCCCCAGAAGCTGAACAGCCTAGCTAACCTGCAGCTGACCATGAGAACCCAGCCAAGATCAGAACCACCCAACTGAGCTCAGCCTAATTGCCTCTAAAATCATAAGCAACATGAGCCACTGTTTTGGAGTGGTTTGTTACACAGAAATAACCAAAATGACTCACTCCCAGTGTGCCTACCACTTCAGAAATGCAGCAATGAAGTTTCCTACTATAGTGACCCAACCCAATCCATCTATACCTGGGGCAGGGTTAAGAAACCTAAGGCTCCTCAACCAAAGCCCTGGAAGATATTAAGCTGATGCTTTTTTTTTTAAGTCTCTTACTTATAGTAACCAAGAATGCTCCATCCATAAATAATATTGGCTATCTTCAATGCTTACTTCTAGGAAATTAACATCTATTGATCTTAAATGTAACACTAATATCAACTTGCCTTTAAAATAGCCTATTTTAAAATAGCCTATAGTTTCAATACCGTTTTATTAACAAAAAAAGAACTATGAAGTATAGGCAGAGCAGATATCATTACGCTCATTTTACACATGAGGAAATCAAATCACAGAGTAAATTAAATGACTTTCACAAGTAGCAAGTGACCAAGCTACAATACTTATAATTACACCTACAAACTTTCAATACTCCTTCTCCTTAGAGCTCTTATGCTAAAATCTTGGGTCAGTATTGGCATATCATTTTTCAAGTATTCTGAGGCACTATTTCCTTTCTTATAAAAGTAGGGCTAACATGACTTAGCTCAGGATTGTTTTGAGAAACAAATAAAATAATGTATAAAAAAGCACATAGCACAATGTCTAACACAAATGTTTAGGCCCCTTTCCCCCACTCACCATGATAAAGCTCTTTTCCAGGCTTCACAACCTCAACCCTCATCACTGAGCATCACTTGAAATGATAAACGTTCACATAGTTAGTATAGGCAAATTTTATTTTTATGGTAGAAGCATTTATTTCAGTTATAGAAAAATAACACTATTTCAAAGTCAAGGTAACTAAGAAGAAGTATATTTTTTCCTTATATACCCATACTCAAATGTCACATATGGTTTCAAGACATTCTTAAATTAACAAGGACCAAATGCAGAATCAAGGTAGTACCTGTCAATAGAAGAGATATACTAAGGCTACATATCAGCTCTGGAAATGGGAAAATACAAAGTGATCTCGTGCAGTGATTCTCAACTTTAGTGTGCATTAGAATCACCTGGATTGTGGAAGAAGTACCTTCAGGGGACTGAAGGCAAATCACCAAATTAAGCAAGCCCTTGGTCTCAGAATAAATACCAAAGGGACTAAAGATACATACTTTGTTGCACAGGGAGGAGCAAAGACAAAATACATCATGATATATGAAATTAGCCATTTATACACTGTATGACTTCTAAGCCTCAGATTCAGGAATAATAATAGATACTACTCTCAGTTTTCTACAGATTAGGTCAGGTAGTGTGCAGTGATTCCCTAATTCAAAACACACAGCTACTATCATTATTTCATCACCATCATCATTACTATTGGATACAAGGACATTCTCCCCCCACCCCCACTCCCAGTTCCAAATAGCTATTATCTATTTTAAAAATCAAATTACCACTTACCGAGTTCAAGCTCATTGACTACGGGTACCATTTTTAAATTGGTAACATTTTTACTAGCTTCAACCACTTACATTAAGATTTCAGTACATGTCTGAAATGAAAATTTTTGTCTAAACTAAGACAATGAAGTCAAAGAAGAAAGGGTAACTAACTAAAGCTTAAAAAGTGTGCGTGGTATCTAAAGCATCAATAGCTAGACGAATGAACTGCTTTTCAAAGTGACCCACTTTAGACAATCTCTGATGTTCCCTACATTGTTTTCTGACTCACGTTATTTACAGATGGAAACATATGAATAAAATACCTATAATCTTCATTACTTTCTATATTCAATATACTACACAGTAATGTTTCATAGTTAAAGTTCTGGGCCATTTAAGTAACTCCCACATAAATATCTGAGGTTTTAATATTCTGAAACTGAAACAAAGCTGAAGAGGTGCTCAGTCAGGCTAGGACAGGGTTTCTCAACCTCAGCAATGTTGACATTTTGGGTTGGATCATTCTTTTTTGTGGGGGGCTGTCCTGTGCATTGCAGGATGTAGGCATCCCTGGTCTCTCCTTATTACATGCCAGTAGCAACATGCCCCACTGCCCAGTTTTGACAACCAAAAATGTCTCCAGACACTGCCAAGTATCTTTTGGGAGCCAAAGTCACCCCCAGTTGAGAACTATTGAGCTAGAATTTTACAGACATAATTGTAAACTCTGAGTGCACAGATTAGACAAGACTATGTAATTTTACTAATTTAAAGAGTATAGCACAATAGTTTTTGCTATACTGTTTATGCAAGGGCACATAGTTTTTATACAATATACTACTTAAGCATATAATTACCCACAAATAACTATCTTTTTCCTATTGAAAACACCAATTTTTTTTTTTTTTTTTTTTTTGCAGTACGCAGGCCTCTCACTGTTGTGGCCTCTCCCGTTGTGGAGCACAGGCTCTGGACGCGCAGGATCAGCGGCCATGGCTCACGGGCCCAGCCGCTCCGCGGCATGTGGGATCTTCCCGGACCGGGGCACAAACCCATGTCCCCTGCATCGGCAGGTGGACTCTCAACCACTGCGCCACCAGGGAAGCCCTGAAAATACTAATACTAAACAGGAAAAAAAAAATACAGCTAATCCTGCTACCGTTTTTATATTATCTAAGCCTATGGTTTACAAACGATTGATAAATGGAGATCTAGATAGATCACTGCAAGTGTCCTTCCTTCTGCATTCGTAGTCTCTCTTTCTCTACTTGTAAGCGCTCCTTTTCAATCTGCAGCTTCTCTGATTCAAATTTTAAAAACTGCAGCCTATCTTTTTCTAGTTGCAAGCGTTCTCTCTCAAGTTTTAACTTCTCTGTTTCTATATCCTGTGGTTGATATACGGACTTTTCTCCTTGACCAAGTTCATTTTCCAAAGATGGTTTCTCTGAGGTGACTATCTGTAACCTCAACCTCTCTCTTTCAATCTGCAGCCGCTCCTTCTCCAGCTGAAGCCGCTCATGCTCCATGTCTAACTGTCGCAGCCTCTCTTTCTCAATCTGTAGGCGTTCCTTCTCTACCTGCAGTCTTTCAGCCTCAATATCAAGCCGTCGTTTTTCCAATTCTAGTTTCTGTTTCTCTATGTTTACAAGCAAATGGGGCTCATCATATGCAGACCTAGATGGTGTTGAATTCAGAGTAAAAAACTCATCAATGTGGGGGAAATCAGGAAGTTCACTTTCCCTCCTGGAATCCGGTATGACTGATGACAACATTTCTTCTTCCTCTTCAATCTCAAACTAAAAGAGAAAAGTAGTTCTCAGTATTTATTTATACTTCATGGTTGTTAATTTGTCTAAGAATTTCTTAAAAGCTTTCTGTATTGTTTGAGCACACAAAACCATTTACTTTGAATTTTGAAAAATATTTACTATTACCTGACATCATTAATATATATAATTAAGAGAAGTATATTTAGGTGAAAAGAAAGAGATTGATGATATTAAGATGGAAAAAAATGGAATGACTTTGTTATGTACTATTTTTAAGTTAGCTTGAAAATCTGGGCATTTCTTAACTGTTCCTGGTCTATAATAAACTTTCATATCAGAAATGGAGAAATAAAAAGAGGGTTCACACAGGCTAATACTTACTTCAGGACTCTGTGGATCTCTTTCTTCCTCTTCCACTTTGACCTCAGTTAAGGATCCACCTGCATCCCTGAAATCTGCCACATTTTGCCAATCAAAATTTGTATCATTTCGGAATCCAATCTTTTCATCTATCTCTTCAGTGAGAGAATCATCTAAATCGGATGTGGGAAGGGGAAACCCCGAACCAACTAGCTTAATGTTTGCCTTCATCCTCTTTCTCTTCATAAGTGCTCGCCAGTCAAGGTACCTCCTTTTCACTTCTGTCCCTGTTCTCTGTTCTCCTTCTCCTACAGCATTCACACACTGTGCAATCTCCTCCCAAGCCATTCGCTTCATCACATTAATTGTTGTATTGAGCTGCTTGGAAAAAATGACTTCTTTCCTTTTTGTAATTTCTTTCAAAAGGGTCTGAGTTTCTTGTACACTGAAATTGCTTTTCCTTTTCCTTTTCAATTGCTTCATTTTCTAACTTAAATGCAGTTTTTACAGTAAGAAAAGATGTAAAAAGAATTCTGAGGAATGCTACGAAGTACAGAAATCAAGGACAATTCCTTGTTAGTACTTTGTTTAAATCAGAGTTTTCCATTCATCCAATAGCACAGGCAGGATGGATGATTCCTAAAGAGAAAAAAGTAAAAATCAATCAACCTGCAACTTCTGCAATGTACTTCAACCCAATAAGCTATATAATTAAAAAAACAAAAGACCTCTAAATATGGCTCAAAACTGACTATATTTGTGTCTCTGCCAGCATTACCACAGTCCAAGATACCGTTTTCTCTCACCTAGGCTGCTGTAATGGTTCCGAACTAATTGACAGTATTCACTCTTGACTTGCTCCCTACTTCTACTCTACTCTCCCAAATTCATCCTTTCTACTCTAACTACAAAGGCCTCTTTCAGTCACCCATTCTTGTCAGTCCCTTTCCCAGTTTAGGGCTTCTGCACACGCTTTTCCCTCTGCCTAGGAAATGGATTGTTCCCTGCCTAGCCTACTTAATTCCTCCTCATCCTTCAACTTGCAGATTAGACATCTGCTCCTCAGTGATGCCTTTGCTGACAAGTCAAATTACTCCTTGTCTTCATCTAAATGTTACACTTGTGCTAACATACAACTAAGAATGTCTCTCCTATTTCAACAGAAGTTTCATGAGGACAGCAACATTTCTACTCACCATCACGTCCCCAGAGTCTAGCAGAGATCCTGGCATATGGCAGGCATACTTTTTGAATGAATAAATGAGTCAACCTGCCAAAATGACCATTAGTTTGGGATGTCAAAAAGCAAAAAAATTTAGACTCTGAAAGAGGGTGTACCTGAAACTTGCTAGAAAGGTAAACTTTTCAGGCCCCACCCCAGACCATTTGAATAAGGAACTCTGGGGGCAAGATCCAGCAATGTGTGTTTCAATAAGTCTTCCAGATGATTCTAATACATGCTAAAGTTTGAAAACCATGGGGCTGACTCACACCAGTGAAACAAATGCTTCACACACCTGATTCTCTTACAGACTCTGATTTCGAGTCTTATAAATAGTGCATCTGTTTGGTGGAATCTAAAGCACATCCAAATCCTCAATACAATAGCTGAGAAATGTAGTTTTTCTGCTATCTAGCCTTTGCATTATGGGAAGGCACACTAGCAAACTGGAAAAGATATTGAATGGGTCTTTTTCTTGGAAAAGAGATTTTTAAAAGTATGTAATGGGGACAAGGGCTCAGAAAGAGTAAGGGATATATAAACAAACCATGGTTTATGACTTCTAATTCACATACTGATCACTGCTACAGAGCCGATTTTTTTCCCTTGCTTACAAAATGAGAGGGTTGGGATGAGGCTGTTAAGGTCCACATTTCCTGCCAATACAAAGAAAAAAATACCAAATATCCATTAAGTTCCATGTCCTGTCATTTAATCCCCACCACAGCACTGAATGCGAGATACCATCATTTGTATTTATACGACAAGATTCAGGCAAATTGAATAATTTGCACATTACATGGCTAGTTAAATGACCGAACTTGGATATAAATTCAGGCTCCCTTAGGCCACATCTCCTTCTACTTTATTAGCAGCTTGTGATAGCTAGATCTTAGAAATGTGCTGCTAAGTTTTGAGATGCCTTTTAGTAGAAAATTTTCAAAAAGAACAGATCCTTATCTATGTGGAAGGTTTGGATAAACTTCTGTATATAGGCAGAAAAACCCTCCGAAGTTTCAACCAGTTATGTTTCACTCTACCATGGTTTCTTCTCTTAAAAACTTTAATATCTGCCAGTTTAAAATTTTTATTAGAGTGAAAAATTTTTCTCTTGTAATTAAAAATATAAATAGTATTTTCTACTGAAGCAAAAATACATCAACTGAGTAAGGCTAACTAAATTTAATCAGAAAATGCACTAATCTTTTCTATCACTGTTTGAGCCTCTTCTCTCTAGGACTTAAAAGTGGATGCAAATCCCTTATTTCTAAACTCTAATAAAAAGGTAATTTTTATTAAGATTTCACTAAACTTCTATGCATTTTTTCCTTTTCAAGTTTCCAGTAATCTTTTTCAACTGTGTATCTAATAACATCACCAAAAACATACCCACCACTATGTCATTTTGTTTCTAACCTCTGATGTAGAATAACCATCTCCTGAACTGCCACTTGCTGCTGAAATGGAGACTAGAGAGAACTAAAAGTTCAAAAGAGTAGAAAATAAACTCTCAAGAAATCATTGTCAATTTCATACATCCACAAAAAGGGCAAAGCATGCAAAAACAAAAAAAGATTGCAGCAAACTATGCCTAAAGCAGACTTCCAAAATTTCTTGAGACATTTAATAATAAAATTGAATCCACTAAATAAGAATGTATCATCAGTGGCAGCACTTTTGATCTTGCCCTAGGCAAATCCTGCCTTTATAGTCAAATATAAGCCTCTTGTCACTAGAATATAAGGAAACATATTCATACAAAAACCATAATTCAAAAAGAGACATGTACCACAATGTTCACTGCAGCACTATTTACAATAACCAGGACATGGAAGCAACGTAAGTGTCCATCAACAGATAAATGGATAAAGAAGATGTGGCACATATATACAATAGAATATTACTCAGCCATAAAAAGAAACAAAATTGAGTTATTTGTAGTGAGGTGGATGGACCTAGAGTCCGTCATACAGAGTGAAGTAAGTCAGAAAGAGAAAAACAAATACCGTATGCTAACACATATCTGTGGAATCTAAAAAAAAAAAAATAAAAAATAAAATAGTACTGATGAACCTAGTGGCAGGGCGGGAATAAAGACACAGACATAGAGAATGGACTTGAGGACATGGGGCAGGAGGGGGAAGCTGGGGTGAAGTGAGAGTAGCATCGACATATATACACTACCGAATGTAAAATAGTTAGCTAGTGGAAAGCAGCAGCATAGCACAGGGAGATCAGCTCAGTGCTTTGCAATGACCTAGAGGGGTGGGTGGGATAGGGAGGATGGGAGGGAGGCTCAAGAGGGAGGGGATATGGGGACATATGTACACATATGGCTGATTCACTTTGTTGTACAACAGAAACTAACACAGTATTGTGAAGCAATTATACTCCAATAAAGATCTATTAAAAAAATATATCATCAAAAGAGGTAGTGTAGTGTAATGGTTATGAGCACACGTTCTGCAGTCAGACTGCCTGGGTTAGAATCCTGACTCTGCCACTTCCTAGCTGTGTGGCCTAATTTAAATTCCCTATGTGCAATTCCACTTGTAAAATAATATTATTACTTCATAGAGATACTGTAAGGATTAAAGGTTTTAGTAAAATATGGAATAGTTCCTGGAACACAGTTAACAAATTAGGTTTACTACTATTGCACGAAAGGCAAATCTTTAAATAATTTTGACATAGGAAACAGAAAGGCCACAATAATATTGGTATTGTTCTAGTTCGTAGGTCAAGTGGTAGGTCTGTGGGTCTTTATCATTATGCTTTATAACATTAGTGGTATATTGGAGCCTGCTGATGTGAGCTGGCAAAGGTCATTGTGCACATCTCTTCCCAACTCCACATTCAGTAATGTCATATTTGGAAATAGAAACTGGCCAAGATGGCAGTATTTATAACATAGAACTGGATAAATGTTACAAACTAGAACATTTTTCTTTTGAGTGGTCAGGGAGTTAGTTTACTAGCACACTTAAAGCTACATGATTTTTGCATATTTCAAATATTACCTAATAAAAATTAAGAAAATGCAATGTTTTAACATCTGATCCCACAACAGTTTAGTGAACATTCTAGAAGACTTGTAATTTTAGAGGATCACATTTAATTAGCACTGACCTAACATTCCTTATGTAATTCAAGTTATCAATTGGGCTGGGCAAGTATTCTGCTTTTCTCTAGAGGCAACTGAAGAATACTCATGAAATACTATATTTATAAGCAACACAAAAAAGGAACTGAACCTAACTGATTTACACATTATTAAACCAGCCCAAATATACTTCTCTTTAGTACCTATGTTGTGGTTGTGGCATATTTCAAGGAATTACTGCAGTCAAACTTGACTTTCTCCTTCCTCTACCATTTGCTCCACCCCTATGAGGAGCTGGAAGATGGTAGCCCACCTGCTCCAAAGGCAGTATCCTGAACACATAACACTGTGCCTAACAAACAGAAGGAGGTAAAAATACAACTTAAAATAAGGCAGTGAGTGAGGGATGGGAAAGAGAGCAGAAAATGAAATGGAAAATAACTCAAGTAAGGTCAGCTAGCAAAACTGAAACTGCTATGGGCAAAGCGTTATGTTTAAAAGGAAAAGGCAGCTCAAGTCAATATAGGCAAGAAGCAGTTTGTGAGATTAAGTGAAGACTTTAGATAAACTACCTACCCTATAACTATGCCAAAGAATATAACAGTTAACAAGTTATACAAAATTCTGAAAGGAAATTTTAAATAAATAGGCTATGTTACTACTTAGGCAGTATGAACCAATGATGAGCAGGTTATCAAAGACATATTTAAAAAATGAAATCAGCAGGTTAGATGTCCTTAAAAATAGAAGATTGCTAAAGTTACATCAAATTCCATATCAAATTACTTACAATGCATTAAGGAAGACTTTTTGTTTCCAAAAGATACAGAATGTTTCAGACCATTTAAATAGCTTCTTGAACCATTTAAAAAGCACTGTCATATTTAAAAGGTAGAAGCATGGTAAAAATATAAATATTCATCAATAAGGGATTAGATGAATAAGCTATACTACAGCTACATAATGGAATATGATGCCCAATTAAAGTATGAATATGGCTTAGCACAACATTTTACTATGTTAATGCAAGCCAACAAAACCAGAAAAGGAATGTGTACATATGTCTATGTGTGTGTACATACTCACAGAAGCTCAGTTTTCAACTTAGGAACATTTATAGACAGAACATGCTATGCTCTACAACAGGTTCACTCACTCTGTCCACCACCAACCACCAGTTCTAGGGATCATGTATACAGTCGTTTGTCTCAATCACAGAGCTGTTTGTTTGCCTAGAGCACATCTGTTTCATTTTACTTTGAGATGATTAACATTATATTAAAAATATATTTATGAGGAATTTTTATTACAGAAAAATACACTTTTTAAAGTTCCATAAACCCAATACCCACAAATCTCTGTTGACTTAAAAAAAAAAAACAGTAAAATACATAGGTATGGTTAGAGAACCTAAATAAAGCAACAAAATTAAGTGAAAATCTCTCTCCACCACCAGTGTAATTGATATTAATAATTTCTTGAGATGTTTTCCAGAAAATCATATGAATATAAAAGTACAGATGTATTTATGAAACATTATATATTACACATATTACATGAATGCATATTAATTCCATTCATTAATTTAAAAAGCAGTGACTGGGCTTCCCTGGTGGCGCAGTGGTTGAGAGTCCGCCTGCCGATGCAGGGGACACGGGTTCATGCCCCGGTCCGGGAAGATCCCACATGCCGCAGAGCGGCTGGGCCCATGAGCCATGGCCACTGAGCCTGAGCATCCGGAGCCCGTGCTCCGCAACGCGAGAGGCCACAACAGTGAGAGGCCTGCGTACCACCAAAAAAAAAAAAAAAAAAAAAAAAAAAAAAGCAGTGACTGTTGAAGATGTTAAATTATAAGAAAATGAAAGGAAAATTGAAAACAGAAAAATGAGATGTATATGAATGATTCTAAAGGACAAATGAAGAGACAAAGAGGAAATCATGAATGTAAAAACTTACCACCCTCTACAATGAAAAATAATCAACAAAAAATGAAGAAAAATTATGAAATTGAAAAAATTCTAAAGATGTTGTCTCTCAAACCTTACGTATTTGAATCATCTGGAGCGCTTATTAAAATGAGATTCTGATTCAGTAGGTCTGGAGTGGGACCAGTGATTCTACATTTCTGACAGATTCCCAAATGATGCCGATGTTGCTGGTCCTTGGACTACACCAACAGAAATAGGGATCCACACATGTAATTTAAAATCTTCTAGTGGCCTCAGAAAAGCAAAAATGAAACAAAACCAAAAAAATTGTAGAATTAATTTTAACATATTTAACCCCGTAAGTTCAATATATTATCTTTCCAATATATGGTCGATGTAAAAATGATTAATGAGGGAGTTTCCATTCTTGTTTTGCTACTAAGTCTTTGAATCCAGTGTATATTTTACAATTAGAGCACATCTCATTTTGTACTAAACACATTCTAAGAACTCAATAGCATATATTAGTACAGATCTACAGCACATCAAAATCACCTAGGGAGCTTTTAAAAAATACTTATAACCAGTCCCTATCTCTGAGCAATTAAAACAATCTTAAAATACTGCTAGGCATTGGGAGTTTAAAAAGTGCTCTAGCAGATATTAAGCATTCTCAACACATACACACACACAGAGTTAACTATGTGAGATGATGGATGTGTTAATTATCTCTATCTTGGTAATCATTCCATAATGTATTATGTATATCGATCATCATGCTGTATATTTTAAACATATACAATTATATTTACCAATTATTCTTCAATAAAGTTAAAAAAATCTTCTCCAGGTGATTCTCATTTGCAGCCAGGATTGAGAAGCACCCCGCTAGAGAATCAGTGTTAAAAGTCGACTTGCTCAAATGTGTACTGAGAGGCAAGATGGAGTGCAAATGTTGTAGCTGCTAAGAAATTTCCCTTCAGAGATCATTAAGGCTTCATCTGCCACAAGACTTGCAACAACAGACAAAGCTGGACTCTTTTTGGAAAAATATGCCCAGGAGAAAGTCATGTTAGGTGGAAGAGGAATATGTCTAATTGTAAGAACCAATTCACACTCCTATGTGTTGGGAATACATCAAAGGAATACAAGCTAAGTCAATTTAGACTTAAGTAGAAATGGACTGCTCTCGTTAGAGAACCAAACTTTCTTTTAAGTCTTTAGACAGCTACCCATATCTTTATTAGAATTAGCATTGAACTAGGAGTATACATTGGAAACATCCATTAAGACTGAGCGATTAAGACACAATGCTTCATTCAACAAATATGTATTGAGTGCTTAAAACCTTTCAAAGGCTTTGTACACATTTCGGAGGTAAATTTACTCTCCCTAGTCTTTCTCTCTCTCTCCCTATTACAAACCCTGAGTCCTACCTATATATATTCGTATCTACCTTTGCCAATTTTATCACCTCCAATACTAACCCCAAACATACTTTCCCAACCCACCCTCTCCAATACACGTCAGTATGGGCACACACAGTATGTCATTCTGAAATTCCTCTAAATTCTAGACCAGTGCTGTCCCATACAAATATGACAGTCACATATATAATTTTAAATCCTCTAGTAGCCACATTAAAAAAAGTAAAGAAAAACAGGTAAAAATTAATTACGATATATTTTATTTAAACTAATATACCAAAATATTATTACTTCAATATTTAAACAATATAAAAACAATCGAGACATTTTACATTCTTTTTTTCTACTAAGTCTTCAAAATCCAGTGAGTATTTTGGACTAGCCATACTTCAAGTGCTCAATAGCAATATATGCCTATTGGCTACTGTATTGGACAGCCCAGTTCTAGCTTTCATGACCCCTACCTTAGGACTATCATACATGTATTCCTTTGGCACATGCTCCCAATTCCCATGGTCTTTGCTCTTTTATCTGGCCAGTGACTACTCATCCTCAGCACCTTCATTGTTCCATTAATCTAAATCTAATGTCCCTGCTACATGCTTCCACTATCAGGCTATATTATAATCACTTACTTTACATTAGGCGCAATAAGGGATCAAAGATGAATATATTATTTCTATCAAATAATTTATAATTTAGTAAAACATATACGCATAAAATTTACATGAAAAAATTTTAATGGAGACTGTAAATGTCAAGTTTGAATACGGACTACCTAGGCTTATATATTAATTCCACCACTTAGAAGCTCTGTGATCTTAAGCAAATTACTTAACCTTTTAAACTTATTTCCTAATTTATAAATGGGAAAAATAGAATAATACTCACGATGTTTTGAGGATTAAATGAGATAATCCAGTCAAGAAGCTTATAATATGTAGGATATAATAAGCCCTTAACAAATACCAGCTATTATCCATTTCCTAGTATAGTCTAGACATAGTAAGTGAATATTTCTTTACTCAATGAATAATGTGAATGTAAGAAAAGTGCAACAAGAGAAGTTATTAACAAAATACCCTGGGTGTTCAGAAGGAGAAATCTTTGGTGGGATCAAGGGAGGTTGTGAAAAGGAATTAGCACTTGATTTGGGTCTTAAACAAATATAATAATGAGGGGCAGTAATAAATGGCAGAAGTATCAGGAATCAAAGTTGGATAGCTAGGCTGGGGCCAAATGTCAGCAAATCTTTAATGTTGGCTTGTAAGAACTTATTCTTTGCTAAAAAACTTACTATAAGAGGCAAATATATCAGTGAAAATTCACATATTTTTGAAATTCAAGCAACATACCTTTTATATGGAGGCAATGTTACTGTAATAATATACAAACTATAACATGCAAAATACAAGTGCATAATAATAAACAATGACTGCAGTTGTCAAGAGAATCCTAATTTAGGCAGAAACCCATAATCAGATTTTGCTGCTCTTAGAGTCTGAGATCAATTTTGTAATGATAAAAATAACAATCCTTCTAAAACTATGCTTGAGTCAATACACTCTTAAAATTTTGGCAGCAGTTGCTTTTATGTGCATATCCTGTTTCCACCCCCCAACAATTTGTAACTCCATATCTCTATCCTACAAAAGTGGTATCCCTTTGTCCCTGACTGTTCTATGCTAAACTGATGAACTATTTCATTGACAAAGTGCACTTTATTTTTTAATTTTTTTAAATGTTTGGCCGGGAGGCACAGCTTGCGGAGTTCCCTGACCAGGGAATCTTGGGTCACAGCAGTAAAAGCGCGGAACCCTAACCACTAGACTATCAGGGAACTCAACAAAATGCACTTTAACACACATTTTTTAGCTCACTGAAATTCACAACAATATGTATCTTAGATTTCCAGTCAGTCATGGCTTAAGTGTGTGAAAATCTTTGACATCTGATTAGTGTTAAGACAGTACCCAAATCAAAGCAAACGAGTTGAAATTTGGTAGCTATGCTTGCATGAAAAGAAACTAAGCTATGTTTCCAGGAATTTCTTTTTTCTCTCTTCTCCTTTACATTTTGGTACTCATGTAACAGCTTAGATTTTCATCATCCATTACCCAATAATTTACTCAAATATTTATCAAACTCCTACTATGTAGCAGGCACATATTCTTGGTGCTGGGGCTAAACACCTCACAAAATATGAAAAGATGCCATTTTAGATGTCAAACACTATCCCTTTCATATTGGTTTTCTTCCCTATCTTTACAAAAGGGAATTTAGTAGTTGCAACCTCTAAAAATTCTTAGTTCTTCCATGCCCAATCACAGAGAACAGCCATTTTCCTGAAATCCCATTTCACAATAATTCTTTCCTGGTTGGAAATAGGTATAAGTAGTTCACTTAGGTAATCCTTGTGAAGATGGTGTACCACCAATGGCATATTATACCTGGGCAATTTTTTTCAAGGACTAATACTTAAGAATGAAGTTCCTAAATATTGCATGATAAGACAGAAGTAAGAGGTCTGAGTTAAATCAGGCAGTAAATTCTGGGTCCAAAATTTTTTTTTGGTAAACTCATTAGGCTGTTCAAGAAGAAAAACATCACAAAATCTACAAACTTCCCCCAACCCCCACCCCAATCCTCTTGGAAGTGTGCTCCCCACCTCCCACCAACCCCGCACCCCACAGTCGCCACCATATTCTTAGAGGAAATTAACCTTCCTGCCGAATAGGACGCTCTTCTCTATAAGCTGTGATAGGTAAATGATTAAAGTTTACTTAAGTGTCGCCGGTTATCATATTAATAAAATACCTCTCACTCCCCACCTCTTCCTTTGGAGCAGCTCCCCTTGGGAGAATCCAGGAAGGCTGAATTCCTGGGAGGTCAGTAGTAGGGGGCGCGCCCACGACTCTGCCACAGAGCAATGGCTGCACCTGGTAGGATGTGGGGCAAACTGGAAGAGTCCCCGCTCCGCATATTAAATTAGAGTCGCGACTGGGCGGCCGAAAAACCTTCGCAGCCTTGTTTCAGCGGCTTGGGCCCTCCCTACCCTCCCAGGTCAGGCAGCAGCTGCGACTGGTATTTCTCCTGAACGTCGTAGTCTGCTACGCCGCAGGGCCAGGTCCAGAGCCGGCAGCGGGGGGGCAGCTACCTGACGCTGCCACGCTAGCAACCACCGGCCGCGGAGCCTCCACTTCCCTAGCAACCTCCTCCACAACGCAACAGCTCACCTACGACGCTGGCGGAACCTCCCCACGCTCGCCTCTGGGGTGTGTGGGGGTGGGGTGGCAAAAAGACGCTTCATTAATTCCCCGCCCACTGACTTCGCCCGCCTCCTGCCGCCAAGCCATTGGCTGGCGCGGCTGCCGCTCGTTTAACGAGGTTCGTCCATTGGCCCGGAGGATACTGCCATTCTGGCAGAGGGCCCGCCCTAGGTGTTCCTCACAAAGGAACGCGAGTCCCAAACCGTTCCGGGTTAGTGCCCTGGAATTCCGCCCCCTTGTGAGTCATGGCCTCCCGTTCAAGCTCAGTCTTTGGCGCACGGCTCTGTCAATCAAGAGCTCTAGGAAAGGATTGGCCCCTAGCAATCAGCCCGCTGCCTGTTCAACAAAATTGGGACACAGGTTACTCCGTCCCCAAACTCTACTCCTATCCTGACCCTTACCTGTTAAAAGGGCAAAGAGGAAGTGGGATCCTTGCGTTGCCCCAGCTGGTTCCTAGTCCAGCATCACCTTCTGCTCAGACAACTGTGACCTAGTTAGGCCTCAAAATCATTCCTCTGAGACTGCCCCTGGCAAAGCTCACTGGTGATTGTCTTACGGCTAAATCTAGGCATCACATCTCTGTCCTTATCTTACCTCCTCAAAAAATATTTGATTTGTTGACCTTTCTTCATTTGATTTACATAATGCTTCTCCTGGTTTTCCTCTCAGTCCTCTTCTCTATCCCCTTTGCAGTTGCCTCTTTCGCTGCCGTCTCAGGTTACGGTGTTACTAATGGGTCCGTCTTTCCATTGCCTTTGTTCAGGCCTCTATTGAAATCCTGAATTACATCAGTAGCATTCTTACTGGTCTGGCAGTTATCCTGCCAGTACGACTGTAGTCCATTGTTCACACTGCAACCAAGACAGGCTGCTTAAAGTTCTTTAGTGGAACCGCACTCATCTTATGATAAAGTGTAAACTCTTTAAAAGAGTTTCTTCTGTTTTTCTCTCAGGCATATCTTTCATCAACATTCCTCCTCTTTCGTTTTCCTTCTTCCTTACTCCAATTACTTCCCTTCTGTCAGTTCCTAGATTTGACAGTGGCCTTGGGACTTAGTTTGCATTGCATTGTTTCCACCTGGAATGATTTCTCCCTGCCTATTCCCTGCTATGCCCAGAATTTGTTTTTAAAGTTGCTTTCTGAAGGAAGCCTTCCTTTCTCTCCATTCACACTACCTCCACTTCCAAGTTGTCCCTCTAATGTAGGTTTGCCAGATAAAAGACAGGATACTCAACTAAGTTTGAAGTTCAGATAAATAACAAATAATTTTTAGTATAACTATGTCCCATTTAATATCTGACATCCTGTATTTTCATTTGCTAAATCTGGCAACCTACTCCAGCATGCTCCTATCATAGTACCTTTCCTCTGACAGCTCTTAACCACACATTCTGTGCGGGCAGGTGTTTCTTGTTCACTGCTGAAATTTCTTTGCCTAGCGCAGTGCCTAAAATATAATAGTCGCTCAAAAAAGATTTGGTAAATAAATAATGGAATATTCTAGGTGAATCGTGAATACTTGCTCAATATTCCTGGAGGAACTCTCTTCCATAAAATAGAAGTACTTATGAAATAATCCTCTTTGAAATGTAACAATTAGTTTAGTCTTTCATATTTTTACCTATGACTTTGTGAAAGAAGCATGTCTATAACTTTGCCTAAGTAGAACAAAAAAAATTTTTTGCTTTTGGAAAAATATAAGAACTTGTATTTTATGTTTTGGGGTTTCGTTTATAGTGGATGTTTTTTGGGTGAGTGTAGTGAGAAGGCAAGAGAACTATCCATCCTTATTATGACCAGACTCTTTCTCTCTGACCCTTTCAGAATCTGTCTACTACTTGAATCTATTTATTTACTTCAGTAACAGGGTTAAGGCCTAGTAAGTCAGTAAGTATTAGGAACGTTCTGCTTTTATATCATGAACTCTTAAGCTTCCTCCAATTAACCTCATTCTCCTTGTTGATTGCAAGATCTTTTCCAGATACCCTCACTATTTTTTCTCATCTGTATTTTGTCTGGGTAGACATGGACCAACAAGGGAGAGGTGAAAGGTAATCCAAAATGCCTAATATTAGTACCTCATTACCAACCTGATAGTCTGCTTACTGATTTGATTTTTGTAATAGTAATTTCAGACTAGAGATTTGACCTAACATTTATTCTAGAACTGGGTTGTTCAACTGCAGTAGCCACTTGAACAAGCCTGATGAGCCCTTGAAATGTGGCTACGACAACTGAATAACTGAATTTTAGTTGTGTTTAATTTTAAATTTAAAAACTGATATTCAATTCAGTTACTACATAATGTCTATATATGTTTGGGAAACTTGAGCTTTGTGAATCTACTTTTTCAACTATAAATTTTTTGAAATCTAAGTACAGATTGAATATTTCTGATAAAATTAACATGTGAATTGAGATGTGCTGTAAGTGTAAAGTATATACAGGATTTCAAAGATTTAATATAAAAATGTAAAATGCCTCATTGATCATTTTCATATTGATTATATTGATAAGTTGAAATTATAATATTTTGCATAATTGGATCAAGGAAAATATATTATTAAAATTAATTTTACCTGTGAATTTTTTACTTTTTAAAATGAGACTAATAGGAAATTTAAACATATATGTGGTTGGCATTATATTTCTATTAGACAATGCTGTTCTAGACTGTGCCTGGCCACAATAAGAATATAATTGTTAACAAAAATCTTTCTATTTCATTGCTTATTATTTAACCAAAGGGAAAGAAAAAAATCACTTTTTCTTTCTTCCAGACACAGTTTAGTTAAGAAAAAAATAACCCAGTGAACACGTTATAACCTTTATTATATACCAACAGTTGCACTTAACTGTATCAATGCTGTTTTCAGTCTCCATTTTTGCCTTTGCACATGCTGTTTCTTCTTCCTTTGCACAGGTACTGCTTCCTCCTTGTCCTTACGACACACTCTTATTCCCCTTTAAAACCAACTCTTCCTTGACAATGTTAGAACAGATCTTTTCCTTTTTCATATGAGTTTTACACCTATACATGTTCTATTTAGATATCATTCAGTATTGCTATTACCTTTTACCTTTTTATCTTCAGCACGTAGCACATTACCTGGCACTTAGTCTGACAAAATTATATTTGATGAATTGACCTGAAAACTGACAAAAGAAAACTCACTCTGTTTTTTCCTCTGTGATAATATTGCTTGCAATTTTCATCATCCATCAGGTAAGTTATAATGGTTTGTAAAATAACACTGAAAACTTTTCACCAGCAAATTTCATGTTTCTAAAAAATTTACATTGAATAGAAAGCCCATTTGTTTCCTGTAGAATTGTTTCAATTAATTTCCTTTAGATTTTGATTTTGTTATAACTGGGAAAAATAGGAAGTGTTAGAACACAAGCTATTTTTAAATGGTAATCATTATAGCAAGAGGTAGGGATGGAAAATTTTAGTTTCAAAGATCAGTTTGGTCAAATCTTGAGAAGTCAAATGGTTTCTGGCATTCCAACCAGCATCAGCTGTGGTTAGGTTGCCATTTTTATTTATGGTGGGAGGTTTGGTTTCTACTAGAATAGCCTATGAAATACTATAGGTCAATGGTTATTAGAAGAATCATTAAAAAATATATTTTTTAAAATATCATTCTGGGGCTTCCCTGGTGGCTCAGTGGTTAAGAATCCACCTGCCAATGCAGGGGACACAGATTCGAGCCCTGGCCCGGGAAGCTCCCACATGCTGCGGAGCAACTAAGCCCGTGCACCACAACTACTGAGCCTGCACTCTAGAGCCCGCGAGCCACAACTACTGAAGCCCGTGTGCCTAGAGCCCATGCTGCACAACAAGAGAAGCCACTGCAATGAGAGGCCTGCGCACCGCAATGAAGAGTAGCCCCTGCTCTCTGCAACTAGAGAAAAGCCCACATGCAGCAACGAAGACCCAACAAAGCCAAAAATAAAATAAATAATAAAATAAATAAATTTTAAAAAAAGAAAAGGAAGAAAGTGTAGAATTTAAAACATACACACACACACATATATGTATATATCTCATTCTGTTCTTCATTCCAGTACACCTATACATGGAGTTGCCCATGAAAGAATCAGATCAGTTGCAAATCTATTCTTATAATTTGGAATATGTGCCCTGGTGACTATCTATTTGGAGCTCATTTTTAAAAATCACTTTTGGTTTATCTCTCCTGTTTAACAGTCAGAGGCTTCTTGTTGAATAACAATTTTAGCACTTTTGTAGGATGACCACCTGTTTCTTTGAGTCCCCTGCAGAATGAGTTTTATTTATGCCAAATAGCCTATATTTTAACTACCCATCCCAAATACACCCTTAATATTTAGTGAAAATTGATCTAGCCTTTTTTACATCATGTATCAACAGAAAAACATATGCATAAATTTCATTTTAATAGTAAAGATTGATCATACTGTTTTCTCAGTTTGAGAAATTATTGTGACTTTTTATAACCTCTTGGTTGTGCTTATGTATGTGCATTCTTTATTTCCTTTTATAAGAATTTCAGAGATTTTTGTAGTTGGGAGCTCCAAACTCCAAGAATCACTGGCCAGTTCTCTTTCCTCAACTCATTTAAAAAATAAGTTTTGAAGACTGTTCTGTGCTAAGCACTGATCTAAGGGCTTCATTTACATTAATCTATTGGACTATTATGATAACCCTAAGTAGGAAGTCTACTGGTATTCCTCACATTTTTTAGATGAGGAAACTGAGGCAAAATGATGTTAAATATCTTTCCAAGTTTGCAGAATTAGTAAGTGGCAGAGCTGGAATTTAAACCCAGTTAGCCTACATTTAAACCCCATGCTATAACATCACTCAAAATGGATGTGTATTCTTGAGTTCCTTTTATAAGAATCTCACAGATTTTTGGAGTTGGGAGCTCCAAACTCCAAAAATCACTGGCCAGTTCTCTTTCCTCAACTCATTTAAAAAATGTCTCCTTGCACTACTTGCAAGGAGATTGTTTTAAAGATGCCAAAACGTTTGAAAAGATTTTAGTGAAGTAGAGGGATAACAAAAGTGTCCCCACAAAACACTGTCTTTCTTCTAACATTTGTTGGGCTCTATTGTAAGCTCCTCAACGGCAGGGATCATGTCTTTCTTTTGCCCCCAGCACCTAGCAAAGACCTTGAATTCACAGTTTATTCCCAAACAAATTTAGATTTCAGGTTGTAGGATGGACAACGGTCATATAATTCCTCTGAACAGTAGCCTTAGTCAATGAATCTATCATTGGTTAGCAGCTGTCTGAAAGGTTTTTTAAAACTTTTTATTGGCACATAGTTGATATACAATGTTGTATTAGTTTCAGGTGTACAGCAAAGTGAGTCAGTTATACATATACATACATCCACTCTTTTCTAGATTCTTTTCCCATATAGGCCATTACAGAGTACTAGGTAGAGTTCGCTGTGCTACACAGTGGGTCCTTATTAGTTATCTATTTTATATAAGCTTTTCTATACTACATTTCCCATTGCTTTTACTTCACTTCTTCACCAGTTTCCATGGAATGCCTTCTGCTAAACACCACAGCCTGTATTGTCTGTGAGAAAAGTTTGTTCTCGGTTCTTTTTCCTATTCACATTGTTTATTGGGAGTAATAGTGGCTGTGATCAATATGCAGTAACAATAATACAAATGTAAATAGGAACCTAAGTTGGAACTTGCCTTTGGTTACTCAACTTATTTAAATTTTTAAAGACAAGAGTAGTGGTTCCTGACAAGACTTTTTGGGGAAAATGCATTTCACAAGATCCAGAAATAAGCAGTGCCTCAAATTTTAACTTATCCCGCATTCACAAGCATACAACACTGTCTTTATACTATTTAACACATTACACCATACATATATATGCAAGTACAAGATATGAAAATACATATTTAAACCATAGTTAATAAGGTAGATAGGGGGATCCTAGTGATAAATCATTTTTCAAAATAACTTTTAACTTCATGAAAAGATCAATTAAAAGACTATTTTATTATCATGTTTTTATTTATAGTGTGTATCCTTTTATTTCTGTTCTCAAGATGTTATCTTTTAATCTCCATTTTCCAAAAGAGAAAGCATGTCCAGAGTTATTTGTGGCTTATCTAATAACTAATTAGTAGCTAATCTGAGACCACATCAGAAGTCTGCCAGCTCCTCCTCTAGGTTATTTCCACTCTATTGTGTTCTACTTCAGAGTCATGTTCTGCCTGTTCAAATAGCATGTTCTTCTATATCAAATTATTTGGTTTCTCGAAAACTTCATGATTTGAGAATCAAAGACAAAAAACATAAAACAAAATAGACCCATGTTATGTCCTTTCTGAATTCCTTCCATTTCCATAATTCCCAGCTATAAAATGTAACAACTACTACAATTGCTGGACACTAACTAAATACTAGACACTATTAAGTACTTCACATGTATTATCTCTTTAAAGGGGTTTATAGTTAGGGAAAATGAGTCATAGAGTCTAGTTTAGTTTATATTGAGCTGTGTAGCTCTTTGTATATTTTGGAAATTAATGCCTTGTTGGTCACATCATTTGCAAATAGTTTCTCCCATTCTGTAGGTTGTCTTTTCATTTTGTTTATGGTTTCCTTTGCTGGGCAAAAGATTTTACATTTAATTAGGTCCCATTTGTTTATATTTGTTTTTATTTCCATCACTCTAGGAGACAGATACAAAAAGGTATTGCTGCAATTTGTATCAAACACTGTTCTGCCTATGTTTTCCTATAGAAGTTTTATAGTATCTGGTCTTTCTTAGCTTTTGAATCCATTTTGAGTTTATTTTTTTATATGGTATTAGAGAATATTTCAATTTCATTCTTTTACTCATAGCTGTCCAGTTTTCCCAGCTCATTTATTGAAGACACTGTCTTTTCTCCATTGTATATACTTGCCTCCTTTGTCATAGATTAATAGAACATAGGTGTGTGGGTTTATTTCTGGGATTTCTATCCTGTTCCATTGATCTATGTGCCTGTTTTTCTGCCAGTAACATAATGCCTTGATTACTGTAGCTTTGTTGTATAGTCTGAAGTCAGGAAACGTGATTCCTCCAGCTCCATTCTTCTTTCTCAAAATTGTTTTGGCTATTCAGGGTCTTTTGTGTCTCCATACAGATTAAAAATTTTTTTGTTCTAGTTCTGTGAGAAACGCCATTGGTAATTTGATAGGGATTGCATTGAATCTGTACATTGCCTTTGGGTAGTATATTTAACAATATTGATTCTTTCAATCCAAGAACATGGTATATCTTTCCATTTGTTTGTGTCATCCTCAATTTCGTTCATCAGCATCTTATAGTTTTCAGAATACAGAAACTTCTGCCTCATTAGGTAGGTTTATTCCTAGGTATTTTATATTTTTGATGCAATGGTAAATGGAATTCTTTCCTTAATTTCTCTTTCTGATAGTTTGTTTTTAGCATATAGAAATGCACAGATTTCTGTATATTAATTTTGTATCCTGCAACTTTACCAAATTCATTGATGAGCTCTAATAGCAATAGTTTTCTGGTGGCATCTTCAGAATTTTCTATGCATAGTATCATGTCATCTACAAACAGTGACACTTTTTTTCTTCATATCTTTAAAGTTTTTTTTTTAAAGAAATAAATACATTTAAATTTTCTTCACAGTTCTGCTTACAGTATCACTTCACAACCAATTATTCCCCTTCCCCTCCCTGAATCCTCAATTTGCTCACATTCACAATGCCTTCCGAAAATACTAAACATTTAGCATAAAGCTTGGAGGAGACATGAAATGGAATGAACAATGAAGGCTGGGGGAACGGGGAATTAAGGATTATCTACACACCTACCTACTAATTTGCCTGTCTCCCCACCCTCCTTTGTTTTTTTTGAATTTTTATTGGAGTATAGTTGATTTACAATGTTGTGTTAGTTTCAGGTGTACAGCAAAGTAAATCTGTTATATATATATACATATATCCACTCAATTTTAGGTTCTTTTCCCATATAGGCCATTATAGAGTATTAAGTAGAGTTCCCTATGCTATACAGTAGGTCCTTATTAGTTATCTATTCAATATTTCATATATAGTAGTGTGTATATATCAATCCCAATCTCCCAATTTATCCCTCCCCTTCTTTCCCCCACTGGTAACCATAAGTTTGTTCTCTACATCTGTGACTCTGTTTCTAATTTGTAAATAGTTCATTTGTACCATTGTGATATCATATGATATTTGCCCTTCACTGTCTGAATTACTTCACTCAGTATGACAATCTCTAGGTCCACCCATGTTGCTGCAAATGGCATTATTTCGTTCTTTTTCATGGCTGAGTAATAGTCCATTGTATATATGTACCACATCTTCTTTATCACATTATTTGTGATAAAGAATGGACATTTAGGTTGCTTCCACATCATCGATGTCGATGGACATTTAGGTTGCTTCCACATCGTGGCTATTGTAAATAGTGCTGCAATGAAACTGGGGTGCATGTACGTTTTCGAATTATGGTTTTCTCCAGATATATGCCCAGGAGTGGGATTGCTGGATGATATGGTACCTCTGTTTTCAGTTTTTAAAAGAACCTCCATACTGTCCTCCATAGTGGCTGTACCAGTTTACATTCCAAACAACAGTTTAGGAGGGTTCCCTTTTCTCCACACCCTCGTCAGCATTTATCATTTGTAGACATTTTTTTTGGGGGGGCGGGTATGCGAGCCTCACTGTTGTGGCCTCTCCCGTTGTGGAGCACAGGCTCCGGACGTGCAGGCTCAGCAGCCATGGCTCACGGGCCCAGCCGCTTCACGGCATGTGGGATCTTACCAGACCGGGGCATGAACCCGTGTCCCCTGCATTGGCAGGCGGACTCTCAACCACTGCGCCACCAGGGAAGACCCATTTGTAGACATTTTGATGATAGCTGTTTTAAACAGTGTGAGGTGATACCGCATTGTAGTTTTTATTTGCATTTCTCTAGTAATTAGCGATATTGAGTAACTTATCATGTGCTTTTTAAGCCATCTGTTTGTCTTCTTTGGAAAAATGTCTATTTAGATCTTCCACCCATTTTTTGATTGGGTTGTTTTTTTTTTGATATTGAGCTGCATGAGCTGTTTGCATATTTTGAAAATTAATCCATTGTCAGTTGCTTCATTTGCAAATATTTTCTCCCATTCTGTGGGCTGTGGTTTTCTTTTGTTTGTGGTTTCCTTTGCTGTATAAAGGCTTTTAGGTTTAATTAGGTCTCCTTTGTTTATTTATGTTTTGATTTTTATTTCCGCAGGGGGCGGATCATGAAAGATCTTGCTGCGATTTATGTCAAAGAGTGTTCTGCCTATGTTTTCCTTTAAGAGTTTTATAGTACCCAGGCTTACAGTTAGGTTTTTAATCCATTTTGAGTTTGTTTTTGTATATGGTATTAGAGAATGTTCTAATTTCATTCTTTTACATTTAGCTGTCCAGTTTTCCCAGTACTGCTTATTGAAGAGACTGTCTTTTCTCCATTGTATATTCTTGCCTCCTTCGTCATTGATTAGGTGTCCATTGGTGCATGGATTTATCTCTAGGATTTCTATCCTGTTCCACTGATCTATATTCCTGGTTTTGTGCCAGTACCATACCGTTTTGATTACTGTACCTTTGTATTATAGTCTGAAGTCAGGGAGCCTGATTCCTCCATGTCTGTTTTCCTTTCTCAAGATTGCTTTGGCTATTTGTGGTCTTCTGTGTTTCCATGCAAACTGTAAAGTTTTTTGCTCTAACCGTGATAGTTTTACTTCTTCCTTTCCAATATGAATTCCTTTTATTTGTTCTTCCTCTCCGATTACTGTAGCTAGGACTTCCAGATCTATGTTGAATAAAAGTGACGAGGGTGGACATCTTTGTCTTGTTCCTTATCTTAGAGGGAATGCTTTCAGCTTTTCATCCCTGAGTATGATGTTAGCTGTGGGTTTGTCATATATGACCTTTATTACGTTGAGGTATGTTCCCTCTATGCCCATTTTCTGGAGTTCATATCATAAATGGATGTTGAATTTTATCAAAACCTTTTTCTGCATCTATCTAGATGATCAAATTGTTTTTATCTTTCAATTTGTTAATGTGGTGTATTAATTTTCAGATATTGAAAAATCCTTGCACCCCTGGGATAAATCCCACTGGATCATGGTGGGTGATCCTTTTAATGTATTGTTGGATTTGATTTGCTAGTAATTTGTTGAGGATTTTTGTATCAGTTGGCCTGGAATTTTCTATTTTGTGTTTTATCTTTGTCTAGTTTTGGTATCGAGGTGATGGGGGCCTCATGGAATGAGTTCAGATGTGTTCCTTCATGTGTATTTTTTTTTTTTTTTTGGAATATTTTCAGAAGGATAGGTTTTAACTCTTCTCTAAATGTTTGGTAGAATTCACCTGTGAAGCCATCTGGTCCTGGACTTTTGTTTGTTGAGAGTTTCTAAATTACTGATTCAATTTCAGTACTGGCAATTGGTCTGTTCATATTTTCTATCTTCCTGTTTCAGCCTTAAGAGATTGTACCTTTCTAAGAATTTGTCCATTTCTTCTTGGTTGTCCTTTTTACTGGTGTATAGTTGCTCATAGTAGTCTTACGATCCCTTGTATTTCCATGGTGTCGGTTGTCCCTTCTCCTTTTTCATTTCTGATTTTATTCATCTGGACCCTCTCCCTTTTTTTCTTGATGTGTCTGCCCTATGGTTTATCAATTTTGTTTATCTTTTTAAAGAGCCAGGTTTTAGTTTCATTGATCTTTTCTATTGTTGTCTTAGTCTCTATTTCATTTATTATATCTCTGATCTTTATGATTTCTTTTCTTCTGCTAACTATGGGTTTTGTTTGTTTTTTCTCTAGTTGCTTTAGGTGTAAGTTTAGGTTGTTTATTTGAGATTTTTCTAGTTTCCTGAGGTAAGCTTGTATCTCTATAAACTTCCCTCTCAGAACTGCTTTTGCTGCATCCCATAGGTTTTGGATTGTCTTGTTTTTGTTTTCATTTGTCTCTAGGTATTTTTTGAGTTCTTCTTTGATTTCTTCAGTGATCCTTTGGTTGTTTAGTAGCATACTGTTTAGCCTCCACGTGTTTGTGTTTTTTGCAGTTTTTTTTCTTGTAGTTGGTTTCTAGCCTCATAGTGTTTAGGTCGGAAAAGATGTTTGATATGACTTCAATTTTCTTAAATTTCCTGAGGCTTGCTTAGTGGTCCAGCATGTGGTCTATCTGTGAGAATGTTCCATGTGCACTTGAAAAGGATGTGTATTCTGCTGCTTCCAGATGGAATGCTCTATAAATATCAATTAAGTCCATCTGGTTTAAAGTTTGAATTCAGGCCTGTGTTTCCTTATTGATTTTCTGTCTGGATGACCTGTCCATTGATGTAAGTGGAGTGATGAAATACCCAACTATTATTGTGTTACTGTCGATTTCTCCTTTATGTCTGTTAACATTTGCCTTATATATGGGGGTGCTCCTATGTTGCATGCATATTTACAATTGTTATATTTTTTTCTTGGGTTGATCCTTTACTCATTATGTAGTGTCCTTCTTTGTGTCTTGTAACAGTCTGTATTTTAAAGTCTATTTTGTTTGATATAAATATTGCTACTCTGGCCTTCTTTTGATTTCCATTTGCACGAATAACTTTTTCCAACCCCTCACTTTCATTCTGTGTGTGTCTCTAGATCTGAAGTCATTCTCTTGTAGGCAACATATATACAGGTCTTGTTTTTGTATCCAGTCAACCTGTGTATGTCTTTTGGTTGAAGCATTTAGTCCATTTACATTTAACTATTGATATGTATGTTCTTATCACCATTTTGTTAATTGTTTTGGATTTGTTTTTGTAGGTCTTTTGTTCATCTTTCTACTTTTGTTCTCTTTTCTTCTGATTTGATGACTATCTTTAGTGTTATATCTGGATTCCTTTTTCTTTTTTGTGTGTATATCTACCATAGATATTTGTCTTGTGGTTACCATGAGGTTTCAGTATAAGAGTCTCTCTCTCTCTCTCTCTATATATATATACACACATATATATATATGCACACATATATGTATACACACATACGTGATTGTGTTAAGTTGCTGATCTCTTAATTTCAAATGCATTTAAAATATACTCCGTTTGTACTCTCCTCCACTCATGATTACTGTTTTTGATATCATATTTACATCTAATTATTTTGTATACTATATCTAATTATATCCCTTAGCTACCTATTGTGTATACAGATGAGTTTACTACTTTTGTCTTTTAAGCTCCCTGCTAATTTGTGTGTGGATGATTCCCTACCTTTACTGTATGTTTGCCTTTACTGGTGAGCTTTTTCATTTCATAATTTTCTTGTTTCTAGTTGTGACCTTTTCTTTTTCACCTTGAAAATTTCCTTTAATATTTTTTGTAAAGGTGGTTTAGTGGTGCTGAAATCGTTTAGCTTTTGCTTGTCTGTAAAGCTTTTGATTTCTCCATCAAATTTGAAGGAGAGCCTTGCTGGATAGAGTATTCTTGGTTGTAGGTTTTCCCTTTCATCTCTTTAAATATACTATGCCATTCTCTTCTGGCCTGCAGAGTTTCTGCTGAAAAGTCAGCTGATAGCCTTATGGAGTTCCCTTGTATATTATTTGTTGCTTTTCCCTTGTTGCATTTAATAGTCTCTCTTTATCTTTAATTTTCATCATTTTGATTATAAGGTGACTTGGGATGTCTTTGAATTAATCCTGTATGGGATTCTCTGCACTTCCCAGACTTGGGTGACTGTTTCCTTTCCCATGTTAGGGACATTTTCAGCTATTATCTATTCAAATATTTTCCCAGGCCCTTTCTCTCTATCTTCTCTTTCTGGGACCCCTATAATGCAAATATTAGTGTGCTTGATGTTGTCCCAGAGGTCTCTTAAACTGTCCTCATTTCTTTCATTTGTTTTTCTTTTCTCTGTTCTGCAGTAGTGATTTCCACTACTCTGTCTTCCAGCTCAATG
The DNA here is from genome assembly GCF_949987515.2 of Delphinus delphis. Taxonomy (NCBI): domain Eukaryota; kingdom Metazoa; phylum Chordata; class Mammalia; order Artiodactyla; family Delphinidae; genus Delphinus; species Delphinus delphis. Next base: position 28,135,044 of record NC_082690.1, on the reverse strand, counting down.
ATCCATTCTTCTGCATCATTTAGTCTATTACTGATTCCTTCTTGTGTATTTTTCATTCTAGTTGTTGTATTCTTCAACTCTGTTTGGTTGCTCCTTATATTTTCTATCTCATTGTTAAAAACTTCTAACTTCCCACTCTGTCCATCCATTCTTCTCCTGAGTTCTTTGATCATCTTTGTGATCATTATGCTTTCTTGGGTAGACACTTAGTTCTTCTTCTGGGGTTTTATCTTGCTCTTTCATCTGGAACATAGTCCTCTGCCACCTCATGTTATCCAAGTTGCTGTTTGTATTTTTATGTATGTGGTAGGTTAGTTACATTTCTCAACCTTGGAGAAGTTGTTCTTTGTAGGAGATCCTATGTGTCCCAGCAGTACACTCCCTTGTTTTCACACATGGGCCAGGGACGAGCTCTTTCCAGGGTAGGTTCTGGCCTGCTTTGTGTTCTGCAGGCTGTGGGATTGTACTTTTATTACTTCTGATGTCTGCCCCCTGGTGGGCAGGGCTGTTCTAGATGCTTGTGCATGCTTCCTGGTTAGAGGGGGTCAGTGCCTGCCCACTGGTGGATGGAGTTTGGCCTTGGCCCTCTGGTGGGCAGGGCTGTGTCTAAGGTCATGTCCTGAGGTGGCTGTTGGCTCAGAATGTCTTTAGGCAGCCTGTCTGCTGATGGGTGTAGTTGTGTCCCCACCCAGATAGTTGTTTTGCCTGAGGCATCCCAGCACTGGAGACTACAGGCTGTTGGATGTGGCTCGGTTTTGGTACTAATGACCCAGTATGTCAGCCACCAGGAGGTTTCACACTCCCTAATATGTCCCTAATATGTCCCTAATATGTCCCTCACCAGTGTCTATGTCCCCAGGGTGAGCCACAGACTCCCCAGGAGACCCTCCAACGGTAGCAGGTAGCTCTGATCCAGGCTCCCACCAAATTACTGCTTTTGCTCTTGGTTCCTGTGTAGGTGAGATTTCGTGGGCATTCTTTAAGAATGACGTCTCTATTTCCCTCAGTCCCTTGGAGTGCCTCCAATTAAGCCCCACTGGCCTTCAAAGCCATATGGGGTCTCCTCTTCCTGGTGCTGGACTCTCAAGATGGGGAGCCTGATATGGGCCTAAGAACTCTTATTCCTATGGGAGAACATCTGCAATATAACTGTTCTCCAATCTGTGGGTTGCCTACCTGGGGTTTATGGGATTTGATCATATCACAAGTCCACACCTCCTACCTGTTTCATTGTTCTTTCTTTATGTCTTTAGTTGTAGATCTTTACTGGTAAGTTTCAGTCTCTTTCATTGATGGTTGTTCTGCACCTTTTTGTGATCTTGGTATACTCGTGGGAGGAGGCGAGCTCAGGGTCTTTCTACTCCACCTTCTTTGCTGCTCACTCCTCAGACCAAATGTTTTGTTGACATCTTCAACTTTTCTTGTTCACACCCTATGTCCCATCCATCAGGAATTCTTGTAGGCTCTCCCTTCAGAAAATAACCAGAATTACCACTTCTTCTGCTTCTACCTCGGCCACAATCATATCCAATATGGATTATTGTAATAGCCTCTTGATTATTCTCTCTGCTTCTACTCTTCCACCCCTGCAATCTCTTCCCAATACAACATCTAGAGTGACATCATTAAGATAAATATAGATCAGATCATCTCATTTTCCTGCTCAAAACCTTCCAATGGCTCCAAATTTCTCTAAGAAAACCAAAGCCCATACAGTGGACCTGTTCCCTCTTATCTTTCTGACCTCCTCTCTTACTATTCTCCCCTTCACTCACTCACCAAAGGTAGTTCCTCCTGAGGGCTTTTACACTGGCTGTTTCCTTTGGTTGGAATATTCTTCCCCAAGCTTTCTGTATGGCTATATCCCTCTCCACCTTCAAAGCTAAGTTCAAATGTCACCTTCTCAATAACACTTATTCTAATACTCTGTTTAAACCTACAACAATCCCACTTCCCCTAAAGCCTCCAACCCCTCACACTCTGCTCTTCCTTTACCCATGGCACTGCTCAACTTCTAACATACTATATAGTTATATTTTATATCTCCCTCTAATATGCTTTAATTTCTGTTAAGGCCAGGGTTCTTTGTCTATTGTTTCACTGATATATCTCAAGTACTTAATACCTGGTACATCATGGGTGCCTAATAGATATTTTTTGAATAATTAAATGAAGTTTTAGAAACTGCATATTTTACCTGTATCGCTGTCAGAACCAATGCCAAAATAAATCTAAATACATTATAGAACAGTTTGATAATCAACATTAACTGTTCCAGGTGACAAATTAATTTTCTGAAGGTAAATCATATCTTAACACCAGTTCCAGGTCAAATTGTCAAGAAAGATTAATTACCCTTTCTCCCTCTACTAGTCTTCCCTCCTTATCTTATTTTTCTTACCTATATCCCATTTTGAAAGAAATCTGCTACATAAACTAACTCCTTCTAGCATATTAGTCCATAAAGGCTTGAAGTAGGTACTTCATCAGGAAAATGCCTATAATTTCTTTATTTTCAAAATTCATAGTTTTCTTAAACAAATGTTTTTTGTCTTATACATTTAGTTGTCTTGTGTTTGTGAATATTTGAGAGATTTAAACATCAATTTTGCAATGTGGAATTATTTTTATTTGAACAAGTCATTCCTCTTTCACTCTTAATTCCCTTCACTAGGAATTTGGTTTAGGGAGCCAGAGGGCTCAATCACTAAGCTATTTAGCATCTTAGTGGCTCAGTTTCTTCCTCTGAAAGATACAAATATTAGTAGTGTCACCATCACAGGATCATTGTGAGAATTCAGTGTGTTAACATATATAGAACCCATTGAATAGTGCTAGGCCTATAATAGCACCATATGAGGGTTAGTTTTTATTATTGATACCCCAATTTTGAAATTTAAGTTGTATATTTATTTATAAATATAATTCTGTGGATTTTTAGCTTAGGGTATGGATTTAAAGTTAAAGAGAACAGGATGACATAACACAATTTTAAAATGGTAGCTTTGCTCAGTGATCTAACAAGTAAATTACTTAATATTACATAAATCAATATATACTATACTTAATGCTTACCTGCTTCTTTCCTTATTTCATCCTAAAGTTTCTGAGGGCTAGAATGGGAGAAAATATTTGCAAATGAAGTAATTGACAAAAGATTAATCTCCAAAATATACAAGCAGCTCATGCAGGTCAATATCAAAAAAACAAACAACCCAGTCAAAAAATGGGTGGAAGACCTAAATAGACATTTCTCCAAAGAAGACATACAGATGGCCAGCAAACACATGAAAGGATGCTCAACATCATTAATTATTAGAGAAATGAAAATCAAAACTACAATAAGGTATCACCTCACACTGTTCAGAATGGCCATCATCAAAAAATCTAGAAAGAATAAATTCTGGAGAGGGTGTGGAGAAAAGGGAACCCTCTTACACTGTTGGTGGGAATGTAAATTGATATAACCACTATGGAGAACAGTATGGACATTCCTTAAAAAAACCTAAAAATAGAACTACCATATGACCCAGCAATCCCACTCCTGGACATATACCCAGAGAAAATCATAATTCAGAAAGATACATGCACCCTAATGTGCATTGCAACACTATTTACAATCACCAGGACATGGAAGCCACATAAATGTCCATTGACAAAGGAATGGATAAAGAAGATGTGGTACATATATACAATGGAATATTACTCAGCCATTAAAAGGAATGAAATCGTGCCATTTGCAGAGACACGGATGGACCTCATAAAGAGTGAAGTAAGTCAGAAAGAGAAAAACATATATATGTATATATATGTATAATATTGCTTATAATATATATGTTTATATGTTTATAATATTGCTTATAATATATATTGCTTATAATATATGTGTATAATATTGCTTATATGTAGAATCTAGAAAAATGATACAGATGAACTTATTTGCAAGGCAGAAATAGAGACACAGACGTAGAGAACAAACATGGATTCCAAGGGCGGGGAAGAAGGGGGATGAACTGGGAGATTGGGATTGACATATATACACTATTATATATAAAATAGATAATTAATGAGAACCTGCTGTATGGCACAGAGAACTCTACTCAGTACTCTGTGGTCACCTAAATGGGAAGGAAATCCAAAAAAATATAGGGAATATATATATATATATATATATATATATATATATAATTCACTTTGCCATACAGCAGAAACTAACACAACATTGTAAAGCAACTATACTCCAATAAAAATTAATTAAAAAATAAAGTTTCTGAGGACAAGAACTGCTCTAATTAAAATTACAGGGGTCCCAAAGTACCTAACAGAATACAGTCCATCCTGTGGGTGCTTATTAAACATTTAATGATAATATTTCAGGATTCTCAAAAACACTATTTAATGTTTTGTTCTGATATTTTGGTAAAGTAACTTGCACTTTTGACCATCATGTCTTTCTAGTAGTAGAGACTGCATATACAAATGGTATTTGCAAGGTTAAATCTATTTAAAACCAAGGACTCACTTCATCTTTCCTCTGAATATTTTATCCCTTAACAACTAAATGCAAAGACAACATAGATGTGTAGCTCTGCTGTTTCAAAGCTTAGTGGATTTTTGTTTGATTACTATATTGATCTAATTTTTTAATGAAAATTTGTGTGGCCTGCTTGCTGAAATATTTTTCATAAATGGAATAAACTCAGTGCACTGTTTTCTTTCTTTCCCTTTTTATTCTCGTTCCTTTTAAACCATGTTAGAAAGGCAAATCAAAGAAGAAACTTCTTATTCAGTCCCTTAGGCTGTATAAGGCCTTAAGCACAGCCATATAATACTCTCAAGGCAAGTCCAGTTCTATAACTTGATATAGTAGATGATTCTCTAGTTGGAGTAGCAAGTGCTAAAAGAGGAATTGCCATACAGAAAACCATCTACAGGCAGTCAGAAACCTTTAAATGTGATGTCCCTAAGGCTTTAGGAGAAAGATTGTATCTACTGGAAATTTCAGAATGAAGAGGGGTAAGTCATGGGGAGTCCTTTTCCCTGCACCTATAGACTGTGGGACTGTCAAATAGACACTAAAATTAAAAGTCTCAAAGAAATATGTTGTGTGTTTGTGGGGTGGAGTAGAGGGAAACAACAACGGCTGCCCTAACCTCTGGGAGCTCTTCTGGCACTGTGACTGACTGTGGGCAGGATTCAAGTTTCCACTAACCAAGCTCAAGGGAAACTTATATAGAAAAAAAGGACTATAAGAAAAGTTAAAATATGAGGTTATCCTTTTCAGGACCCTCTGGTAAAGAGAGGGTCTGCCTCTGACCCATCATGAGCAATAACAAGTAGTGGGAGTAAAGGGTGATAGCAGTAGTTATAGAAGTGACAAGGCTGATATTAGTGATATAGGCAGCAAAATGCCCAGTCCTCCCTCCAAGATAGATATCAAACAGCAGATTCCAATGAAAACTTCTAGACATAAAGAATAATAATAGGTACTCTATATACATTTCTTATTCATCACACTCTAATCATATAGATATCATAATCTTCATTTTATGAGTTAAAAGGTGAGTAAACTGAGGTGTAGACAGTTGTATACTTTGTCTGAAGACACACAACTAGTAAGATGAGCAGCTCAGGATAGGACCTAGAACTATTTTTTTGAAAACACACTGCCTCTCTATAAAAGTCTTTATTAATCAGATTATTAAATTGACTAGAACACTTAATTCCAAGACACCATAGTTGGAAGTAGCATAGTTGTGAAACTTTATTTGATCAATGTTTCTACTTTATTACTAGAAAAAATCTAATCTTTGTTCAACATTATAAGGTTATTATCCATCTGAATTATTGAAAAGTGAGCCCTTCTGTCATTAACTAAAGTGTCTCAAAGTTTGAGAATGATTGAAATACACTATTGACCAACTCTACAGAATGAGTCACTCAGCTGACTATAAATTAGAAATACGCTTGCTCTATAGAAAGAAAAACAGCCAATACAATTTTATTGCTACTTTGATTTCTCATTTGCTTTTCTATTATTCAGAGAAGCACAATTGATTTTTATTTCCTCTTTCAAATTACCTTAGTCAAGAAACAATGAACCATAGAATTCCTTTAAGGCTTTGTGACTCGGTCAAACAATTAGAAAATTATTTTGATAACTTAAAAATGTAGTATGCTTTCTAATCATATAGAACAAAAATGTATATTTGGAATGAAAAATGCTAATATTGCTTAAAAGATTGTTATTAAAATAACATAGGATAATTTCTATGTTTAATAAAAGATATTCCACCTAAATTGAAAGCTACCACAAAGGGAATACAGTGACCAAATCTCAAATATCTCAGCTTATAATTGGAAAGAACAATCATGAGGTAATGAAAACATATATACATGGGCAAACACAAACTAGTAATATAGACACATAGACATTGTTCATGGAACAATAATAATATCTTGCCTCCTCAACACTTTCACCTATTTATCTTCTTTTAACATCAAGGCAAGTATATGAGGTAGATAGACAAGGATTGGTATTCCCATCTTCTAGAGGTGGACCTCTTCATTCACTGGATTACTAAAAGACAAATGGAATAAGACCCTATTTTGTTTATCTATTGCTATGTAACAAAACATCCCCAAATTTACCGGTTTAGAACCACCATTGCATCTGCCACTCCCCTCCCATTTTGTGGATGAGGAATTTCAGAAGTGTTTGGCTTGTGGTTTTTTTCTGATCTGTGAAGCATCAGCTGGGCCAGCAGGTGAGGGTTCAACTTCCAAAATGGTTTCTTCATATACATGTCTGCCACCTCAGTGCTTCATGGTGTCTTTCCATCTCCACATCACATTTTATCCTCCAGGACCTCTCTAGGTATAGACTTCTCACACACTTAGTAGTATCAGGGTGGTCACACTTCTTATATAGTGGCTGCCTTGCAAGAGGCAGAAGTGGAAGCTGCCATGCCAGTTAAGGGTTATGGCTAGAACTGGCATGATAACACTGCTTCTGCTGGTTTTCTTATTGTTGTGGTTGGAGATTTTTGTTTGTTTTGGTTTTGGTCAAGGTAGTCACAGGACCTGCCCAGATTCAAGGAGGAGGACAAATAGACTCCCTCTCTTAATGGGTAGTGGTAAAGTCACATTGTAGAAGAATGTGGAGGGTGGGAGATATTGTTGTGGTCATCTCTGGAACATATAATCTTCCATAAACTCAGATTCTCTTAATCTCTATCCAGTGATGTCTCCACCACATCAAACTGCTCCATAGGAAAACAACAAAACAGATTCAATAAATGTATATGGTTTTAAACTTGCATTATAATGACTTTTAAATATATCCATCTAGTAAATTTCTAATACCACCATGGATTGTACAGTATTTTGCACCAAGCTGATTTAATTATTCTTAGAGAAATGGCTCAAGACTACTTTTAACCTCTTACAGCCTCTACTGTAAATCCTTGTGTTGCTGTGATACTGACACCTACCAGCCACCAGAGCTCCAACTCTGCCTGCTGTTCTTTCCCCATTTCTCACTTAAACCCCTCCTCTGTATTGTCGCTGAAGACTTTTTTCTTGTCAGGCATACTTTACTGTCCTGTCTAATCTTCTCACCAACTTTCAATGCTTGTCCAAGATATTGTCGATGAAAACTTAAATAATAGTCAACCTAAAAAAGAAATAAAGAATTTTATTGTAGTCAACCTGAGGATTATAATTCAGCAGACAGTCTTTCAGAAAGCTCTTAGGACTGTTCTATCCACTAGAGTTCAAAGCAACAGTTACATATATTTTGAGAAAAGGATTATACATCAAAGTAACATACTGACAGTTTACATAGTCCAGATCTACACATACAAGGCGAGTAGTGGGGTCATTGTGACCCTTTACAGGATTGAGAAAGGAATGTTATCTCCTAAGGAGCTACCTTGCTGGTGCCAGGAGAAAAATTGCTCTTTTCAGTAGAGCAGGCATTCCTGTGTCTTCTAAGGTCTGGTTAATGAATAATGCGCATGTACAGTGCTCACTAAAGAGGAGGGACGGAGGCCCAAATGGGCTGAGAGAAAATTTTATGTTTAAATTTTTCTTGTCTTGCCATAAAATATGAATTTTGTTTTATTAATACTATTACCTACCTTCCTACTAAAAAGACAGGAATCCACATATTCATTAGAATGTAGCACAGCCTAAAAACACATAGACTCCTCACCTTCCCTCACCCCCTTTTTCTCCCCTAGGCAAACAATACAAAGAGACAAAAATCCCCACATGTATAAAATCCCAGATAAGAGAGAGAGGCAGGGTAAAGAGCTTGTTAGTGATAAGAAAACAAAATAAAAATTACCTTGTAAAAACTCAGAAGTTATAAATGAGATGTTGGTATAAAAAAGAACAATAGGGAGCAGGATGAGGGGTAGAGATTTTTTTGCGGTACGCGGGCCTCTCACTGCTGTGGCCTCTCCCGTTGCGGAGCACAGGCTCCGGACGCGCAGGCTCAGCGGCCATGGCTCACGGGCCTAGCCGCTCCGCAGCACATGGGATCTTCCCGGACCAGGGCACAAACCCGCGTCGCCTGCATCGGCAGGCTGACTCCCAACCACTGCGCCACCAGGGAAGCCCAGGAGGGTAGAGATTTTTTGAGGAAGAGAGTAGCAAGATGGGATCTATGCTTCAAGATAAGAATCTTGATAGCAGTGAACAAGATGGATTGGTGCAGGGGGATTATTAAGGAGACCATATTTTCTATAGGCAAAAGATGTTGAGAACCACAACACAGAGGAGATAGAATGAAACAGTTTTGAAAAAAACACTGAAGAAAGAAAATCAAAAAGACTTATTAGTTTTGCTGAAGGAGAAATACAGCCAGTCATGTTAGAATGTTCCCTTCCTTTGTTAGCTGTGAGAAACTCCTGGTGGATTAGTGTATGTTGAATCAAATGACCTTAGGGAGTCTTGCTTTCCAGCAAAAGTAGTGACTCATGTTTTCAAAAAGTGCCTTGAAATAAGTTATTACTTTAGTCAGTGATGCTTCAAAATCATTTTGTTTTCTGCATGAAACAAAAAGCATGTTCAGCTTTCTTTATGGCATAATTAAAAATAATGTTTAAAGTCCACATGCATGAATGAAAACAAGTGTAATCCAATAGCCAACATAGAGAATACTGGGTGATGTGCTTCTTAATAATTGCCCTCAGTAGTGTTCTGCTGTTCATTTTGGCAATTAACTACAAAGTAATGCTTAGCTTCCTGTATTTATGCATAATTTCTTTTTCTTTTCATCATTCTCAAAGTGCTGAGGTTGTATCTTTTGTTTTTTTGTTGTTGCTTAGTTTTCTAAGATACTTCACTATTCTGCTTTTTCTCACTTGAGATTATAATTTTCAAGAAGGAAAGGAAATAGTAAATAATTTTAAGTTAAATGATAAGTGTAAAAAGTGAATAAAAATATTTTCATTTAAAGATCTGTTTATTGTGAAAGAATGGCAACTCTTACACATGGTAAGCTATGAAAACTTGAAGAAAATTTTCTGAACAGAGCAGAAGCAAACATCTCATGGACAAGCAGTGGCTTAAAAGTGGTGTGAAGCTGGCAGGAACCTGGATGGATAGATTTAAAATAAATTCAAAATGAATTTAGGACTCATACATTTACAACGTCATATAGTGTAAACTCAATGAGAGCAGGGATTTTTTTATTGTTTTGTTCACATAGTAGATTCCCAATACATTTTTGTTGAATGAATAAATATGGCAATCAAAATAAACAGCAGGTCAATGTAATATTAGCCTTCATTAATAAGGAAAATTATGGTTTGATCTGCTATGGGGAGATCCCATTTTATATCTAGAATATTGCATATAACATTTAAAAAAAGAATACTAGAAGTATTCTAAAGGACCAAGGTGTGACGAGGCTTGAAATCCTGTTTTGAAAATTACTTAAAGGAATTGGGATTGTTTTGGTAGAAAGTTCTTAGTGGTGCTGGGTAGATGAGATTCAAACATTTATTAAATTATTTGAAGCTGGTCACCTGTAGAGACCCTTTCACTCTTGTGATTCAGTGGCTCCCATCTTAATATCTGGAACATCTGCTATCAGTTTTCTATGGAGATTTTTGAAAATATAGCAACCAAATTATTTTTGTCTGGTAGGGTAACTCTAATACCTGGATTAAACTGTAACAATTGTTAATTGTTAAACCTAGATTAAGTTGTGATAACATCATATCCCTTATATTCTAGATATACATTATGAAACATGAATAGATGAATGAAAAATAAAAGTTTAAACCAAAGTGTTCCAAGAAAAAGAATCAATTTATAATGACTTACATAATGAATGGGATCATCTCTCAAAATTTGAAATTATTTTCTTTCACCTTCTTTCAACCCCTCTTCACAGTTCCTTATCTTATGCACACAATAAGTATTTCCTCTCTAATACGTTATACAAAAGTTGCAGGAAGAATTGTCAAAGTTTGATCTCCTACTGTTTGTCTTAGAATGTTCCAAATCAAGGGCTGATTTTTCGTTCTTAAGGGTCCATTTCAAAAGCCCTATTCATATGGATAAGGACTAATTTTCATATGGATAAGGGCTAATTCCAAGTAGGCTACCTAGTATGTTATTAAGGGTTAATAAAATTTGATGCTCATAAACTAAAACTACCACATAATGAGTTCAGTGAGAGTCTGACTTCACATAGTTCTTGACAACATTGCAAACTTCCTCTTTGGGTATGGGCACATGCAGATCATTGGAATCCCCAAAGTTTTCTGGAAGGAAAATTGTTATTGAATTATCTGTGTTGGTTTAATCTGGTTGTGGATTTTGACTGCTGTTAATATATTCATAAAATTTTTACTTTTGCTGATTTTTTTGTCTTTTAATGATGGCTATTTCTCATTTTTATTGTTACTTTGTACATTTTCAGTATGATTAGAGTTCTTTTGCTCACTGGAAAGTAAGGATAGCTGTAGTGGGTGAAGGAAAAGTTTTTAAATGGAATTTAAGTGGGCCAAATCAAAAGCATTTCAAAACCACTGCTCTCTGAGAGCTCATTTCCTTTATGTAGATGTGGAAGTTGCACTAATTTCCTGTTGCTGCTTTAATAAGAACACAAACTTGGTGGCTTAAAACAACATAAATTTATTCTCTTATAGTTCTGGATGTCAGAATTCCAAATAGGAGTCACTGGGTTAAATTCATTTCCTTGCCTTTTCCATCTTCTAGAGGCTGCCCACATTCCTTGGTTCATGATTCCTTACTCCCTCTTCAAAGCCAGCAATGTCTTGTTAAGTCTTCTCACACTGCATCACTATGATACTCTCATCCTCCCTTTTACTTATCAGTACACTTTGTGATTAAATTGGGCCCACCAAGATAATATAGAATAATTTCCCCATCTCAAGATCCTTAATCACATGTGGAAAATCCATTCTGCCATGTGACATATTTATATGTTCTGGGAGTTAGGATGTGGACATCTTTCATGGGAAATTACCCTGCCTACTACAGAAGTATAGCTAGCCAGCACATTACTGATACCTAAGAATGTTTTCTGTTGCCAGAACTACCATTATTTGCTGGTGGAGACAAGCTCCTGAAATGACAATGAAAGTTAATTTTGAACAATTGAAACAATTTTACAAATGGGTTAGAAATTATGGAAGTGGGACTATTATTTTTATAGCTCAGGCACATTTGGCATTACATGTATTTTTGCTGGTCAATGCAGAAACTTAACTACCATTTCACACATTGCTTCTGTAGAATAAATGCATCTTGATTTCCCAACAACCACCTCCAAAATTAACCTTTAAATACCAGTCATTTCTAAAGTAGACTTTGAGAAAGTGACCTATTGGGCCATTACCGTCTATTTACATGTAACTTTGGATTTGGTGTTTCAGTCACCTAGTGGATCTTAGAAAACTAAAAAAAGGATATCATTTGATGGAAGCTCATTCATTCAATTCATATTTATTGTGCCCTACTATGAGTCAGGCATTATACTAGGAATTGCATTTTCTAAAACAAATATCTATTTATTTATTTTACTGGTTACTTTTTGTTTGTTTGTTTTTAACCATTTTTAAAGGTTATACTCCATTTACAGTTTTATAAAATATTGGCTATATTCCCTGTGTTGTACCATATACCCTTGTAGCTTATTTTATACCTAATAGTTTGTACCTCTTATTCCCTTACCCCTATCTTGTCACTTCCCTCTTCCTTCTCTCCACTAGTAACCACTAGTTTGTTCTCTATATCTGTGAGTCTTCTTCTTTTTTGTTGTTATATTCAGTAATTTGTTATTTTTTCAGATTCCACATATAAGTGCTAACATAGAGTATTTGTCTTTCTCTGTCTGACTTACTTCACTTAGCATAATGCCCTCCAAGTCCATCCACGTTGCTGCAAATGGCAAAATTTCATTCTTTTTTTTTATGGCTGAATATTGTATACATATACATTTAACTGTTGATGGACACTTAGGTTGCTTCCATATCTTGGCAATTGTAAATAAAGATGCTATGAACATTGGGGTACATGTATCTTTTTGAATTAGTGTTTTTGGCTTTTTTGAGGGGGTATATACGCAGGAGTGGAATTGCTGGGTCATATGGGAGTTCTATTTTTAGTTTTTGGAGAAACCTGCATAGTGTTTCCCACAGTGGCTGTACCAATTTACATTCCTACCAACAGTGTACAAGGGTTCCCTTTTCTCTACATCCTTGCCAGTATTTGTTATTTGTGTTCTTCATGATGATAGCCATTCTGACATGTGTGGAGTGATATCTCAAAGTAGTTTTGATTTGCATTTCTCTAATAATTAGTGATTGAGCATCTTTTCATGTGTCTCTGGCCATCTGTATTTCCTCTTTGGAAAAATGTCTATTCAGATCTGTTTCCTAAAACAAAGGAAATAAAAGCAAAAATAAACAAATGGGACCTAATTAAACTTAAAAGCGTTTGCACAGCAAAGGAAATCATTGACAAAATGAAAAGACAACCTACTGAATGAGAGAAAATATTTGCAAATTATATGACCAATTTGGGGTTAAAATCCAGCATGTATAAACAGCTCATACAACTCAACATCAAAAATACAAACAACCCGGGCTTCCCTGGTGGCGCAGTGGTTGAGAGTCCGCCTGCCGATGCAGGGGACGTGGGTTCATGCCCCAGTCCGGGAGGATCCCGCATGCTGCGGAGCATCTGGGCCCGTAAGCCATGGCCACTGAGCCTGCGCGTCTAGAGCCTGTGCTGCGCAACGGGAGAGGCCACAGCAGTGAGAGGCCCGCGTACCGCAAAAACAAACAAACAAACAAAAAACAACCTGATTTTAAAAAAGGAACTGCATTTTCAATGGTAAGAGTGAGCACTGCCCTCCCTAGCTTTAGTCTAGTGGAAATAATTATGGGAAGAGGTAGAGAAAGGTACAAATTGGGGTCACTAGGAAGCTGTGGGATGGGGAGGGCCTTGATGAGTTCCTATAATGAGAATGTTTTGTCAGCAAGGGGAGGAGGCTGCTGAAAGGAAAAGGAAAAGATAGTCAAAGGGGCTAAAATAAATTGTTGCTTGCTTTAATGATTTTGCCTCAGGTTCAGCTGTCTGGCATGCATGTGCTGTCCTCAGGTGCTACTGCTTAAAAACTCCTCCATTTCAAGGTGGCAGAATTCCCTATTTTCATGAGCTCAGAAAAAAATCATTTGAAATAGCATGAAATGACAATACAGACATGCCTTAGACTCCATGCTTCAATTTCTCTGACTGCAAATAGAAAAGATACTTATTTGAACAGAAATGGTTATTTCTATTTCCCCTGTAGGCTTTTTGTGGACTCTGGCTTCTTATTAAATAATGCATAGTGAAACAAATTGCTTTCATCTCTTGAAGAGCTTCTCTCTGTCTTTCATCATTTTGACTTTTTCTCCCCTTTTGGAGCATTCATATAGATAAGCATATTTTAAAAATGGAACCAGAACATAGCAGTAAACATACTTGGTAAGGCAACTGATTGTCACTATGGCAACAGTGAATCTGTTTGACATTTAGTCTTTCCATTACTCTCTGTTGCTATAGTAATGTAATCTTGGATTCTGACACCATTTCCAAATTCTATTAAAATAAAGCCCCTTTCACCCCTCAAGAAGAAGGAAAGGCCAGTACTATTAATGCACAAGAAGTATGAGGATGTTTTCTAGCACTAGGACATGGACAACATGAGACACACTTTGCTACATTTTTTTTTTTGGTTGTTGTTGAAATTCAAATAAATATTTCTTTAACATAGAGATTTTATTTCTTATTTTTGAATTTTATTTTATTTTTTACACAGCAGGTTCTTATTAGTTGTCTATTTTATACATATTAGTGTATATATGTCAATCCCAGTCTCCCAATTCATCCCACGACCTCTCCACCCACCCCACCTTCCCTGCTTGGTGTCCATATGTTTGTTCTCTACATCTGTGTCTCTATTTCTACCTTGAAAACCGGTTTACCACTACCATTTTTCTAGATTCCACATATATGCATTAATATACGGTATTTGTTTTTCTTTCTGACTTACTTCACTCTGTATGACAATCTCTATGTCCATCCACATCTCTACAAATGACCCAATTTCATTCCTTTTTATGGCTGAGTAATATTCCATTGTATATATGTACCACATCTTCTTTATCTATTCATCTGTCGATGGGCATTTAGGTTGTTTCCATGACCTGGCTATTGTAAAATAGTGCTGCAATGAATATTGGGGTGCATGTTTTTTTTGAATTATGGTTTGCTCTGGGTGTATGCCCAGTAGTGGGATTCCTGGGTTGTATGGTAACTCTACTTTTAGTTCTTTTAAGGAACCTCCATACTGTTCTCCATAGTGGCTGTATCAATTTACATTCCCAACAGTGCAAGAGGGTTCCTTTGTTCACCACATCCACTCCATCATTTGTTTTTTGAAGATTTTCTGATGATGCCGATTCTAACTGGTGTGAGGTGATACCTAATTGTAGTTTTGATTTGCATTTCTCTAATAATTAGTGATGTTCAGCAGCTTTTCATGTGCTTCTTGGCCATCTGTATGTCTTCTTTGGAGAAATGTCTGTTTAGGTCTTCCACCCATTTTTTGATTGGGTTGTTTGTTTTTTTAAATATTGAGGTGCATGAGCTGTTTATATATTTTGGAGAGTAATCCTTTGTCCATTGACTGGTTTGCAAATATTTTCTCCCATTCTGAGGGTTGTCTTTTAGTCTTGTTTATAGTTTCCTTTGCCGTGCAAAAGCTTTTAAGTTTCATTATGTCCCATTTGTTTATTTTTGCTTTTATTTCCATTACTCTGGAAAGTGGGTCAAAAAAAAATCTTGCTGTGATTTATGTCAAGTGTTCTTCCTATGTTTTTCTCTAAAAGTTTTATAGTGTCTGGTCTTACATTTAGGTCTCTAATCCATTTGGAGCTTATTTATTGTGTATGGCGTTAGGGAGTGTTCTAATTTCATTATTTTACATGTAGCTGTCCAGTTTTCCCAGCACCACTTGTTGAAAGACTGTCTTTTCTCCACTGTATACCCTTGCCTCCTTTGTCATAGATTAGTTGACCATAGGTGTGTAGGTTTATCTCTGGGCTTTCTATCCTGTTCCATTGATTTATATTTCTGTTTTCTGCACCAGTACCATATTCTCTTGATTAAGTAACTTCGTAGTATAGTCTAAAGTCAGGGAATCTGATCCCTCCAGCTCCATTCCTTTCCCTCAAGATTGTTTTGGCTACTCAGGGTCTTTTGAGTCTCCATACAAATTTTAAGATTTTTTGTTCTAGTTCTGTAAAACATGCCAATGGTAATATGATAGGGATTGCACTGAATCTGTAGATTGCTTTGGGTAATACAGTCATTTTCATAATATTGATTCTTCCAAACCAAGGACATGGTATATCTCTCCATCTGTTTGTGTAATCTTTGATTTCTTTCATCAGTGTCTTATAGTTTTCTGAATACAGGTCTTTTACCTCCTTAGGTAGGTTTATTCCTCGGCATGTTTTTTCTTTTGTTTCAGTGGTGAATGGGACTGTTCCATTAATTTCTCTTTCTGATCTTTTGTTGTAAGTGTATAGGAATGCAAGAGATTTCTGTGCATTAATTTTGTATCCTGCTACTTTACCAAATTCATTGATTAGCTCTAGTAGTTTTCTGATGGCATCTTTAGGATTATCTATGTATAGTATCATGTCATCTGCAAACAGTGACAGTTTTAATTCTTTTCCACTCTGGATTACTTTTATTTCTTTTACTTCTCTGATTGCCATGTCTAGAGCCTCCATACTATGTTGAATAATAGTGGTGAGAGTGGACATCCTTGTCTTGGTCCTGATCGTAGAGGAAATGCTTTCAGTTTTTCACCATTGAGAATGATGTTTGCTATGGGTTTGTCGTATATGGCCTTTATTATGTTGAGGTAGTTTCCCTCTCTGCCCACTTTCTAGAGAGTTTTTATCATAAATGGGTGTTGAATTTTGTCAAAAGCTTTTTCTGCATCAATTGAGATTATCATATGGTTTTTTATTCTCCAATTTGTTAATATGGTATATCACATTGATTGATTTACATATATTGAAGAATGCTTGCATCCTTGGGATTAATCTCACTCGATCATGGTATATGATCCTTTTAATGTGTTGTTGGATTCTGTTTGCTAGTATGTTGTTGAGGATTTTTGCGTGTATATTCATCAGTGATATTGGTCTGTAATTTTCTTGTTTTGTAGTACCGTTGTCTGGTTTTGGTGTCAGAGTGACGGGGGCTTCATAGAATGAGTTTGGGAGTGTTCCTTCCTTTGAAATTTTCTGGAAGAGTTTGAGAAGAATGGCTGTTAGCTTTTCTCTAAATGTTTAATAGAATTCACCTGTGAAGCCATTTGGTCCTGGAGATTTTTTTGTTGGAAGATTTTTAATCAGTTTCATTTCATTACTTGTGATTTGTCTGTCCATATTTTCTATTTTTTCCTGGTTCAGTCTTGAAAGGTTATACTTTTCTAAGAATTTGTTCATTTCTTCCAGGTTATCCATTTTATTGGCATAGAGTTGCTTGTAATAGTTTCTTATGATGCTTTGTATTTCTTCAATGTCTGTTGTAACTTCTCATTTTTCATTTCTAATTTTATTAATTTGAGTTCTCTCCCTCTTTTTCTTGATGAGTCTAGCTAAATATTTATCAATCTTTTTATCTTCTCAAAGAACCAGTTTTTAGTTTTATTGATTTTTGCTATTATTTTCTTTGTTTCTATTTCATTTATTTCTTCTCTGATCTTTATGATTTCTTTCCCTCTACTAACTTTCGGTTTTGTTTGTTATTCTTTCTCTAGTTTCTTTAGGTGTAAGGTTAGACTGTTTACTTGAGATATTTCATGTTTCTTGAGGTATTGCTATAAACATCCCTCTTAGAACTGCTTTTGCTGCATCCCATAGGTTTTGGATTGTCGCAGTTCTGTTCTCATTTGTCTTTAGGTATTTTTTGATTTCCTCTTTGAGTTCTTCGTTGATCTCTCGGTTATTTAATAATGTATTGTTTAGCCTCCATGTGTTTTATTTTTAGGTTTTTTTCCCTGTAATTTATTTCTAATCTCATAGCATTGTGTTCTGAAAAGATGCTTGATATTATTTCAATTTTCTTAAATTTCTCAAGGCTTAGTTTGGTGACCAAAGATGTTATCTATCCTGCAGACTGTTCTGTGTGCACTTGAGAAGAAAGTGTAATCTGCTATTTTCGGGTGGAATGTCCTATAAATATCAATTAAATCTATCTGGTCTATTGTGTCATTTAATGCTTGTGTTTCCTTTTTAATTTTCTGTCTGGATGTGTAAGTGAGGTGTTAAAATCCCCCACTATTATTTCCTCTTTTATAGCTGTTAGCCTTTGCCTTATGTATTGCTGTGCTCCTATGTTGGGTGCATATATATTTATAATTGTTACATCTTCTTCTTGGATCGATCCCTTGATCACTATGTAGTGTCTTTCCTTGTCTCTTGCAACATTTTTTATTTTAAAATCTATTTTATCTGATATGAGTTTGCTACTCCTGCTGTCCTGTGATTTCCATTTGCATGGAATATCTTTTTCCATCCCCTGACTTTCAGTCTGTATGTGTCCCTAGATCTGAAATGGGTCTCTTGTAGACAGCATATATATGGGTCTTGTTTTTGTATCCATTCAACAAGCCTGTGTCTTTTGGTTGGAGCATTTAATCCATTCACATTTAAGGTAATTATTGATATGTTTGTTCCGATTACCATTTTCTTAATTGTTTTGGGTTTGTGTTTGTAGGTCCTTTTCTTCTCTTGTGTTTCCCACTTAGAGGCATTCCTTTAGAATTTGTTGTAGAGCTGGTTTTGTGGTGCTGAATTCTCTTGGCTTGTGCTTGCCTGTAAATCTTTTGATTTCTCCATCAAACCGGAATGCGATCCTTGCCGAGTAGAGTAATCTTGGTTGTGGGTTCTTCCCTTTCATCACTTTAAATATATCCTGCCACTCCGTCTGGCTTGTAGAGTTTCTGCTGAAAGATCAGCTGTTAACTTTATGGGGATTCACTTGTATGTATTTGTCATTTATCCTTTGTTGCTTTTAATAATTTTTCTTTGTCTTTAATCCTTGTCAACTTGATTACTATTTGATTGCATGTCTTGGCGTGTTTCTCCTTGGGTTTACCCTGCCCTGGTGCTCTCTGCACTTCCTGGAATTGGGTGTCTATTTCCTTTCCCATGTTAAGGAAGTTTTCAACTATAATCTCTTCAAATATTTTCTAGGGTCCTTTCTCTCTCTCCTCCTTCTGGAACCCCTATAATGTGAATTTTGGTGCTTTTAATGTTGTCCCAGAGGTTTCTTAGGCTGTCTTCATTTCTTTTCATTCTTTTGTCATTATTCTGTTCTGCAGCAGTGAATTCCACCATTCTTTCTTCCAGGTCACTTATCGATTCTTCTGCCTCAGTTATTCTGCTATTGATTCCTTCTAGTGTACGTTTTATTTCAGTTATTGTATTGTTCATCTCTGTTTGTTTGTTCTTTAATTAATTCTTCTGGGGGTTTGTTCTTTAATTCCTCTAGGTCTTTTGTTAAGCATTTCTTGCATCTTCTCAATCTTTGCCTCCATTCTTTTTCTGAGGTCCTGGATCACCTTCATTATCATTATTCTGTATTCTTTTTCTGGAAGGTTACCTATCTCCACTTCATTTAGTTGTTTCTCTGAGGTTTTATCTTGTTCCTTCAACTGGTACATAGTCCTCTGCCTTTTCATTTTGTCTATCTTTCTGTGAATGTGGTTTTCATTCCACAGGCTGCAGGATTGTAGTACTTCTTGCTTCTGCCGTCTGTCCTCTGGTGGATGAGGCTATCTAAGTTCTTGTGCAAGCTTCCTGGTGGGGGAGACTGGTGGTGGGTAGAGCTGGGTGTTGCTCTGGTGGGCAGAGCTCAGTAAAACTTTAATCCCTTTGTCTGCTAATGGGTGGGGCTGAGTTCCCTCCCTGTTGGTTGTTTGGCCTGAGGCAACCCAGCACTGGAGGCTACAGGCTCTCTGGTGGGGCTAATGGTGGACTCTGGGATGGCTTATGCCAAGGAGTACTTCCCAGAACTTCTGCTGCCAGTGTCCTTGTCCCCACAGTGAGCCACAGCCACCCCTGCCTCTGCAGGAAACCCTCCCACTCAAGCAAGTAGGTCTGATTCAGTCTCCTATGGGGTTACTGCTCCTTCCACCTGGGTCCTGATGTGCACACTACTTTGTGTATTCCCTCCAAGAGTGGAGTCTCTGTTTCCCCCAGTCCTGTCAAGCTCCTGCAATCAAATCTCGCTAGCCTTCAAAGTCTGATTCTCTGGGAATTCCTCCTCTTGTTGCCAGACTCCGAGGTTGGGAAGCCTGGCATTGGGCTCAGAACCTTCACTCCAGTGGGTGGACTTATGTCGTGTGATTGTTCTCCAGTTTGTGAATCATCCACCTAGCTGTTATGGGATTTGATTTTATTGTGATTGAACCCCTCCTACCATCTCATTGTGGCTTCTCCTTTGTCTTTGGCTGTGGGGTATCTTTTTTGGTGAGTTCCAGTGTCTTCCTGTTGATGACTGTTCAGCAGTTAGTTGTGATTCCAGTGCTCTCACAAGAGGAAGTGAGAGCACGTCCTTCTACTCTGCCATCTTGAACCAATCTCCTGCTACATGTTAATCAAACTTAAAAACATGCTTAAATATAGAAAAATATCTAGCAGGAAACTACGAGAGTAGAACAATAGTAAAGCAATCTTTTTGTTATTAAGAATAAGCCTTTTACATTAAACCTGTACAAAAACAGCTTTAATTTATGAAATGTTACATTTAAATCAAATATTAATAGGTAAAGGAGAATATTTTTGCCTGTTTTTCAGTGAAATAAGTAGGAGATTAATGGCAATTAAGGGCCACAAAAGTTAGTAAGGAAATTCCCTGCGGTTTTGAGGGGCTTTTTGTGTTAAAATATATATATATATATATATATATATATATATATATATAATTATATGGAGAGTGGCCAAGATGGCAGAGTAGAAAGACCCTGAGCTCACAGCATCTCACAAGCACACCAAAATCACAACTAACCACATAACAACCACTGATGGAAAAAATTGTTACCTACCAGAGAAGATCTTCTACAGCAAAAGACATAAAAAGAAACCTCAGTGAGATGGGGAAGAAGGGCAGATTCAGAATATAATCAAAACCCATACCCTCCAGTAGGGTAACCAACAAGTGGAGAATAATTATATTGCTGTGGTTCTCCCATAAGACTGAGAATTCTAAGCCCCACATCAGACTCTGCAGCTTGGGCAGCTGGAACTGGGAAGACAGGCCTCCAGAGCATTTGGATGTGAAGGCAAGTGGGGAATAATTGCAGGAGCCCCACAGAACTGGGGGAAATAGAGACTTCACTCTTGAAGGATGCAAACAAAATCTCACACACACTGGAACCCAGGGCAAAATACATAATTTGATAGAAGCCTAGGCCAGACGTACCAGCTGGTCTTGGAGAGTTTCCTGCAGAGGCAGGGAGGGGGGAGTGTGGCTTATCCTGGGGACACAGACACTGGTGTCAGACATATTGTGGAACATTCAGTGCCATGAACACTGCTACTGTAAGCAGCTGCCATTTTCATTCATATTTGCCAAAGCTAGCACCACCCAACAGCTTGGAGATGCCAGTGCTGGGAACCCTCAGGCCAAACAACTAACTGGGTGGGGACACAACCCCACCCATAAGTAGACTGGTTGACTAACAACTAAAGAGCCCACAACTGCCTCTGGACACACCACTAGACAAGGTCCAGCCAGCCCACCAGAGGTATAAGACCCAGCACCACCCACCACTGGACAGGCACTGGCCCTTCCCACCAGGAAGCCTGAACAAGCCTCTAGACCAGCCTCACCTACCAGGAGGCAACCAGAAGCAAGAAAATCACAATTCCACAATACAGGGCAGTCTCTACCCTGGGACCAGCTGGGCCCTGGTCTTGCCCACTAGCAGACCAATGCCACCTCCAGGACACCCTGCACCCCATACTTAACTGTGTCAGGAATTGGCACCCCCTCCAACAATGATCTGAAACAAGGTCTGCTATCCCAGGACTCTGCATCCAAATTCCAGGAACTAGTTCTGTCGGCCAGCGGTCTTAAAATAACCCCCAAATCTGGCTTTACCTGGCAGTGGGTCAGCAACAGCTCCAGAGCCTTTGAGACCCTGACTCCACCCAGCAGTGAGCCAACACTATCCCTGAGGACACCACGGATTCTGCAACCAGCCAACGTGTGACCAGGCAGCCCAAAGCATAAGCAAAAGTCAGGGGCTCAACAAAGCCTACTAGACCACCCACAATGTCAGCCTGCAACAATAGAAAGACCCATGAAGCCCTCTTAGAGGGAACCTCTTGAGCATATAGCTTGGATGATGAGAGGGGAGTGCACTGTTGTGACATATAGGATGACTCCAACAGAGGGCCACTGCTCCAAGGTTGAGAAATGTAACTAAGCTACCACATACATAAAAATACAAGCAGCAACTTAGACAATATGAGGTGGCAAGGACTATGTTCCAGATGAAAGAGCAAGATAAAACCCCAGAAGAATAACTAAGTGAACTGTCTACCCAAGAAAGCATAATGATCACAAACATAATCAAAAAAATCGGGAGGAAGGATGCACAGAGTGAGAAGTTAGAGGTTTTTAACAATGAGCTAGAAAATATAAGGAGCAACCAAAGAGAGTTGAAGAATACAATAACTGGAATGAAAAATACACTAGAAGGAATCAGTAATAGACTAAAAGATGCAGAAGAACAGATCATGGAACTGGAAGACAGAGTAGTGGAAATCACTACTGCAGAGCAGAAAAAAGAAAAACAAATGAAAGAAATGAGGACAGTTTAAGAGACCTCTGGGGCAACATCAAGCACACTAATATTTGCATTATAGGGGTCCCAGAAAGAGAAGAGAGAGAGAAAGGGCCTGGGAAAATATTTAAAGAGATAATAGCTGAAAACCTCCCTAATATGGGAAATGAAATAGTCACCCAAGTCCGGGAAGTGCAGAGAATTCCATACAAGGTTAATTCAAAGAGGGACATCCCAAGGCACCTTATAACCAAAATGATGAAAATTAAAGATAAAGAGAGACTATTAAATGCAACAAGGGAAAAGCAACAAATAACATACAAGGGAACTCCATAAGGCTATCAGCTGACTTTTCAGCAGAAACTCTGCAGGCCAGAAGAGAATGGCATAGTATATTTAAAGAGATGAAAGGGAAGACCTACAACAAAGAATACTCTACCCAGCAAGGCTCTCCTTCAGATTTGATGGAGAAATCAAAAGTTTTACAGACAAGCAAAAGCTAAACGATTTCAGCACCACTAAACCACCTTTATAAAAAATATTAAAGGAAATTTTCAAGGTGAAAAAGAAAAGGGCACAACTAGAAAGAAGAAAATTATGAAATGAAAAAGCTCACCAGTAAAGGCAAACATAGAGTAAAAGTAGGGAATCATCCACACACAAACTAGTAGGGAGCTTAAAAGAAAAAAGTAGCAAACTCATCTGTATCCACAATAAGTAGTTAAGGGATACACAAAATAATTAGATGTAAATATGATATCAAAAACAGTATTTGTGAGTGGAAGAGAGTACAAAGGGTGTATATTTAAAATGCATTTGAAATTAGGAGATCAGCAACTTAACACAATCATGTATGTGTGTGCATATATGTGTACATATATATATATATAGAGAGAGAGAGACTCATACTGAAACCTCATGACAATTGCAAGCCAAATAACTATGGTAGATATACACAGAAAAAAGGAAAAGGAATCCAGACATAACACTAAAGATAGTCACCAAATCACAAGAAAAGAGAACAAAAGTAGAAAGGGGAACAAAAGACCTACAAAAACAAATCCAAAATAATTAACAAAATGGCAATAAAAACACACATATCAATAATTAAATGTAAATGGACAAAATGCTTCAACCAAAAGACATAGACAGGTTGACTGGATACAAAAACAAGACCTGTATATATGTTGCCTACAAGAGACTGACTTCAGATCTAGAGACACATACAGAATGAAAGTGAGGGGTTGGAAAAAGTTATTCCATGCAAATGGACATCAAAAGAAGGCCAGATTAGCAATAATTATATGAAACAAAATAGACTTTAAAATACAGACTGTTACAAGACACAAAGAAGAACACTACATAATGAGCAAAGGATCAATCCAAGAAGAAGATATAACAGTTGTAAATATACATGTGTGCAACATAGGAGCACCCTCATATATAAGGCAAATGTTAACAGACAAAAGGAGAAATTGACTGTAACACAATAATAGTGGGGTATTTTAACACTCCACTTACATCAATGGACAGGTCATCCACACAGAAAATCAATAAGGAAACACAGGCCTTAAATGACACTTTAGACTAGATGGACTTAATTGATATTTATAGAACATTCTATCTCAAAGCAGCAGAACACACATCCTTTTCAAGTGCACATAGAACATTCCCCTGGATACATCATGTTGGGGCCACAGAGCAAGCCTTGGTAAATTTAAGAAAATTGAAGTCATATCAAGCATCCTTTCCAACAACAATGCTATGAGGCTAGAAACCAACTACAAGAAAAAACTGCAAAAAATACAAACACGTGGAGGCTAAACAATACGCTACTAAACAACCAACGGATCACTGTAGAAATCAAAGAAGAACTCAAAACATGCCTAAAGACAAATGAAAACAAAAATAAGACAATCCAAAACCTATGGGATGCAGCAAAAGCAGTTCTGAGAGGGAAGTTTATAGAGATACAAGCTTACCTCAGGAAACTAGAAAAATCTCAAATAAACAACCTAAACTTACACCTAAAGCAACTAGAGAAAAAACAAACAAAACCCATAGTTAGTAGAAGAAAAGAAATCATAAAGATCAGAGATATAATAAATGAAATAGAGACTCAGACAACAATAGAAAAGATCAATGAAACTAAAACCTGGCTCTTTAAAAAGATAAACAAAATTGATAAACCATAGGGCAGACACATCAAGAAAAAAAGGGAGAGGGTCCAGATGAATAAAATCAGAAATGAAAAAGGAGAAGGGACAACCGACACCATGGAAATACAAGGGATCGTAAGACTACTACGAGCAACTATACACCAGTAAAAAGGACAACCAAGAAGAAATGGACAAATTCTTAGAAAGGTACAATCTCTTAAGGCTGAAACAGGAAGAAATAGAAAATATGAACAGACCAATTGCAAGTACTGAAATTGAATCAGTAATTTAGAAACTCCCAACAAACAAAAGTCCAGGACCAGAGGCTTCACAGGTGAATTCTACCAAACATTTAGAGAAGAGTTAAAACCTATCCTTCTGACAATATTCCCAAAAAAAGTACACATGAAGGAACACATGTGAACTCATTCCATGAGGCCCCCATCACCTCGATACCAAAACTAGACAAAGATAAAACACAAAATAGAAAATTCCAGGCCAATTGATACAAAAATCCTCAACAAAATACTAGCAAATCAAACCCAACAATACATTAAAAGAATCATACACCATGATCCAGTGGGATTTATCCCAGGGATGCAAAGATTTTTCAATATCTGAAAATTAATACACCACATTAACAAATTGAAGGATAAAAATAATTTGATCATCTAGATAGATGCAGAAAAAGGTTTTGATAAAATTCAACATCCACTTATGATAAGAACTCCAGAAAATGGGCATAGAGGGAACATACCTCAACGTAATAAAGGTCATCTATGACAAACCCACAGCTAACATCATACTCAGGGATGAAAAGCTGAAAGCATTCCCTCTAAGATCAGGAACAAGACAAAGATGCCCACCCTCGCCACTTTTATTCAACATAGATTCAGAAGTCCTAGCCACAGTGATCAGAGAAGAAGAACAAATAAAAGGAATCCATATTGGAAAGGAAGAAGTAAAACTATCACTGTTAGAACAAAAAATTTTACAACTTGCATGGAAACACAGAAGACCACACATAGCCAGAGAAATCCTGAGAAACGAAAACAGACCTGGAGGAATCAAGCTCTCTGACTGTAGTACAAACCTACAGTAATCAAAATGGCATAGTACTGGCACGAAAACAGAAATATGGATCAATGGAACTGGATAGAAAGCCCAGAGATAAACGCACGCACTGTTGGTCACCTAATCTATGAAAAAGGAGGCAGGGAATTACAATGGTGAAAAGAGCTACATGTAAAAGAATGAAATTAGAACATTCTCTAATACCATATACAAAAACAAACTCAAAGTGGATTAAAAATCTGAATGTAAGGCTGGGTGCTATAAAACTCTTAGAGGAAAACATAGGCAGAACACTCTTTGACATAAATCGCAGTAAGATCATTCATGATCCACCTCCTGGGGAAATGAAAATAAAAACAAAAATAAACAAATGGGATCTATTATACTTAAAAGCTTTTGCACAGCAAAGAAAAGCATAAATGAAATAAAAAGACAACCTGTACAATGGGAGAAAATATTTGCAAATGAAGCAACTGACAAGGGATTAATCTCCAAAATATACAAACACCTTATGTGGCTCAATATCAAGAAAACAAACAACCCAATCCAAAAATGGGTGGAGGATCTAATAGACATTTTTCCAAAGAAGACATACAGATGGCTAAAAGCACATGAAAAGCTGCTCAATATCACTAATTATTAGAGAAATGCAAATCAAAACTACCATCAGTTTTCACCTCACACCAGTCAGAATGGCCATCGTCAAAAAGTCTACAAATAATAAAAGTTGAGAGCGTGTGGAGGAAAGGGAGCCACCATACACTGTTGGTGGGAATGTAAACCACTAAGGAGAACAGTATGGTGTAGCCTCTAAGGAGAACAGTACAGAGGGTCCTTAAAAAACTAAAAATAGAGTTACCACATGATCCAGAAATCCTGCTCCTGGCATATCTGTAGAAAACTCTAATTCAAAAAATACATGCAGCTTAGGGAACCTTCAAGATGGCAGAGGAGTAAGACGTGGAGATCACCTTCCTCCCCACTAATACGTCAAAAATACATCTATATGTGGAACAACTCCTACAGAACACCTACTGAATGCTGGCAGAATACCTCAGACTTCCCAACTGGCAAGAAAATCCCCACATACCCAGGTAAGGCAAAAGAAAAAAGAAAAAACAGAGACAAAAGAATAGGGATGGGACCCGTACCTCTGGGAGGGAGCTATGAAGGAGGAAAAGTTTCTGCACACTAGGAAGACCCTTCACTGGCGCAGATGGGGGGATGGGAGGGGGGAAGCTTCAGAGCCATGGAGGAGAGTGCAGCAACAGGGGTGCAGAGGGCAAAACAGAGAGATTCACACACAGAGGATTGGTGCTGACCGGAACTCACCAGTCTCAGAGACTTGTTTGCTCACCTGCTGGTGTGTGTTGGGGCTGGGAGCTGAGGTTCAGGCTTTGGAGGTCAGATCCCAGGGAGAGGACTGGGGTTAGCTGCGTGAACACAGCCTGAAGGGGGCTAGTGTGCCACAGCTAGATGGGAGGGAGTCCGGAAGAAAGTCTGGACCTGCCTAAGAGGCAAGAGGCCATTGTTTTGGGGTGCATGAGGAGAGGGGATTCCTTCTCTGTCTGCGCATGGAAGGCAGAGCAAACGCCTAAACGAGCTCCAGAGATGGACACAAGCCAGAGCTATCAGCTTGGACCCCAGAGATGATGTGAAATGCTAACGTTGCTTCTGCTGCCACCAAGAGTCCTGTGTGCAAGCACAAGTCACTATCCACACCCCCCGTGGGAGCAGCCTGTGCAGCACACAACAGCAAGAGTCCCATGATCCAGAGACAAGTACCCCAGGAGAACAAATGGTGCACCTCAGGCATTTGCAATGTCAGGCGGCCTCTGTCACTGCAGACTCACCCTGCATTACAAATATAACTACCATACCCCTCCCTCCCCCAGCCTGAATGAGCAAGAGCCCCTAATCAGCCGCTGCTTTAACCCCATCCTCTCTGGGAAGAACAGATTCTTGAGGGCGACCTATAGGCAGAGATGGGTCCAAAACCAAATGTGAACCCAAGGAGCTGTGCGAACAAAGAACAGAAAGGGAAATTTCTACATGCAGTCTCAGGAGAATTGGATTACAACTCCACAGTCAACTTGATGTACCCTGCAACTAGGGAATACCTGAACAGACAATGAATCATCACAAAATTGAGGCAGTGGACTGTGGGAGCAACTGTAGACTTGGGGTTTGCTGTCTGTGACTGATTTGTTTCTGATTTTATGTTTATCTTAGATTAGTTTTTAGCACTTGTAATAATTGGTGGATTTGTGTATTGTTTGGTTGCTCTCTTTTATATTATTATTACTGTTTTCTTATTTTAATAAAATTTTAATTTATTATTATTTTCTTTTTTCTCCCTTTTGTTCTGAGCCTTGTGGCTGACAGGGTCTTGATGCTCCTGCCTGGTGTCAGGTCTGAGTTTCTGATGTGGGAGAGCCAAGTTCAGGACATTGGACCACCAGAGACCTCCCAGCCCTAAGGCATCTGAATCAGGGAGAGCTCTCCCAGAGCTCTCCATTGCAACACTAAGACCCAGGTCCATGCAACGGCCAGAAGCTCCAGTGCTGAACGCCCCATGCCAAACAACTAGCAAGACAGGAACACAACACAACCCATTAGCAGAGAGGCTGCCTAAAATCATAATAAGTTCACAGACACCCCAAAACACACCACCAGACATGGTTCTGCCCACCAGAAAGACAAGATGCAGTCTCATCCACCAGAACACAGGCACCAGTTCCCTCCACCAGGAAGTCTACACAACCCACTGAATCATCCTTACCCACTGGGGGCAGACACCAAAAACAACGTGAAATACGAACCTGCATCCTGCAAAAAGAGACCCCAAACACAGTAAGTTAAGCAAAATGAGAAGATAGACAAATACGCAGCAGATGAAGGAGCAAAGTAAAAACCCACCAGACCAAACAAATGAAGAGGAAATAGGCAGTCTACCAGAAAAAGAATTCAGAGTAATATACTAAAGATGATCCAAAATCTTGGAAATAGAATGGAGAAAATACAAGAAAGATTTAACAAGGACCTAGAAGAACTAAGGAGCAAACACACAATGATGAACAACACAATAAATGAAATTAAAATTTTTCTAGAAGAAATCAACAGCAGAATAACTGAGGCAGAGAAACGGATAAGTGACCTGGAAGATAAAATAGTGTAAATAACCACTACAGATCAGAATAAAGAAAAAAGAATGAAAAGAATTGAGGGCAGCCTCAGAGACATCTGGGACAACATTAAATGCACCAACATTAGAATTATAGTGGTTCCAGAGAAGAAGAGAAAAAGAAAGGGACTGAGAAAATATTTGAAGAGATTAGGGTTGAAAACTACCCTAATATGGGAAAGGAAATAGTCAAGTCCAGCAAACACAGAGAGTCCCATACATGATAAATCCAAGGAGAAACATGCCAAGACACATATTAATCAAACTATCAAAAAATAAATACAAATAAAAAATATTAAAAGTAGCAAGGGAAAAGCACACATAACATACAAGGGAATCCCCAAAAGGTTTACAGCTGATCTTTCAGCAGAAACACTACAAGCCAGAAGGGGGTGGCAGGACATATTTAAAGTGATGAAATGGAAAAACCTACAACAAAGATTACTCTACCTGCAGGATCTCATTCAGATTCAACAGAAAAATTAAAACTTTTACAGACAAGCACAAGCTAAGAGAATTCAGCACCACCAAACGAGCTTTAAAACAAATGCTAAAGGAAATTCTCTAGGCAGGAAACAGAAGAGAATGAAAAGACCTAAAAAAGCAAACCCAAAACAATTAAGAAAATGGTAATAGGAACATACATATTGATAATTACCTTAAATGTAAATGGATTAAATGCTCCAACCAAAAGATATAGACTAGCTGAATGGATACAAAACAACACCTGTATATATGCTATCTACAAGAGTCCACTTCAGACTTAGGGATGCATACAGACTGAAAGTGAAGGGATGGGAAAAGTTATTCCATGCAAATGGAAATCAAAAGAAAGCTGGAGTAGCAATTCCCATATCAGACAAAATAGACTTTAAAATAAAGACTATTACAAGACAGAAAGAAGGACACTACATAATGATCATGGGATCAATCCAAGAAGGAGATATAAAAATAGTAAATATCTATGCACTAACATAGAAGTAACTTAATACATAAGGCAAATGCTAACTGCCATAACAGGTCAAATCGACAGGAACACAATAATAGTAGGGGACTTTAACACCTCACTTTCACCAATGTAAAGACCATCCAAAATGAAGATAAATAAGAGCACACAAGCTTTAAATGATACATTAAACAAGATGGACTTAATTGATATTTACAGGACATTCCATCCAAAAACAACAGAATACTCTTTCTACTCAAGTGCTCACGGAACATTCTCCAGGATAGATCATATCTTGGTTCACAAATCAAACCTTGGTAAATTTAAGAAAATTGAAATCATATCAAGTATCTTTACTGACCACAAAGCTATGAGATTAGATATCAATTACAGGAAAAAACCCAAGAAATGCAAACACATGGAGGCTGTACAATACACTACTAAATAACCAAGAGATCACTGAAGAAATCAAAGAGGAAATAAAAAAATACCTACATACAAATGACAATGAAAACACGATGACATAAAATCTATGGGATGCAGCAAAAACAGTTCCAAGTGGGAAGTTTATAGCAATACAATCCAACCTCAGGAAACAAGAATAATCTTAAAAAACACAACCTAAACTTACACCTAAAGCAATTAGAGAAAAGAAGAACAACAAAAAAACGCCAAAGTTAGCAGAAGGAAGGAAATCATAAAGATCAAATCAGAAAAAAATGAAAAAGACATGAAGAAAACAATAACAAAGATCAATAAAACTAAAAGATTTTTCTTTGAGAAGATAAACAAAATTGATAAAACCATTAGCCAGATTCATCAAGAAAAAAAGGGAGAAGACTCAAATTAACAGAATTAGAAATGATAAAGAAGTAACACCTGACACGGCACAAATACAAAGGATCATGAGAGATTATGACAAACAACTATATGCCAATAAAATGGACATTCTGGAAGAAATGGACAAATTCTTAAAAATGCACAACCTTCTGAGACTAAACCAGAAAAAAATAGAAAATATAAACAGACGAATCACAGGCACTGAAATTGAAACTGTTATTTAAAAGCTTCCAACAAACAAAAGCCCAGGACCAGATGGCTTCACAGCGAATTCTATCAAACATTTAGAGAAGAGCTAACACCCATCCTTCTCAAACTCTTGCAAAATATAGCAGAGGAAGGAACTCCCCCAAACTCATTTCACGAGGCCACTATCACCCTGATACCAAAACCAGACAAAGGGGTTACAAAAAAGGAAAACTACAGGCCAATATCACTGACTAATATAGATACAAAAATCCTCAATAAAATACTAACAAACAAAATCCAGCGGCACATTAAAAGGATCATACACCATGATCAAGTGGGGTGTATCACAGGAATGCAAGGATTCTTCAATATACACAAATCAATCAATGTGATACATCAGGTTGACAAATTGAAGGATAAAAATCATATGATATTCTCAATAAATGCAGAAAAAGCTTTTGACAATATTCAACACCCATTTATGATAAAAACTCTGCAGAAAGTAGGCAGAGGGAAACTACCTCAACATTATAAATGACACACCCACAGCCAACATTGTTCTCAATGGTGAAAAGCTGAAACCATTTCCTCTAAGATCAGGAACAAAACAAGGTTGTCCACTCTCACCACAATTATTCAACATAGTTTTGGAAGTTTTAGCCACAGCAATCAGAGAAGAAAAAGAAATAAAAGGTATCCAAATCAGAAAAGAATAAAATTGTTACTGTTTGCAGATGACATGATACTATACATAGAGGTCCCTAAAGATGCTACCAGAAAACTACTAGAACTAATCAATGAATTTGGCAGGATACAAAATTACTGCACAGAAATCTCTTGCATTCTTATACATTAATGATTAAAAATCTGAAAGGGAAATTAAAGAATAACTCCCACTTACCACTGCAACAAAAAGAATAAGATACCTAGGAATAAACCTACCTAAGGAGACAAAAGACCTGTATGCAGAAAACTATAAGACACTGATGAAAGAAATTAAAGACTATACAAACAGTTGGAGGGATATACCATGTTCTTGGATTGGAAGAATCAACATTGTTAAAATTATTATACTACCCAAAGCAATCTACAGATTCAGTGCAATCCCTATCAAACTACCAATGACACTTTTCAGAGAACTAGAGCAAAAACTTTCACAATTTTTATGGAAACACAAAAGACCCCGAATAGCCAAAGCAATTTCAAGAAAGAAAAATGGAGCTGGAGGAATCAGGCTCCCTGACTTCAGACTATACTACAAAGCTACAGTAATCAAGGCAGTATGGTACAAGCACAAAAAAAGAAATATAGATAATTAGAACAGGATAGAAAGCCCAGAGATCAACCCACGCACATATGGTCACCTTATTTTTGATAACAGAGGCAAGAATATACAATGGAGAAAAGACAGCCTCTTCAATAAGTGGTTCTGGGAAAACTGGACAGCTACATGTAACACAATGAAATTAGAACACTCCATAACACTGTGTACAAAAATAAACTCAAAGTGGATTAAAGACCTAAATGTAAGGCCAGACACTGTAAAACTCTTAGAGGAAAAGATAGGCAGAACACTATGACATACATCACAGCAAGATCCTTTTTGACTCACTTCCTAGAGAAATGGAAATAAAAATAAACAAATGGGTCCTAATGAAACTTAAAGGCTTTTTTCACAACAAAGGAAACCATAAAGAAGATGAAAAGACAACCCTCAGAATGGGGGAAAATATTTGCAAATGAAGCAACTGACAAAGGATTAATCTCCAAAATATACAAACAGCTCAATATCAAAAAAACAAACAACCCAATCCAAAAATGGGAAGAAGACCTAAATAGACATTTCTCCAAAAGAAGATATAGAGATTGCCAACAAACACATGAAAGGATGCTCAACATCACTAATTATTAGAGAAATGCAAATCAAAACTACAATATCGTATCACCTCACACCAGTCAGAGTGGTCATCATCAAAAAAATCTACAAACAATAAATGCAGGAGATGGTGTGGAGAAAAGGGAACCCTCTTGCAGTGTTGGTGGGAATGTAAATTGATACAGCCACTATGGAGAACAGTATGGAGGTTCCTCAAAAAACTAAAAATATAAC
Source organism: Delphinus delphis (assembly GCF_949987515.2). Taxonomy (NCBI): domain Eukaryota; kingdom Metazoa; phylum Chordata; class Mammalia; order Artiodactyla; family Delphinidae; genus Delphinus; species Delphinus delphis. The sequence goes on along the minus strand of NC_082690.1, from coordinate 28,102,134 downwards.
CACCATATGACCCAGCAATGCCACTACTGGCCATAAACCCTATGAAAACCATAAATCAAAAACAGCCATGTACCACAATATTCATTGCAACACTATTTACAATAGCCCAGACATGGACGCAACCTAAGTGTCCATCACAGGATGAATGAATAAAGAAGATGTGGCACATATATACAATGGAATATTACTCAGCCATAAAAAGAAATGAAATTGAGTTATTTGTAGTGAGGTGAATGGACCAAGAGTTTGTCATACAGAGTGAAGTAAGTCAGAAAGAGAAAAACCAATGTCATCTGCTAACACATATATATGGAATCTAAAAAAAGAAAAAAAAAATGGTTCTGACGAACCTAGGGGCAGGACAGGAATAAAGACGGAGATATAGAGAATGGACTTGAGGACATGGGGATGGGGAAGGGTAAGCTGGGACGAAGTGAGAGAGTGGCATGGACATATATACACTATCAAATGTAAAATAGATAGCTAGTGGGAAGCAGCTGCATAGCACAGGGAGATCAGCTTTGTGCTTTGTGACCACCTAGAGGGGTGGAGTACGGTGTTTGGGAGGGAGATGAAAGGGGGAGTGATATGCTGATATATGTACACATAGCTGATTCACTTTGTTATATAGCAGAAACTAACACAACACTGTAAAGCATTTATACTCCAATCAAGATGTCAAAAAAAAAAGGATGCATACAGAAAGAACATAAAGATTTGGAATCAGAATATGGAGGTGTGGGAAGATGCAGAGTTCGCTTCTCCCCACAATTAGTGTGCCTGCCAGATGTTGGTGGGTGACCTTGATGCCCAAGGACATGGGAGGAACCCCCAAGTGAACTGGTAGGACGTGAGGGGATTCAGGAGTGATGAGAAGTAGAAGCCAGACAGGGCCAGTGTCCCTGAGGGTTCTCTGGCAGGGGTAAGTGGTGCCCACGCCTGGAGGGACCCTTGGGAGCTTGGATCATGGGGGAGTGCACCAAGCGTTTCCCCTGACCAACTGGCTTGGGAAGCCTGCCCGGCTTTTGGGCCAGGTCGTACAACCTGAGAGACCCCCTCCAGACTATGTTGGTCCTGGGGGCATAGGAGGGAGGTTGGGGAAGAACAGGAGAGGCAGGTGGGAGGGGCCTTGCAGGACCATAGGAGAGGAGAAGAGTGGAGGACATTTGCCCCGCCCACTCAGCAGGGAAACCTGCTGGGCTCCCAGGTCGGAGCCTCCCTCCAAAGCCTCCTACAGGCCACATGGTTCTGGGGGTGTAAGAGGGAGGTTGGGGGAGAACAAGAGAGGCAGGTGGGAGGGGTTCCCCAGGACCAGAGGAGTGGGAGAGGAGTGGAGCACATTTGCCCTGCCCACTCGGGCCTAGGAAGCCAGCTGAGATCCCAGGTCACGTCCCCAGCCCTCTGAGACCAGAGGCACAACTGGGTCCCTTGTGTTCTGTTGAGCCTAAGCCCCCCCCCACACACTCCCCCACCCAGGGCCTTTTACAGCCCTGTGGGTCCTAAGCATAGGCCCCGCCCATGGCATAAACCCACCCCTGCCTAAGCCCCGCCCCCCACAGCCAAGGCCTTTTCCGCACTTTTTTTCTTCTCCTCTTTTTTACTCTTATGGTTCTGTTTTAACTTCCAGTTGTTGTTTCATCTATATTTTTATTTTTATATTCTTTCTAACATATCTGTTAGTTTCCTAGTCTAATTTTGTTTTTTACACTTTGTTATTCTTCTCCTTTTTTTTTTTTTTTGCACCCCATCTGGCTTGCAGGATCTTGGTTCATGAGCCAGGTGTCGGGCCAAAGCTCCTGTCATGAGAGCTCCAAGTCTGAACCACTGGACTAACAGAGAACTTCAGACCTCATGGAATATTCATCAAAGGGAGATCTCCTAAACGTCCTTATCTTGGCACCAAGACCCACTCTACCCAACAGCCTACAAACTCCAGTGTTGGAAGCCTCACTCCAAACAACCAGTAAGACAGGAAAAAAATCCCAGCCATAAAAAAAAAAAAAAGAGAGACGGCAAAAAAGTAAGTCACAGATGAAGTAGGAAGGTAAAAACCCAGAAGACCAAATAAATGAAGAGGATATAGCAATGTACCTGTAAAAGAATTCAGAGTAGTGATAGTAAAGATGATTCAGAATCTGGGAAATAGAATGCAGGCACAGATTGAGAAAATAAAAGAAATGTTGTATAAAGATCTAGAAGAACTAAAGAACAAAAAAACACAGATGAACAATACAATAGCTGAAATGAAAACTACACTAGAAGGAATAGATAACAGAATAACTGAGGCAGAAGAACGAATAAGTGAGCTGGAAGACAGAATGATAGATATAATTGCCAAGGAGCAGAAAAAAGAATGAAAAGAATTGAAGACAATCTCCGAGACTTCTGGGACAACAGTAAACACACCAATATTTGAATTATAAGGGTCCCAGAAGCAGAAGAGAAAAAGAAAGAGTCTGAGAAAATATTTGTAGAGAAATAACTGAGGACATGGAAGGAGACGTGACCCATGAGCTCCCCCCCCAGCAAGCTGGGTGCGTGAGAAAAAGCCAGAACTGCAAACAGTCCTGGCCACTTTGGGCACTGATCCATGAAATGTCCTCAGTATAATCAGAATAATGGGAACACAAGGAAATGTCCTTGTGCTGCTTTTGCATTCAAGGACGAAACACAGCATGTTCTTAAGAAAGCCCATTGTATTGTATAATCAGTAAAAGCATATCTGGCTGCTTTGGTATTTCTGGAATGTTAAGTAAACAAGTCTTAAGATGTAAACTTAGATAATGCTTAAATAAAGGTCACCACAGCAGGATGAGACGGGGCTGTTATTGCCTGAGAGAGCAGCAGCCCTCTACTGTCATGTTTCTGCACAATTCATCTTGTGTGATGAGCTTACTCTCAGCCCTGACATAAGAAACTGCAACAATATTTGAAGAGATTATAGTGGAAAACTGCCCTAACATGGGAAAAGAAATAGTCACCCAAGTCCAGGAAGTGCAGAGAGTTCCATACAGGATAAACCCTAGGAGAAACACACCAAGGCATATTAATCAAACTAACAAAAATTAAATACAAAGGAAATATATTAAAAGCAGCAAGGGAAAAGCAAAAAATAACATACAAAGGAATCCCCATAAGGTTATCAGCTGATTTTTCAGCAGAAACTCTGCAGGCCATAAGGGAGTAGCAGGATATATTTAAGTGAAGAAAGAGAAAAAGCTACAAGCAAGATTACTCTATCCAGCAAAGGTCTCATTTAGATTCGATGGAGAAATCAAAGGCTTTTAAGAGAAGCAAAAGCTAAGAGAATTCAGCACCACCAAACCAGCTTTAAAACAAATGCTAAAGAAACTTCTGTAGGTGGGAAACACAAGAGAAGAAAAAGACCCCCCAAAACAAGCCAAAAACAATTAAGAGAATGGTAATAGGAACACACATATTGATAATAACCTTGTATGTAAGTGGATTAAATGCCCCAATCAAAGACACAGACTGGCTGAATGGATACAAAAACAAGACCCATATACATGCTGTCTACAAGAGACCCACTTCAGACCTAGGGACACATAAAGACTGAAAGTGAGGGGATGGAAAAAGATTTTCCATGCAAATGGGAATCTAAAGAAAGCTGGAGTAGCAATTCTCATATAAGACAAAATAGACTTTAAAATAAAGAATTTTATAAGAGACAAAGATGGACACTACACAATGATCAAGGGAGCAGTTCAAGAAGAAGATATAACAATTATAAATGTTTATGTACCCAGCATAGGAGTACCTCAATACAAAAGGCAAATGCTAACAACCAAAAAAGGGAAAACCGACAGTAACACAATCATAGTAGGGGATTTTAACACCCCATTTACACCAATGGAGAGATCATCCAAACAGAAAATAAATAGGGAAACACAAGCTTTAAATGACACAATAGAACAGATGGATTTAAGTGATATTTATAGAACATTCCATGTGAAACTGTCAGAATACATTTCCTTCTCAAGTGCATGCAGAACATTCTCCAGGATAGATCACATCTTGGGTCACAAATCAACGCTCAGAAAATTTAAGAAAATTGAAATTGTATCAAGCATCTTTTCCGACCACAATGCTATGAGATTGGAAATCAATTACAGGAAAAACAACTGTAAGAAAACACAAATACATGGAGGCTAAACACTGCACTGCCAAATAACCAGGAGATCAGTGAAGAAATCAAAGAAGAAATCAAAAACTACATAGAAACAAATGGCAATGACAACACAATAACTCAAAACCTATGGGATGCAGCAAAAGCAGTTCTACGAGGGAAGTTTATAGCAATTCAATCTCACCTCAAGAAACAAGAAAAATCTCAAATAAACAGTCTAACCCTATACCTAAAGCAATGAGAGAAAAAGAAAAAAAAAACTCAGTCAGTAGAAGGAAAGAAATCATAAAGATCAGCGCAGAAATAAATGAAATAGAAATGAAGGAAACAATAGCAAAGATCAATAAAATTAAAAGTTGGTTTTTTGAGAAGATAAACAAAATTGATAAACCCTTAGCTAGACCCATCAAGAAAAAAAGGGAGAGGACACAGATTAATAAAATTAGAAATGAAAAAGGAGAAATCACAACTGACACCACAGAAATACAAAGGATTATAAGAGACTACTACAAACAGCTATATGCCAATAAAATGGACAACCACAAAGAAATGGCCAAATTCTTAGAAAAGTACAATTTTCCCAGACTGAACCAGGAAGAATTAGAAAATATAAAGAGATATCACAAGCAATGAAATTGAAACTGTAATTAAAATTTTTCCAACAAACAAAAGTCCAGGACCAGATGGCTTCACAGGCAAATTCTAACAAACATTTAGAGAAGAGCTAACACTGATCCTTCTCAAACTTTTCCAAAAAATTGCAGAGGGAGGACCACTCCCAAATTCATTCGATGAAGCCACCATCACCCTGATACCAAAACCAGACAAAGATATAACACAAAAATGAAAATTACAGACCAATATTATTGATGAGCATAGATGCAAAAATCCTGAACAAAATACTAGCAAACAGAATCTAACAATGTAATAAAAGGATCATTGACCATGATCAAGTGAGATTTATCCCAGGAATGCAAGGATTCTTCAATATATGCAAATCAATTAATGTGATACACCATATTAACAAATTAAGGAATAAAAACCATATGATCATCTCAATAGATGCAGAAAAAGATTTTGACAAAATTCAACTCCCATTTATGATAAAAACTCTCCAGAAAGTGGGCATAGAGGGAACCTACCTCAATATAATAAAGGCCATATATGACAAACCCATAGCAAATATCATACTCAATGGTGAAAAACTGAAAGCATTTCCACTAAGATCAAGAGCAAGACAAGGTTGCCTACTCTCATCACTCTTACTCAACATAGTTTTGGAAATCCTAGCCATGGCAATCAGAGAAGATAAAGAAATAAAAGGAATACAAATTGGAAACGAAGTAAAACTGTCACTGTTTGCAGATAACATGAATGATACTATACATAGAATATCCTAAAGATGCCACCAGAAAACTACTAGAACTAATCAATGAATTTGGTAAAGTAGCAGGATACAAAATTAATGCACATAAATCTCTGGCATTCCTATACACTAACAAAAAAAATCAGAAAGAGAAATTAGGGAAACAATCCCACTTACCATTGCAACAAAAATAATAAAATACCTAGGAATAAACCTACCTAAGGAGGTGAAAACTTGCACTCAGAAAACTATAAAACACTGAAGAAAGAAATCAAAGATGACATAAACAGATGGAGAAATATACCATGTTCTTGGATTGGAAGAATCAATATTGTGAAAATGATGATACTACCCAAAGCAATCTACAGATTCAATGCAATCCCTATCAAACTACCAATGTTATTCCTCACAGAATTAGAAGAAAAAATTTACAATTTGTATGGAAACACAAAAGACCCCGAATAGCCAAAGCAATCTTGAGAAAGAAAAATGGAGCCGGAGGAATCAGGCTCCCTGACTTCAAACTACACTACAAAGCTACAGTAATCAAGACAGAATGGTACTGACACAAAAAAAGAAACATAGATCAATGGTACAGGATAGAAAGCCCAGAGATAAACCCTCACACATATGGTCACCTAATTTACCACAAAGGTGACAAGAACATACAATGGAGAAAAGACAGCCTCTTCAATAAGTGGTGCTGGGAAAACTGAACAGCTACATGTAAAAGAATGAAATTAGAGCACCACCTAACACCATATACAAAAATAAACACCAAACACAAAAATAAACACCAAATGGATTAAAGACCTAAATGTAACACTGGACACTACAGAGGAAAACATAGGAAAACCACTCTTTGACATAAACCACAGCAAGATCTTTTCTGACCCACTTCTCAGAGTAATGAAAATAAACAAATGAGACCTAATTAAAATTAAAAGCTTTTGCACAGCAAAAGAAACCATAAACAAGACGAAAAGACAGCCCTCAGAATGGGAGAAAATATTTGCAAATGAAACAACAAAGGATTAATCTCCAAAATATACAAACAGCTCATGGAGCTTAATATCAAAAAAGCAAACAACCCCATTAAAATATGGGCAGAAGATCTAAATAGACATTTCACCAAAGAAGACATAGAGATGGCCAAGGGGCACATGAAAAGATGCTCAACATCACTAATTAGTAGAGAAATGCAAATCAAAACTACAGTGAGGTACCACCTCACACTGGTCAGAATGGCCATTATCAAAAAATCTAGAAACAGTTAATGTTGGAGAGGGTGTGGTGAAAAGGGAAACTTCCTGTACTCTTGGTGGCAATGTAAATTGATACAACAACTATGAAGAACAGTATGGAGGTTCCTTAAAAAATAAAAATTGAACTACCATATGAACCAGCAATCCCACTACTGGGCATATACCCTGAGAAGACCATAATTCAAAAAGAGACATGTACCACAATGTTCACTGCTGCACTATTTACAATGACAGGTGAATGGATAAAGAAGATGTGGCATGTATATACAATGGAATATTACTCAGCCATAAAAAAGAATGAAACTGAGTCATTTGTAGAGATGTGGATGGACTTAGAGACTGTCATACAGAGTGAATTAAGTCAGGAAGAGAAAAACAAATATCCTATATTAACGCATATATGTGGAATCTAGAAAAATGGTACAGATGAACCTATTTGCAGGGCAGGAATAAGGATGCAGACATAGAGAATGGACTTGAGGACATGGGTGGTGGGTGGGAAGCTGGGATAATGTGAGAGTAGCATCGACATATATACCCTACCAAATGTAAAAGAGATAGCTGGTGAGAAGCAGCAGCATAGCACAGGGCAATCAGCTTGGTGCTTTGCGACTACCTAGAGGGGTGGGATAGGGAGGGTGAGCAGGAGGCTCAAGAGAGAGGGAATATGGGGATATATTTATGCATATGGCTGATTCACTTTGTTGTACAACAGAAACTAACACAGCATTGCGAAGCAATTACGTTCCAATAAAGATTTTTTTAAAAAAATTGGATACATGCACCCCAGTGTTCATTTTAGCACTATTTACAATAGCCAAGACATGGAAGCAACCTAAATGTCCTTCAACAAAGGAATGGATAAAGAAGATGTGGTATATATACATATATATAGATATAGATATAGATATATACACACACACACATATATGTGTGTGTATATATATATAGAGAGAGAGAGAGAGAGAGAGAGAATGGAATATTACTCAGCCATAAAAAGGAATGAAACAATGCCATTTGCAGCAACATGGATTGACCTAGAGATTATCATACTAAGTGAAGTAAGTCAGACACAGAGAGACAAATATCATATGATATCACTTATATGAGGAATCCAAAAAATTGATACAAATGAACATTTTTACAAAACAGAAATAGACTCACAAACACAGAAAACGATGGTTACCAAAGGGGAACGCAGGTGAGGGATACATTAGGTAGTTAGGATGAACAGATACACACTACTATATATAAAATACATAAACATCAAGGACCTACTCAGGGAACTATGTTCAATATCATATAATAAGCTATAATTGAAGAGAATATGAAAAAGAATATATATATTCTTTCATATATATATATATATATTTATTTATTTATCTCCTCTCACCTTCTGAGATGGCCTACACTCTGTGGAGTGTGTTTCTCTCTAAATAAATCCACTTTTTACCTACACTTTATCTCTCACTTAATTTTTTCTGTGATTAGACATAAATAACCTGAGCTTCATTAAGTCCTGAGACAGTGTGTGATCTCAATTAAAAGAGAGTGGGTTCTGGCTGGGTTCTAGTCCCTGCACGTGGGTTAAAGTCCAATCTGAGGTGCACGGTTTCAGCTGACATGTTAGAATGGACACTGAGCCAGCTGTACCAGGGAGGCTGCTCTGCCAATGTTTGCCTATGTTTGTCAGGCTGGTCAACCCCAAATGTTTTGGGACTCTGATCGGGAACCTAGGTCCAGACCAGGGGAATGATGGCAACTGGCATGGTTTGCTATAGAAAGATGGTGTGGAATGGCTATGCTTATGCACATACAACAGCAGGACCAGGACAGAATTGTTGTTGCAGGATTTGATAATCTATACTCATCTTGACTCTGAGGTTTTTCTCCTACATTCTATATTCATGTCTGTACCATTTCTTTCTTTCTTTCTTTCTTTTCTAAACCCCAGAAGCCCTGTGTGGCTGCCAAGATGTACTTTTTATTGATAAGTGCTGACCTTTTATTTCCCACTTATAGCTAGACCAACTCCTACTCATTGTCAATCCTGTTGGGGCCACCTTCTATACATTTGTTTGCATCAACTTTTGGGGCACTATCACCTGGTTGGGAGACTACTTTGGAAGGGATAGCATCTAAAATCCTAAGTGCCAATCTTGACCAAATTTCCTGGTGGGTTTTGTCATGAAAGTGGAATTTTGGATAGCATGGGATTTAGAGACATCACCTCAGGCTTGGGTCTGAAATGGATCATGTTGCATCATTCCCAACCAATACCCCCCTGGGCCACACATTCCAAGATTGAGAAAAATTCTGACAACAGGAATTAAAAAGGAAAAAACTTATTAGGTTATGTAATCAGGTTTGGCCACAATCTGAGTTAGGAAATTTAAATGGAGTGAGGTACCATATGTTCAAATTTTCATGGCCTTGTATTTAGGCAATGGACCCCCCTAAAAACTAAGTCATGTGTAGCTCAGAGGAATAACTCTAGGAAAGACACAGAGGACATTTTAACAGACCCACCCTATGGGGCCATGCAGTACACCAGGTGGGGAACAACACTGTCCCAAGTTGAACTCACAATGGAATTACCAGGTGAATTCTATTGATAGGTATAGACAGGACCATATGATCACCTGTTTAATAGAGCTTATGAAGAAACTTACAGTAAAACATGTTAATTATGAAAAAGCAAAAGAGGTCCAACAGGGACAGGATGAAAATCCTGCAGTCTTCCAAGGGAGACTAATGGAGGCCTTTAGGAAGTATACAAATGTGGATCCCTCCTCCCCAGAGGGACAGGCCCTTTTGGCTATGCATTTCATAGCCCAGTGTACCCCAGACATCAGGCACAAAATTCAGAAAGCAACTACTGCTCCTCAGACTCTGATGAATAATTTGCTCCAATTGGCTTATTTGGTTTTCAATAATAGGAATATGACCAAAAAGACTGAACGCACCCAGAGAAATATGCAAAAGGCCCAAATGATTGCAGTGGCTTTGTCCTCTCAGAGACCACCAGTGGCGGGGGTGGGGGTCAGCTTTTCTGGGCCAATCTGGCCCTGGTGGACCACTAGACCCATGGGTACCCAGACAGGACCAGTGTACCCTGTGTGGACAAAAGGGGCAATGGAGGAAGGATTGTGATCAATGCACCCTTTGCAAACAGCTAGGGCATTAAAAGAGGGAATGCCCCAGATGCCAGAGAGCAATGGGGGTCCCTTGGCCATTGATGGTTTTACAATCAGAAGACTGAAGTGGCCAGAGCCCAAAAATGACTCTGTCTAGAAATACTATCTACATAACTAATGTCGAGCTTTGGGTGGTCATTGATGTGGTGGTCCACTTGATAAAATTTTTTATATATGCTATTGCAACCTTTCCAGTCTTAATCAAAAAGACTGGAAACCTTAGCAATCATAAGGAGTATATAATGGGGGTGTCAGGGAAGAGGCAGGGGCACACTTTCCTGGAACCCCTTTTGTGCAACATCAATGGCCAGTTGTTTTTACATTCCTTTCTGTTTGTGCCTGATTGTCCCATCCCTTTAATGGGAAGAGATTTGTTACCTAAGCTAGGGGCCACTCTGTTTCTCTAGGGGCAAGGTAACCACCTTCATCACCAAATGATTCTAACAGAAAGTGGAAAGGAACAGATTGAATCTGGAGCTGAAACAGAAGCCTTAGTAGACCCTGGAGTGTGGAATATCGAGGTTCTGGGCTTGGCCAAAGATATCCAGTTGGTGGTTATTAAGTTAAAAAGGGTTATAGAGTGTCTACATATAAGGCACAAATTTCTTTAACCAGGAAGATCCTTGAAAGGGTTTGTAAATAGATTACTAAAATGGGAGGCCACTGGTCTAACTAAACTAACCATAGATGATATTCAGAGCCTGATAGGAATTTTGAGGGAAAGTAAAACCTTACAACATCGGTGAAATGGGTGTGTCAGTCTTTTGATATCATTGAGGTGGCTACCCAATTCTTTGAGAAAGAAGAAAAAGAAGAAAAAATATTTTTCTGGCCTCAAGGGAACAAAGTCATCCTAGGAGGAATTTGCCTGTGCCTTTGAGATGCAAATGTTCTACCTGGTCATCTCTAGTAACCCTTACATCCACCATCTTTTTAAAATGCAAAATTTGAAAAAATGGGTAAAGTAATTTAGTATTTGGATAAATAGAAATCCTAAGTGTCTTTTTATAAACATTAGTAAAAAGTGTTTAGCCATCTAGACATGTAACCTTGATTTGCTCCATTTGCCAGAAGACCAATTTGAATCCAACCCCTTGTAACTGATGGATTTTATGTTGTTGTGCCTGATTCATGGCTGAAATTCTGAAATGCGAACTATGAGGTCTCTGTTTGCTTGTGTGTTTTTATGTATCTGTATGTGTGTTGCAGATGTATGATATTGCCAAAATTAATTCATAAAAGAGCTCTATTTGGGCTTCCCTGGTGGCGCAGTGGTTGAGAGTCCACCTGCCGATGCAGGGGCCGCGGGTTCGTGAAGATCCCACATGCCGCGGAGCAGCTGGGCCCATGAGCCATGGCCGCTGAGCCTGCGCATCCGGAGCCTGTGCTCCGCAATGGGAGAGGCCACAACAGTGAGAGGCCCGCGTACCGCAAAAAAAAAAAAAAAAAAAAAAGAGCTCTATTTAATTGGCTTAAAGGAACTTAAGTGCTCATACAAATATCATAAATATGAAGATCACCAGCCAAAATGAATTTTGGGTTCAAGTGATCTAGGAAATATTCAACATTAAATTAATATCTGCTATTAAAGCTGGCTTAAGCTTGTTGGTTTGATTAATACAGACATATCTTTAGAGTTATCAGTGTTAAATATAATACTTCTATAGTACCTAGGTTTACTGAAGTTCAAGTTTATGTTATTCCTGTTACAGAGTTTATCAGCAGGAAGAAAAATACTAAATTAACTAGGATTATTTGGTATGTTAATGTAGTCATTTGTAATTTTGGTTATTGTAACCAAGTTCATCAATTACACTATAATCAGATGTTTAACAGTGCCTTTTAAGTCTTTTGTCATTTATAGATAGTTATCTTTTACTCTGATGCTGTTACAAAAAGTGCTTCATCATCAAGAAGATTCATAGGAAGGCCAAGGAAACAATTACAACAGTTCCACATCAAGATGATGGCTATGAGAGGGCTCCAGCCCATACCAACTTAAAACAAATCGCTCTCCTGCCCCTGGGACACCTAGGTCAGGCATTCAGAGATTTTTACTCCCTGACAGGCAGGGTCAACACCCCTACTCAGCTGTTACAGAAGATGGACCTTTGCCCCTCTGCTTCCCATAAGATTATGGGAGTAAAATCTCTGAGGGAAGGATGAAACAGGAGGAAAGGGGCAGGGCACAACCTTTAAAAGAATGACATAGCCATAGGACATTACAGAAACTGGTTAGAACCAACTAGGTCGAAGATGGTGAAAGATTTGACTTCCAGTAGACCTTGAGCCTCATTATATGTTCATTGTAATACATTAACATGCTAAATGACACACCCACAGGTGCCATGACAGTTCAGAGGCTAACCATAAAAGGCCAAAAAGTGGGCGGTGGCCCAATTCCTGGAAATCCATGCCCTTCCCCCAAATTATTGAAATAGTCCTCCTACTCATTAGCCTATGAAATTACCCAACTCATAAAAACTAACCATATGCTGTCTACAAGAGACCCACTTCAGACCTAGAGACACATACAGACTGAAAGTAAGGGGATGGAAAAAGATATTCCATGCAAATGGAAACCAAAAGAAAGCTGGAGTAGCAATCCTCATATCAGACAAAATAGACTTTAAAATAAAAACTATGAGAAGAGACAAAGAAGGACACTACATAATGATCAAGGGATCGATCCAAGAAGAAGATATAACAATTGTAAATATTTATGCACCCAACATAGGAGCACCTCAATACATAAGGCAAATACTAACAGCCATAAAAGGGGAAATCGACAGTAACACATACATAGTAGGGGACTTTAACACCCCACTTTCACCAATGGACAGATCATCCAAAATGAAAATAAATAAGGAAAAACAAGCTTTAAATGATACATTAAACAAGATGGACTTAATTGATATTTATAGGACACTCCATCCAAAAACAACAGAATACACATTTTTCTCAAGTGCTCATGGAACATTCTCCAGGATAGATCATATCTTGGGTCACAAATCAAGCCTTGGTAAATTTAAGAAAATTGAAATTATATCAAGTATCTTTTCCAACCACAACACCATGAGACTAGATATCAATTACAGGAAAAGATCTGTAAAAACTACAAACACATGGAGGCTAAACAATACACTACTTAATAACGAAGTGATCACTGAAGAAATCAAAGAGGAAATTAAAAAATACCTAGAAACAAATGACAATGGAGACACAACGACCCAAAACCTATAGGATGCAGCAAAAGCAGTTCTAAGGGGGAAGTTTATAGCAATACAAGCCCACCTTAAGAAGCAGGAAACATCTCGAATAAACAACCTAACCTTGCACCTCAAGCAATTAGAGAAAGAAGAACAAAAAAACCCCAAAGCTAGCAGAAGGAAAGAAATCATAAAAATCAGATCAGAAATAAATGAAAAAGAAATGAAGGAAACAATAGCAAAGGTCAATAAAACTAAAAGCTGGTTCTTTGAGAAGATAAACAAAATAGATAAACCACTAGCCAGACTCATCAAGAAAAAAAGGGAGAAGACTCAAATCAATAGAATTAGAAATGAAAAAGGAGAGGTAACAACTGACACTGCAGAAATACAAAAGATCATGAGAGATTACTACAAGCAACTCTATGCCAATAAAATGGACAATCTGGAAGAAATGGACAAATTCTTAGAAATGCACAACCTGCCAAGACTGAATCAGGAAGAAATAGAAAATATGAACAGACCAATCACAAGCACTGAAATTGAAACTGTGATTAAAAATCTTCCAACAAACAAAAGCCCAGAACCAGATGGCTTCACAGGCGAATTCTATCAAACATTTAGAGAAGAGCTAACACCTATCCTTCTCAAACTCTTCCAAAATATGGCAGAGGGAGGAACACTCCCAAATCCCTTCTACGAGGCCACCATCACCTTGATACCTAAACCAGACAAGGATGTCACAAAGAAAGAAAACTACAGGCCAATATCACTGATGATCATAGATGCAAAAATCCTCAACAAAATACTAGCAAACAGGATCCAACAGCACATTAAAAGGATCATACACCATGATCAAGTGGGGTTTATTCCAGGAATGCAAGGATTCTTCAACATACGCAAATCTATCAATGTGATAAACCTTATTAACAAATTGAAGGAGAAAAACCATATGATCATCTCAATAGATGCAGAGAAAGCTTTCGACAAAATTCAACACCCATTTATGATAAAAACCCTGCAGAAAGTAGGCATAGAGGGAACTTTCCTCAACATAATAAAGGCCATATTTGACAAGCCCACAGCAAACATCATCCTCAATGGTGAAAAACTGAAAGCATTTCTACTAAGATCAGGAACAAGACAAGGTTGCCCACTCTCACCACTCTTATTCAACATAGTTTTGGAAGTTTTAGCCACAGCAATCAGAGAAGAAAAGGAAATAAAAGGAATCCAAATTGGAAAAGATGAAGTAAAGCTGTCACTGTTTGCAGATGACATGATCCTATACATAGAGAATCCTAAAGATGCTACCAGAAAACTACTAAAGCTAATCAATGAATTTGGTAAAGTGGCAGGATACAAAATTAATGCACAGAAATCTCTGGCATTCCTATATACTAATGATGAAAAATCTGAAAGTGAAATCAAGAAAACACTCCCATTTACCATTGCAACAAAAAGAATAAAATATCTAGGAATAAACCTACCTAAGGAGAAAAAAGACCTGTATGCAGAAAATTATAAGACACTGATGAAAGAAATTAAAGATGATACAAATAGATGGAGAGACATACCATGTTCTTGGATTGGAAGAATCAACATTGTGAAAGTGACTCTACTACCCAAAGCAATCTATAGATTCAATGCAATCCCTATCAAACTACCAATGGCATTTTACACAGAACTAGAACAAAAAATTTTGCAATTTGTATGGAAACACAAAAGACCCCGAATAGCCAAAGCAATCTTGAGAACGAAAAAAGGAGTGGAGGAATCAGGCTCCCTGACTTCAGACTATACTACAAAGCTAAAGTAATCAAGACAGTGTGGTACTGGCACAAAAACAGAAAGATAGATCAATGGAACAGGATAGAAAGCCCAGAGATAAACCCACGCACATATGGACACCTTATCTTTGATAAAGGTGGCAGGAATGTACAGTGGAGAAAGGACAGCCTCTTCAATAAGTGGTGCTGGGAAAACTGGACAGGTACATGTAAAAGTATGAGATTAGATCACTCCCTAACACCATACACAAAAATAAGCTCAAAATGGATTAAAGACTTAAATGTAAGGCCAGAAACTATCAAACTCTTAGAGGAAAACATAGGCAGAACACTCTATGACATAAATCACAGCAAGATCCTTTCTGACCCACCTCCTAGAGAAATGGAAATAAAAACAAAAATAAGCAAATGGGACCTAATGAAACTTCAAAGCTTTTGCACAGCAAAGGAAACCATAAACAAGACCAAAAGACAACCCTCAGAATGGGAGAAAATATTTGCAAATGAAGCAACCGACAAAGGATTAATCTCCAAAATTTACAAGCAGCTCATGCAACGCAATAAGAAAAAAACAAACAACCCAATCCAAAAATGGGCAGAAGACCTAAATAGACATTTTTCCAAAGAAGATATACAGACTGCCAACAAACACATGAAAGAATGCTCAACATCATTAATCATTAGAGAAATGCAGATCAAAACTACAATGAGATATCATCTCACACCAGTCAGAATAACTATCATCAAAAAATCTAGAAACAATAAATGCTGGAGAGAGTGTGGAGAAAAGGGAACACTCTTGCACTGCTGTTGGGAATGTGAATTGGTTCAGCCACTGTGGAGAACAGTATGGAGGTTCCTTAAAAAACTACAAATAGAACTACCATATGACCCAGCAATCCCACTACTGGGCATATATCCTGAGAAAACCGAAATTCAAAAAGAGTAATGTACCAAAATGTTCATTGCAGTTCTATTTACAATAGCCCAGAGATGGAAACAACCTAAGTGCCCATCATCGGATGAATGGATAAAGAAGATGTGGCACATATATACAATAGAATATTACTCAGCCATAAAAAGAAACAAAATGGAGCTATTTGTAATGAGGTGGATAGACCTAGAGTCTGTCATACAGAGCGAAGTAAGTCAGAAAGAAAAAGACAAATACCGTATGCTAACACATATATATGGAATTTAAGAAAAAAAAAATGTCATGAAGAACCTAGGGGTAAGGCAGGAAGAAAGACGCAGACCTACTAGAGAACGGACTTGAGGTTATGGGGAGGGGGAAGGGTGAGCTGTGACAGGGCGAGAGAGAGTCATGGACATATACACACTAACAAACGTAGTAAGGTAGATAGCTAGTGGGAAGCAGCCGCATGGCACAGGGATATTGGCTCGGTGCTTTGTGACAGCCTGGAGGGGTGGGATAGGGAGGGTGGGAGGGAGGGAAACGCAAGAGGGAAGACATATGGGAACATATGTATATGTATAACTGATTCACTTTGTTATAAAGCAGAAACTAACACACCATTGTAAAGCAATTATACCCCAATAAAGATGTTAAACAAAACAATACAAAACAAACAAACAAACAAAAAACTAACCATGCCTCTCACCTTCTGAGATGGTTCACACTGTCTGTGGAGTGTGTTTCTCTCTAAATAAATCCAATTCTTACCTAAACACAACAAACAAACAAAAACAACAAACAAGCAAAAAATATTTGTAACTGAATCACTTTTTTGTACACCTGAAACTAACACAATCAAGTATACTTGAAGTAAAAAAGGAAAAAAGAAATAAAAGAAAAAACAACAAAAAACTTTGTCCTGAGGAAATAGGGTAGAGATGCCATTACAGAGCTGTAAGAGAGTATAGTAGTTTAGTTTTGGAAACCTTAAGGTTTTGGTGAATATTGTATATTTTGCTGATATATACAAAATATATTGTATATTTTGCTGATAGTTTGCTCAGCCATAAAAAAGAACGAAATTGGGTCATTTGTTGAGACGTGGATGTATCTAGAGACTGTCATACAGAGTGAAGTAAGTCAGAAAGAGAAAAAACAAATATCGTATATTAACACATGTATGTATAATAACACATATTAACCTAGAAAAATGGTACAGATGAACCGGTTTGCAGGGCAGAAGTTGAGACACAGATGTAGAGAACAAACGTATGGGCAACAAGGGGGGAAAGCTGCGGGGCGGTGGGGATGGTGGTGTGCTGAATTGGGCAATTGGGATTGACATGTATACACTGATGTGTATAAAATTGATGACTAATATGAACCTGCTGTATAAAAAAATAAATAAAATAAAAATTTTAAAAAAAGAGATAGTTTGTAGGAATTTTGAGATACATGTCGATTAGAACTATACATTTGGAAGTCATCAACAAATGTGTAACCAAGCAGGAACCTTTGGGCCCTTTCTGGTACAGACCTCCCCTGCCCCCATGTCCTCTTCCTGCCTCTCATTTGTAGAAAACCTTTAGTCTCCCAGGTCTCCCCTGAATCACAAAAGGCTGGTTCAAGAATTTCTGATTGAAAGATTGTGAATATGTAATAACAAAAATGGCAGTTGGGCCAGGAGAACTGGTAACAACTTAAACAATAGATCAGCCATATAACTGAGTCACAGAATCTTTATTTTCTCCCTGAAGGACATAGATAACAGAGTCTGATGCACATTCCCAAGTTGTTTTCCAGATAATGAACCCCCTACCAGATGAATAAAAGCTAACTGCATGATCTCCACCAGCATATAGCCTCCAGACCAGCTGAACCTGAGGATTAATGATGTTAACCCCTATGACAGAACACTGTGACTTCACCATCAACCAGTTAAAGAACTGTGCATGAGCTGATCATGTACCCTGCGACTCTCTCCCTCACCTTGTCTTTAAAAACGCTTCCCTGGGGCTTCCCTGGTGGCGCAGTGGTTGAGAGTCTGCCTGCCTGATGCAGGGGATATGGGTTCGTGCCCCGGTCCAGAAAGATCCCACGTGCCACGGAGCGGCTAGGCCTGTGAGCCATGGACACTGAGCCTGCGCGTCCGGAGCCTATTGCTCCGCAACGGGAGAGGCCACAACAGTGAGAGGCCCGCGTACCACAAAAAACAAAAAACAAACAAAAAAACACGTCCCTGAAATCCATTGGGGTGTTCAGATCTTTTGAGTATGAGCATCCCATACTCCTTGCTTGGTCCTTGCAATATACCTTTCTGCTCCAAACATTTCAGTTTGTTTGGCATCACTGTGTGTTGTGCATAGGAACTTGGATTTGACAACAAAATGGATAGAATTTAAGTCCTTGCTGTTGGATAGGATTGCCCAGGGAGTTAGTGTAGATGGAAAAGAAAAGAAGTCTTAAGAGCTGATCTCTGGGGCACTCTAACATTAGGAGATGTGGGAGAAGAGAAGGAAGAAGCATAGGAGACTGAGGTGGAGTTAGGCAAAAAGAAAGCCAGAACAGGGTGGAATTCTGGAAGCCCCATGAGCAAAGTATATCGAGGAGGAGGGAGTGATGAACTGGATAAAACGCTGCTGATAATTCAGGTATCAAGAAGTATCATGCGGCCACTGATGGCCTTAACAAAAGCAGCTTTGGTGAAATGATTGGCAAAATCCTCAGAGAAGAAAGATGAAAAAATGGATGCAGTTGAAATGGGGCAGTTGCTGGAAGGTATATGGAATCAACATGTTTGTATGCTGGTGGAAATGATGCATGAAAATGGGGATGCTGAAGGAGAAAGGGGGAAGAATTGTTGAAGTGAGAGGGGATTTGATCTACTCACAAGCAGGGAGTGTCCACAAGGACAGTTCATCTATCGTAAAGAGGGGGAATACTGAGTATATGAACAAAGATGCCAGGAGGTGGGTAGATGTGGTTGGTGGTGGGAATTTATAGAAGTTCTCATCAGATCACTTCAGTTTTGATTTTGTGCAGTAAGTATGACAAAGCAAGAGAGGGGCAAAGGATTTGAGCATGCCGTGTAAGCATGGCAGTGATCATAAACTTTGACAATGGAATTTAAGCAATTTTTACCGTATGATGTAATTTTATCTTGCAATGGTAAGGGAGAAAGAGAGGATATAGAAGCAGAGGTCTGAGAATACGGCTGCCAAAAATAGTGCAGAGAATGTGAGTAAAGAGAGAAGAGGCTCAAAAGAGTCCAGATTCTGACCTGTGAGTACTTCCTAGAGAGAACTCAGAATTGGATTTGATATGTTGGTAGATTGTTAGAAATGACACGCAATAAATCATACCTCTTTGTTTCTGTACCCTTTACAATATGTCTTTGCTATGTGCTATGGAGTCTATTTCCCACCTCTTAAATCTGTGTTGTTTTGTGAATTGCCCTGACCAATAGAATATAGAAGTGGTGTCTGGGACGTCTGAGCCCATGTCTTGAGGCTCTGTAGCTATGCTGTCATAGCTAGGTTAGAGACAAGCCAGGTACCACAGAAAGAAGTTCAGGCTATCCTGCTGGAGCCACATGGAGAGAAAGGCCCTAGAGCAGTGCTTTCTAACAGAAATTTCTGCTATGATGGAAATACTCTATATTGTCCAATGTGGCATCCACTAGCCACACATAACTACTGAGTACTTGAAGTGTGACTTGTAATTCAGAAACTACATTTTTAATTTTAAAACATTTTGATTAATATAATTTTTGATGTAAATAGCCACATGTGGATAGTGCTTACCATATTAGACAGTGCAGCCCTAGAGGAAAGAGACTACACAAAGAGAGAAGCCCCAGGGAAGAGAACTGAGCTGTCCCATTGACTGCTAGCACAAAGGTACCAGATGTGTGAGGCCTCCATCCCTATGTGAATTTATCCAGCCCATGTAGAACAAAGATAAGATGCCCCTTCTGAGCCCTGTCCAAATTCCTGACCTATAGAATCATTGAGCAATAGGATTGTTTAAGCCATTAGATTTGAGGTAGTTTGTTATGTAGCAATAGGTAACTGATATAGACATGGTGGCAAAAAAGTCCTGCCATCCTATGAGGACCTGTCTGGGGTAGCCAGCTGGTCTTTTTTTTTTTTTTTTTTTTTTTGCGGTACGCGGGCCTCTCACTGCTGTGGCCTCTCCCATTGCAGAGCACAGGATCCGGACGCGCAGGCTCAGCGGCCACGGCTCACAGGCCCAGCCACTCCGCGGCATGTGGGATCTTCCCGGACCGGGGCACAAACCCGTGTCCCCTGCATCGGCAGGCGGACTCTCAACCACTGCGCCACCAGGGAAGCCCCAGCTGGCCTTTTTTATGTGACACCTTAATGCCATGTGCTTTTCCATTCAAACTATGACACTGTTATTCTGCAGAAGTGTGGACTGCACCTAGGCCCAGCTAAATAAATTGAGGCACTCAAAGTAGAAAGAACCATTTTCATTTATTAAGCATTAGGGTCTTCATGTGCAAGCTTCTCACCCCTGTTCAGAGAGATCTCTATGATACAACGGAAGTTTATAACAAGGAAATCTGGGCCCCAGCCACTGGATTTGAGTGTCTATTCTTTGGACTCAACAAAACTTGTAAGTCCAGACCCCTCTTACTTCCCATAATATATCCTTCTGCCTTTTTTCCCCCACTCAAAGACATAGATTGTCATAATTCCTGGCCATATGTAAGTGTAGCCCACTTAAGGCTAGAGATGTTGGCTGAGCAGAACAGGGTTGAGGAATGACAACTTACAGCAGCTGCTGATCGAACTCTTCTTATACAATCACTAGTTTCTATCCTTCAGCCCTCCCCTTACTACTGAGGTCCTGACTGCATTTTATCATCAGTATTCCTGGTCACATGGAATTTATACTACTTGCCTCTGCTTTCGTTTACTCCCCTGATGCTGCATTAATTACATTTGCAAGATCGAGGTGGACTCAAATTATTAATGAGAGGGATCATTATACATAAGTGCAATTTTTCATGACTGACCATCCTCATTTTGTATTTCTAAATATCAATAAGCTGACCTCTGCACATTTTCTTAAGTCTGTGTTATTTCGGTGAGGGGGAAACTGAATGCTTGGGGAACTGGTGAGAAATGGTAATCTTAATTTACCAGGTGAAAAAATATTAAAATAGTACTCTGCATGGTATATGAGAGTCTGTCAACATGACATGTTACATAGGGCTGAATACATATACCAGGGTGGGAAACGAATGAGAAAAAACTTTTTGAATTGTGTTCAAAGATTTATACATTCTTCTACATTTCAGTTTGTGAAAATAAAACATTCAATAGATTTGAAATTCCTTGTAGACTTCTAAGAGCTCTCACCCATTTTATGACTGCTTTAGGTTCTGTAATCTGGTTGTCTGACCCTCTGCTCATGTGTATACAGGAGATCTGGGCTTCATTCTCCATCTGGCATCAGCCACAGGAGCCACTGTTGAACTTGAGAGATGTGGGCCAAGGAGAAAAAGGGAATTCTCATCTGGGCAGAGCAGATGTGGAAGCCAAAGAACTTACTAAGGCACAAGGCCCTGAAAGAGAGAGTGGAAAACAAAAATGGGGCCAAACTGAAAGTGTTTGTTATCAATAGAGATCAGGCAAAACAAATCTGGAGGGACTTGCAGAAGCAGCAGAATACTTAGTGAGTCCAAGGAGAATAGGGAACACATCTGATTTTCTTGCTATTGTACCCTCAAGCCTAGTATACTGATGACACACATTAGGAACTCAAGAAATGGTTGTTAAATGAATAAATTAATAAATGAGATACCCATGGTTGAGCCTAAGAGGGAATGGTTAGGGCCAAGTCAAAGCTAAACTGTGTATTAGGCAAAGTTTTACTTTGTCCCATCAATTCCCTCTGCCAAGGTAGATTTGGGTACTTTTCAGATTTAAAATTTTATCTCTAATTGTAGAATGTAAGGCTATGGTAGCATGTTGGAGAGTTAGGGGAAGATGGCTTCTGCTGAAATCAAACATGAAAAAAGAGAGGAGACAAAAGACATTTATCGAACATCTCCTATTACCAAGCATGTCACCTGCATTATTTGATCTAATTCTCACAACAACATTTTGTGGGAGGTACAACTATTATCTCCATTTTGCCAATAAAAAACCTGGGGGCACAGAATGTTTAAGTAACTTGCTCAAGCTTATACAGCTTTTAAACCACTCTGTGGTGGATCTGAGATATAAACCCAGACCTGCCTGACTTGAGAGCTGGGCTCTCAATCTCTACCCCAGTATGTTTCCAGGCCTGCTTACTGATAAGAATATTTTGCAGTGCTTGTTAAAAATATTAGTTCCTAGGACCCGAATCTATTAGACTTACTAACTGAAAATCCCTACGAGTAAGGTCCTGGATTCGGTATTTTTAACAGACTCCCAGATATGTTTTTCGAAGCAAGTTTAAGCAATACTGCCTGACACATATATTCCTGGGTAGACATCCCATAAAAATAATTATTGGTTAGAGCTTCAATACTTCATTTATCAAGGGAAGAAATTTAGATGCTTTGAACTACCGAATAATTCTCTTTGTGAAAATTCCTAGAAACAAGAGTGCTCATTAATTTGTGCTTGTAAGAGAAGTGTGAATTGTATTTAAATGGAAGAATATTGTGGTATATTTTATTCCTTCAGGAATAGATACAAGGTGAATACTATTTGTAAAAGAAGAAATTTACTGATTTGTTGAAAGTTTGTTTAAAAAAGAGCTATAGCTTGAATTCCAATTAATGTTTCATAGCATAAAAGTGTGGTTAATCTCTAAAAGGAAAAAATTAAGCTAATTGGATTTTTAAATCTGAAAAGGCCCCAGAGAAAGGCTTTTCTTGATTGAAAATTTTAAACTAATTTTGCACCATATGTTTTGGTCAAGGTTAGGTAAGGGTAAATAACCTCCCATGGAAGATTCACTAATGACTACTAGAGCAAAATCAGTTTAAACAAGCCCTGAACTTGGAAGAAATGCAAAAATATTTATCAGGTCCAGTGATATCTAACACTGTAAATACTAGGATGATCTGTTCAATATTTATGCTTAAATTCTATTTTAAGATAGGTCCCACAAATTTCTTAAGTTTTTCATGAATTTTAAGTTTGCTATCTTGGGATTAGTTTCATTAAGCTTTATAGAAGTCTTTAGAATTGCAAAATTTAATAAGTGCAAAAAAACTTTATCCTGGAACCATGGGTTTTATAAACATAAATAAAAATAATTAAAATAACCTGAAGTTTGATTAATTAATGTTCATTAGGTAGATTGGTTTAGTGCCACATTGCCTAAAAATTCGATATTTTGTAGTTTCAAAAACCTCAAAACACTTTATAAACATTATTTTGAAACTCCATATTCATAGTGAAAAGAATAATTACTTTTTAGGATTATTATTTTCTTTGAAAAATACACATATAAATCTATTAAAATCTGTATATTGGCTAAATTGCTACAAATAGTTTGTGGCCTCTTCCGTTGTGGAGCACAGCCTCCGGACGCACAGGCTCAGTGGCCATGGCTCACGGGCCTAGCCGTTCCGTGGCATGTGGGATCTTCCCGGACCGGGGCACGAACCTATGTCCCCTGCATCGGTAGGCAGACTCTCAACCACTGCGCCACCAGGGAAGCCCTACAAATAGTTTTTGACAAAACATATTTGTAACATACTGTAACTGCATAAGAGCCTGTAGCACAATATTAACTCTTAGTTACTTAGTGGTTGGAAAGGGGACAAACTGCTAGTTTAAATGGGTTTTGCAACTTATTTTCTGTGAATATGGAGATTAAATTTTGTCATTAAGGGGCTTTTCTCCTGTAGTGGAGAGAAAGGGACAAATTCAGGCAGTTCAGAATTTAGGGAAAGAACTTCAAATGCCAATGCATCAGACCGAGATTATTAACATTTCTGTTTAATTGACTTGAGAGGAAAGCTAGCAAGTGTTAAAATGTTCACCAAGAGAGGAGACTTCTCCTTTGAGGGGAGCATCCCCAACAACCTGGTAACAGGTAAATTCCCTACAATATCCTTACATTTTAAATTAACTTTGTTAAAGGCTTCTGTCTAGGGGGATTAAAGAGAAGGTGATGAATCAATATTTTTTTTTTTTTTTTTTTTTTTTTTTTTGCGTTATGTGGGCCTCTCACTGTCGTGGCCTCTCTCGTTGCAGAGCACAGGCTCCGGACGTGCTGGCTCAGCGGCCATGGCTTATGGGCCTAGCCGCTCCGCGGCATGTGGGATCTTCCCGGACCGGGGCACGAACCCGTGTCCCCTGCATCGGCAGGCGGACTCTCAACCACTGCGCCACCAGGGAAGCCCGATGAGTCAATATTTGATGGCAAAGTAAACTACAGAAATCTGAAGCACATGGAGAATTGGAGGTAATAAAGGTTAAGTCTGGAGCAATAAGGTGGGACCAAGGATTTGCTAAGAGAGCCTAAGAAATTCAGAGAAAGTAACTAGGTTTATGCAAGCATGTGGGATAGGGACAGTTGATTTTTTTAAGGGTTGGGTTTTCAAAGATGAACTCTGTTTCAACCTGAGCAGTAGTCCAGAAGAGGGCTTGGGCTCCAAGGTTGTTTAGTAAATCACAACTCATTGCATGGGAAAACCAGAAACATGATAGCAAGTGGGCCTGTCCAGAAAGAGGAAAAATTATACGAACTGGAATTAAGAGAGCAAATGTCCAACGTAAACATTTTAAAAGTCTTTTTATGGTACGGCTTAGTCTCTCAGACTCTGGACCCCTTCACTAGCTTCCCCCGAGCATTTGGACACATGAGGTAGGAACAAGGCTTATACCCTGGCAGCTGGCTGATTCTTGTGAGGCTGATGTCCAGTGAAGCAGGGTTGGACAGTGCCTGACCCTGTACCTTCAGCTAGCTTCTACTGCTTTCATTTGTGGCTCATGGACATTTAGTCTGTTCTTTGTTAGTTCAGTCAGAACCTCGAGGTCTCTCCCCACCTATGACTCATTTGAGATCTAGCTGTATTCTATTTGTTCAGACCAGGATGTCCACCTTGAAGTCTATGTTGCTGGATATGTCATCATAGCTACAGAGCCCCTTCTGACAGTAACCCGCCACCACGACTACTCTCTCAGGAATTCTGAGACTCATTAGAGCTACTCAGAGCATCTGGGGAAGGGGGTGGCAAGAAAATGAAAGCTTTAGCATCCACCTTTTTCTACCTTTTTTTATTTCTAATAACAATAAATACAAACAGAATATATATATTCTTTTCTGAGATACACTTTAATACATTAATAATTATTTTATATAATTGAAATGTTTTACTACATGTTAATATGGTTAACATGGACCTGCAAAAATGCTGATTTTATGTCTCACAGCATATGGCAAAAGCCCATATTCTACTAACAGGAAATGAAGTAAATCACTTAAGTATGCAATGTAAGTAGCTTTGAACAGTCTCCCCAAGTGGGAAAAAAGTCACTAGAGCTATTATGCTCTTGTAGGAGAAATGGGTGTTGCATGTTTACTAATGAAACTTTCAGTCATTGTCTTATCTATTATTGCATTTGGAAGGAAACACAGAATTAAATATTATAATTAAAATTCAGAGAATAATCTCAAGCACTAAAAAATTAAGGAAATAAATTATTTTAAAGTATAATTTCACTTTCAAGAACCAAATATACATATACTATACGACTATACAACCAACTATACATGTTCTCCAAATGAGGGCAATGTGCTGTGTAATGCAATTTCATTCTCAAATAAAAAATACTTCATTATTAACTTTTCCATATACTAACAAAAATTAATATACAACATATACTAACAAAAAGTTGTATAAATTACCTAGCCCAGACTTTGAACATGAGCAAGATATCAAATACTACAAAAAGAATTAACACATACATTAGTAGATAACTAAAGTACAATGTGAAGAATTCTTAAATGTAAAATCCTAATGTAAATTAATTTCTTTTGTACATGAAAATAAATTGCAAAGTGTACATTTATATCGAATCCATTCAATAACAATATAACTATAATAAATTTTGCTTCATATATTGGCTTAATAGAATGTTAGTTTATTAAATGCCTTATTATATGCAAGCACTGTGCTAATTGCTAGGTCCAGAAATGATAAATATATGTCCCTATTCCTAAGAGTTTCCAATTAAGTAAGGAAGTCAGACATGTAAAGAAATATTTACACCACAATGTGATACTCAGAGAATGTACTCGGAGTTATTCCAGCAACCTTGTTACCCTTGGAACCAATAGCATAATTTGTTGAGCTAGTTAGATATGACTGAGAGTGTTGTCAAAGTTAATGAGATGAATAAAGCTAACTGACCTATAGAGTTATTTAATAATGGCATTGTTTTATGGAATTATCATGCTCTATCCAACTGAACAATCAGCACAGATGAATCTCCAAACTTAGATTGTTATCATAATGTTTTTTTCATTTGTGAGCAAATTGTTTTTATTCATTTGTGAGCAAATTGTCCCTTCATTAACTACGAAGGATGTGACTGCTTTGGTTTCTATTTTTTGTATACTTTTTAGGGTCTCTTTTAGAAACGCTTTTAAAATTCTGAAAACCATATCCAATGACAAATGATCAAGACACTAAAATTTGGCTTTAGAATTCCTCTCTCAGAAAGTATATGTTTGTGATTATGTTGACAGGGGGTAGAAGGAGAGAGATACAGCAAGGCTCTAGCCGATATTGGATTTATAAGAGCTAGAGAACTGGTTAAGGGAATGAGATGATTGCATTATCAAGAGATTCTGCAATGCTGGTTATGCTCAACACACCAAAAAAGCAATAGAGCTAGGATAGATTCTCTGAGGCAACTGTACAAGGTGAAGGCATGTAATCCTGGCCATTGTGGCAAGTTTTAAAGTGTTAAGCATTTGAACAAGAAGGAAAGTGAGGACTTGATTTTAGAGGAATGGAAGACATGCTGTTTCCAATACTTGGAGACAGCAATCTAGGACCAGGGATTGAAAGTTATTACAGGTAGGCAGAGTTGCTTTCAATGGTAGGAAGAACTTTCTAACAGAACTGTTCAAAAATGGAGGTAGTGAGCTCTTTACCCTGAAAGAACTGAATTAGATTTTGAAAAAAAAATCATCTGTCAAGGGTATTTTAGAATTTAGAGGGGCTTTCTATACAAGGTTGGAAACTGTATTAGATTCTAAGGTTATTTTCAAGTTTGAATATGAATCTATGATTTAGAAAAGTTATCTTTTGATTAGTGTGTAATATCATACTGTGATTAAATTCCCTATTTATAGATTAAATTTGATTAAGCATCATAGTGCCATCAAATATAATTTATAAACATATATAGATTTTTAAGATGTAAAGATATTCTTTCAAATCACATAATCTTTAATTAGAATCATTACATTTAGCTATATAGCTCCATTTGCAGTGAAATAAGAACAATTCAGGAGAAATTTAGGTACTGGTCTTTCAGCTTCTATTCACTATAAAACAAATGTGCACTTACAGTAGACAGAAGGAAAAATCCCTATTAGCAGCTCACTATAAATGTCAGCACCCTTTACAGACTTCTTCCTGAGTGATTAAAAAAAAAGAACACGTTTCCTTCAACAAGAATGCTCCTAAAATGATGTAATTTTAAGATTCATGTCTTATTGAAATCTTGAGTATGCAGAATCATTGAAATCAAGTTACTCAGAATGCCTAAACGCTAAATAAACTGAAGTAGGAAGAAATTAGTCAAGAGTCAGAAAACTATTAAGATCAAAATGTGTAAATAGAATGTAGAAATCTTTGGTTGTATACTCCTGTGTAGGAATTTATTTGGGCTAATCATCTATCTGCCATATGCCACAGTCTTTGATAACTAGTCTTATTCTAAATATGGCTTTATAAAGTGGAGTAAAATTGTTTCTTATGTTGAACAGAAATCTCCTTCCTTATAAATTTCAGCTTTTGTTTTTAGGTTGCTCTCAAGAGCTGCCCATTGGAAGACATTTTTGAGTCTTAACACATTTAATTCTAGACATACGAGTTTCCAAACATTGGATCCAATTAAACTGAGAATGATGATCTAAAAGTAATATCATGTATTCAACAATATGTTTAATCATTACATTTATTGCTTCCAAATCTCAAAAGGTAAACAGATGTCTCCCTCTATACTTGACTCTGATTTTCAAATCATATGCCTTGAGCTAGGTACCCTGTACATGTATTCAATTGCTCTTCTTGGTATCTGGGAAAAATTGAATCATGTTACAGGATGTGGTTGCTCTCAAATAATATTCTAGCTTTCAAGGGTAACATATAATGAATACTGCTGTGATAAAGACCTCTTTCCCTCCCCACACCAGAGTTGAGTGTTATGGGAATGCAGTAAATTTTGATTAGGCAAATATTCTTCATACTGCTTAGTCTCACAGGCAATAGATGAACAAAAGGTGCTCCACATTGTAAATCAAGTTTGAAGATTGCTCTAAAAATGTTCATTAACTTTGATCTCGTATAAATGTTGAATTTAACCTTTTTTATATTTAATAGTGACACATACCTACTTTCAATTTTAGAAGACATTACAATATTGGAATTTTTTTGCATGCATAAGCCAAATGTAGTGGACCCAGACAAATGATAAAGGATTTAGAAATGTTAATTAGAATTTTTCCACAAGAATGAAAGCAATCTGGATAATGAGCATAATTATTTTGTATCTTACACTGCAGCACTGGCTGAAGGATGATAATGAAAGGGAAGCAGACTTTAAAGAAAAAAAAAAAAAGACTAAGGGAAGAAGTCATAAAGGGATATTATTTCCTAACCTTACAGACAGGAAAGACGGCTCCTTCTGGGTACTGAGAATAGACTTGAGAGAGCACTGAGATTTGCATGTCAGAAATCCAGAATGGAGGGTAAGGCCAGAATAATATATATGGTTCTTAGTGAAGCTGCAGTGATTGGCAAGATCGGAAAGATATCAATAATACCAGTTCAGTCACTGACAATGTGTGTATGTGATTCGGTTCCTTGAGGATTTTGAACACCCAGAACCATTTTCAACAACCATTTGATAGATCAAATGAAACTGTTACCTTTACCAGATGATGCAAAATTAGAGAGAACAAGATCAATTATTAACAGAGCCAAGCCCAGCACAGATTGCTATGGTGCCAAGGAAAAAGAACAGTAAGTAAAGGAAGAGTTTGGGGTTTTATGACTAGACAGACTACTTTTCTTGCAATTATAACTGATGAAGAGCACTCAGGTACAGATGTAAAGGGATGGCAATAAGTGAAAGTGATTAACAAGTAACCTGCAGCAATTGTAGAAACTAAAGCAGAAAGCCTTGTGCGTTAGAAAGTGTATTAAATCAAATACAGAGGGAGTCACCTAGGCCTTGATAACAAGGATATTTCTAGTAACATCAGAAATCAATGGCCAATGACAAGAA
This sequence comes from Delphinus delphis, assembly GCF_949987515.2. Taxonomy (NCBI): domain Eukaryota; kingdom Metazoa; phylum Chordata; class Mammalia; order Artiodactyla; family Delphinidae; genus Delphinus; species Delphinus delphis. The sequence goes on along the minus strand of NC_082690.1, from coordinate 28,072,742 downwards.
TGGTAGAAATCAAGATAAAATTAATGAAACAAGATCAGGAATGGATTCTATTTTGCTTTAGTTCTCCCTTTCTGGAAATATTTGTTTATATATGCTTAAGTTAACAATTTAGTCCCCACTGTGTTATGGTCTTTCTCAAATAACTTGTTTCCAGAATGCCACGTAACACGTAAAAGAAAGCCTCCATTGAATTTTCTTTTTTTCTTACACACACAATACACACACAGAGGAAAGGGCAGAGCCAACTAAGGTAGGAAACCACCAATTCTACAGAATACTTTTTATGCAACTGTCATCTGATTACAGACAATCCCTGATTTTGGACTTGCACGATAATTCAGTCTAATATTCTGTTCTATTTTAAAAAATATATTTGAAACTTATGATTGCAAAAATTTATATAGTAAAATAAAAGGACCTTCATTTAAGTATATTTCCACTTCTAAAGAATATGTACATTTACAACAGACTAACATTTACTACAGTGTGTGGGAATCTACATTTGATTCCACAGAAATACAACCTGCACATTACCTGAGATATAAGTCAGGTATCTTAAAACCTAAAATACCTATATCTGTAAAACTGATAAAGAAACATATCCTCTTACAAGGCAGAATCATCTTAGCTGAAAACAAGGATGAGTAACACTCTTTCATTGTTTGGGTTAAAGATGATTAAACATCTAACAAGACGCAAGTTTCAAATACTACTATCAATACCAAAAGCCTAGTCATATTTTTAAATTTAGAAAATAATTCACTGTGAATAATTTACTGAAGTAGTAAACATACACAGCACTTTACAGCTGGTATATATCATCACAGAAAACTGATATGGTACTAATTTAAACGCTGAAATTTCTTATTGTAACTCAAATTTGTACATGTAAAAGTTTAAGAAATGCCAACAATAGTGGTCCACTTATCTAGAGGTCAGATTTTCTACATCCTCACTTACATTGGAAACTGGCAATGATACAGAAAAAGTATTTTAGGACTACGATCCCAGAAACCAAGAACTTCACTAAATGGGTTACATGTCAAGATAAACTCAGGTCAGGTATAACTTGGAACTGATTATTTAAATCAAAAATGTTAATTTACTGAGCTTGAGCCAGAAAATAAGGTATAATACTGCTAAAAACTGAAACCAACTAACACTGAAAACTAATAGAATCAGCAAATTTTAAGACATTTCAGTAACTGCCAATGGCATTAGGGCAATACAGCACAGTACATTATGCTCTTAACGAAGAGTCGAATCATGAAAAGAGTTAAACCATGTTTAGTGTACAGTTTAGAAGGCTGGGGAAATACACTGCATTTCAGAAAATGTTCTGACTAAAAAATGGTGAAAGAAAAGAAAGGGCTTAAAAGCAGCTAACCAGTGATCAGAAAAAATAGGAATTCGACAACTCTTATACCTGTAGTAACAAGATAGGATTCTCGACTCTAATTTATTTTTCACTTCATATAATACAGTGTAAATAAATAATTTTTACCTAGAGAGATTTCTCCCATCTTAACTGTACAATTCTGTGAAGTTTGATTTGTTTTTAACTAGTGTTTCATGGATAAAGTACTTTAAAAATCAAAACATCAAAGCCTGAATTTTATTTACATATGAAAATAGTAATATTCTAGACTCTCCAAGATTAAATTAAATACAATATAATTTTTGGTAAAATTTATTTTGTATTTTAAGTTTCTGGGAACTGCTAATTCATATATGGTATACATTCATAGTAATTCTCTCATAGAAGGTGCATTTTATGGTATTAAGCTGTAAAGACGGTTTTACCAATAATTAAGGTTAATAAATTTACTGCAGGTTTCTAAAACTGCAATAGTTTTAGAATATCTAATCACACACTACTTTTAGAAATGATTAGAAAACCATGGGTCCCTGTATTTATTAAACTGAATCACCTGGCAGTAAAATTCAGTTAAGGCTCTTGGCATTGGTGAAACTTCTTCCCACTCAGACCTGCTGCTGTGGTAGACCTGCACTTCATCTGTGATTTCATCTGGTGCATAATCACCACCTAATATATAAATTTTATCTTCAATTCCAACTGCACCTGCGTTGAAGCCTGCACATTCAAAAGACCCTTCACCCTTCCAAACACAAGTATCTGGACAAAAACTATAAACCTTATAAGTGGAAAGGTCACATATATACAGTGTGCAGTTTACTGGGACAGCTTTAATTAGTGTTGCATGAAAAAACTGCCCAAACTCTGCTACTAGTTCAGACCACTGATCAGTTGTAGCATTGTATTTAAAAAAGCAATCAAGTGATGGGTTAAAAGCATCTGTAATCTCTACCTCTGATCCAAGAACATAAATTACATTTTGGCATGCACTTGCTTCAGGATAGTATATGCCCCTGGGTAATGGGCTAACAGATATCCATTCTTTGGAAAGAGGGTTGTAAGATTCAACATCTAAGAGACTTCTAATGTCCTGGGATCCTCTAGTCTTTCCACCTATGACAAATAATCTGTTGAGAGCCATAACTGATGTATGCATGGTTCTTGGTGTTTTCATAGTTGATACCAGGAAAAAATCATTTTTGACCGGACAGTAGCACCAGGTTTGATCAGTGGCATCATGATATGACTCTGCAATATGAAGCCGAACTGTTCTACAACACGGCCCTTTGCAACCGCCTGTCAAGAATATTTTCTCCCCATAACTAGACAGACTAGATCCTGGCAAATCAATCAGGTGTGATTGTGGCAGTATCTTCCATGAATCACTTTTAATATTATAGCAAAATGTATATTGATCTTCTCCATTTTCCTCAGTTTTGTGAACAAATATGTATTTTTCAGTTGTGGATGGTCGAGCATCAGGGAAAAGTCCACCAGAACCTTGCACACACTTAATTGCATCTATGATTATGTCAAAACAGTTTGTGCTTTTGAGTAAACACTCTTCATTGAGTAAACAATCTTGAAGTGTCTCCTCAGATAACTGATATAATCTTACTTTTTTAATCAAATAAGGCAGATGCTTTTGCCTTGATTCTAAGTTATGTTTAGTCCAACTAAGGACAACTTTCAGTACAGTTTCTTCTTCAGGAACATTTAATTCATCTGATTCCAGACATTTTTGCAGTACTCCAAAATTCATCTCTAAGAAATCACTGGATTTAAATAATAAAGAAAAGTGATGTTGTACAAAGTATAAAGCATGATCAAACAAACGGGCAGAACCATAGCTATCTGATATAGATAATAACTGTAAACAATTCACAAGATTAATACTTTTTATTAAAAAGTCACTGCAAGCTTTGGACAAGAAGGAAACTTGAAGAAATGATGACAACTGGAAGAACATTTCCACATTATCATCTGTTATCTTTGTTTTTCCAGTATAGGCATAATCAAGAAATGCTTTTACTGCTTTGGAGGACAAATTAGTAATGGTAACACTTCCACCATCTCTTTCTTTCATGTTTACTTCAAACATAGCCCTGCAAAAATGAAAAACACAGGAGAACAAATAAACAGGAATATTTTATTCCACGATAATTTTCAATATTACCTTAAAGAGGTTTCCTTTACTCTTAGGTTGATGTAAAATACATTTACAAAATATATTTTTAAAGCATCCTAATAAATTAATTTAATATCTATAATAGTTAGAGACCATATGATTTATCTGTAAAATATACGTATTACATAACTCCCATATTGCAAAATATACACATTATAGCTGACCCACAGCAATGGATCCAAAGGCTACAAAAAGATTCAAATTTTGCATCTGATTCGATGTTCTTATATATTATTCATAAAATTAGGGTAAAATCTCTCTAATGGCTGAATTTATTTACTTATGGGTTAATTTAGTATCAACTCTGCAGGTGATAACTAAAATTACTTAAAATATATAAAAGCTTCTGGGTTTAGGATTTAAAAGTCTTTTTCAAAATAATTTTCAATTTGGCAGCAGTGAAATATGTAAAAGATGGAATACAGTGAGATATCAGATGTTTCCAATGACTCTGTCTGTGTGGGGAAATCCACCAAATAAGATAAACTTGAATACATGTCTAAAAACACATTTCATACAGCACTTTAGGAAAAAGGGAATATGATTTTATGAAACTAAACAACAGTGTACCACACCAAACTAAAAAGGCTAAAAATAAGTTTTTTGTAGAAATAGCCACTGAGAGATGGAGACGGGTCTCCAGATCTGAATAATTAGACCAGCTTGAAAGTTCTTCATAATAAGTTCTAATTTATCCCCATCTGGTAAAGCTGACAGACTCTAAGGAAATAGGAAATTTTTTGGCTCAGTTTAAGCAAAAATATAAATTATTCGGAAATATTTAGGCAGGAGACTAAGATATATTTTACATTTGGCTTTGGTAAGATCAATATTGCTGTCCATCCTTATATTAATTTCATATCCAGAGTTATTCATTTTTACACTTTAAACAAACCCATTATGATGGTTTTCAGTAGAACTGCAAATAAAGATAAAGAGGAAAGAGCTACAACAAAGAACTAAAGACTGCCAGTTGAACATTCATTAAGACTAAAGATCATCTGATTTTGGTCCTGGTTTAATACTGGTTTGTATTTGTTCCAGTACTGTCCAGGACACCTTTGTGAGTAGTGCTCAGGCGCCCAAGTACTCTGGGGGAAAACCAAACTTCATTATTAAAGTCTACTATAGAGAGTAGCTAAAGTTACTACAGCACAAGTGTCCAACTGAAAAATATGAGGAGCCTTCCAAATACAGAATACTCCTTAGGAAAAGGATGCTAACGCCCCTTTCTACTAGGAGTATTCAATACTTTTTAACACAATAACGAATAAATAGAGTTACAAAAATTTATACATGTTACACATTATGCAGGATATTTCAATAATGTATATCAACTTAGAAACATTAACCTGTGGTTATAATTAGATTATTAAGATATCTATAGTCAGTTTAGGGTAATAATAAGAGCATGGCCTCTAGAACAGGACTGCCTGGGTGGGTATCTAGCCTATACCACTTATTAACTGTGTGACCTTGGGGAGGTTAACAACTTGATTGTGCTTCAAATTCTTCATCTGAAAATGGGGATACTAGTAGTACCTATTTCACTGAGCTGTGAGAGAAATAACTAAGTTAATTGATGCAAACTATTATTAATATCATTTTAAGAAAAAAAGTTTTCTAAAATTGTATGTATTTCTAATTTACCACCAACTTCCACATTTTCTTTGAGAAAACACAAGTAATATATTTCTATATTTCATCCTACTCATCTTTAAAGTATCCAGTTAACTTCTATCTCAAATTTACCATGTTATCATAAAGTGTTTACACAATACGTGTGATTCCTTTTGAATCTTGTCTCCAGTGACTTTACACTCAATCATAATTTTAATTTTCCAAAAATATTTTAAAGGGCATTTACCATGCACTATGTAATTTTCTATTTTAATTTTATATACCCCAATATTTCTGTGAGTTTATATCCCAATACTCCAGTGAGTTTGATCGTAACACAAAATTATGAATTAGTGGCCTTATCATACAAGAGTGTAAATAATGTAGACTTTCTATCTACATTTGTACATATTTTTATGTGAACTATATACTCATTTAGTAAAATACTATATATAATAAAGGATCTAGGTCATTATAAAACTGTCATTTGTTTTACTTCAAAACAGATGCGAATTTTGAAAAACATGTTGTTTTAACAATCATTTTTAAAAATTGAAAGTAGATCCCTAAAAAGCTAGGAGTAGGCTGAACAAAGTACTATGGACAAATATATGTGCAAATACATTTAATTAATAAATAACTTCAACATAAAGAGTAGAGGACTGCCAGTTCAAATGCTTATACGAATTTCTTACTTTGTTAACATGAAAACATTATGGAGAAATAAGACTGTGTGTTCATACCAAATTATTTCCATTTTTTGGCTAGGTTTGGAAATAATAATAATTGCAGCTAACATTAATTGAATGTAGTGGGCACTGACATAATCATTAATATACATTATTTTGGGCTTCCCTGGTGGCGCAGTGGTTGAGAGTCCGCCTGCCGATGCAGGGGACACGGGTTCGTGCCCCGCTCCGGGAGGATCCCACATGCCGCGGAGCGGTTAGGCCCGCGGGCCGTGGCCACTGGGCCTGCGCATCCGGAGCCTGTGCTCCGCAGCGGGAGAGGTCACAACAATGAGAAGCCCGCATACCGCAAAAAATATATATATACACAATATTTCATTCAACACTCATTATGAGTTAGGTCCTATTTTTATTATCTTAAATTTTTACAAATAAGGAAACTGAAGCCTGAAGAGGTTGTGTAACTTACCTAAGGTCATAAGCCTAGTAAGTGGTGGAGCTGGGATTTAGATTTAGGGCATGTGCATTAAGAGGCCAAGTACTTAACCATTATACTGTACAGCTTCCTCTGATGAAGAGGTGATATGAAAAATAAGGGAGCAAGAAAGTTACTTGGAAGAAAAAGTGGATTAGAAGAGAGGTGGGAAGAAACTAGCGGAACCTGAGAGTGGGAGAACATAAGAACAGTTAGGGCCCCAGTAGAGTCTGAAGAAGAATAACTTAGGATACATGAGAGAAGAAATGAAAAGAATACATGAAGACATATAGTCTAGTTAGGCAACAGGCTAGTAAAAGTTGTAGCCCCCCTTGTCCCCAGTAAACTGTGATGCAGCACTGAGCCACTGCTCCCAAATTCAAAGCAGGAAACCCTACAGAAACAGGTGTTTTGTTAAGAGATTTAACCCCTGCTTACTTAGAATAAAAATTGTTTCTAAAACTGAACATAATGCAAAATACTGCAATTAGGATTTGAGTTTATTGCAGTATGACTAGGAGGGCTGAAGGTCAAGATGTCAGCAAGAGAGGTTTGTCTGTCTGATGAATAGGCCTCACAGGTATTACCTTGATACAGTTACCACAGTACTAAGGTCATGACCCTTAATCACTGTTAAGAATCAGAAACCCACTGTCATCACAGTGGATTCTTACAGTGTCATGACTAGGATATTCCTTGTAGGACGATCTACATGGGGAACCAAATTATATTCAGAATTAGAATCAGAAAAAGTTGGGTGCTCTCCAGAAATGGTTCTGGAAGTACTTTTCCCTACTGTAGGACTATCTTGGCTAAAGTGAAGAGAAATTCTCTGCATTAGAGTCCCTCTCTCCTGGACAATCATGGGATATAATACATGACTGAAATGTATTTTCTTCTCAGACTCCTCATTTTCTTTGAACTTGGCTTCCATTTTTGCTCAATCTGTCCTTTCCTCTTTTCCCAAATTATACAGTGCAGGGATCCCCCAAACAAAACTGACCCCAGATCAAAACAATATTTTTCCAGAACAATTCAAGGGACTAATGTTCCACAGAACTTCCCAATCCTAGCCTGGGAAGACTTGAACTTTAAAAAAGGTACTCTTATATTTTCATATTCAAAAATCATTAGTTAATCTAGGTTCTAATTTTTTTTTTTTAAGTATTAAAGATTACTGTTTCATGTTCTGTGGGGGGAAATTGAGTACAGCCGTAAAAAATAACTTAATTAGTGGTATCATAAAATCTGAGGGATAAACAGACAAGGTAAAGTACCTGAAAAAGTCACTGCATGCTGCTAACACACAACGATGACATGGGATTATTTCATCTTTCACGATTATTTTGAAATCATAAAAGACATTTTGTTCTCGAAAATTCTGTAGTATACTTAAGATTTTCTGTCCATGATCTTCTGACACGAGGAAGTTGTTTTTCTTCTCAGATGGAATTCCATTACATGAGCCTTGTTGATTGAAATCATATGAATTATCCATAGCCACTTCCATCTGTTCTTAGAACTGGAATGAAAAAAACAAATCACTGATGTAACAGAGTCCTAATGAAATTTTCAGATCCAAAATTTGCCCTCTTAGTGTCAATCACAAAAAAATGCTCACTAAGAACAATCATAATAGTAAATCGTGTCCTAAACACTTGTTTTCCTGACATTTAGCAATAAATTCCTTTTAAATTTTTATAAATATTGAGCTCACTGGAATAAAAAGTACATTATTAAGGGATAAAGTTCAAGGCTATATAACTGTGTTAAATAGCACAATTTATAAGTTGTATAAATAACTTATATAGGATCTGAGTATATGACTAGTCTGTTATATGTAAGAGGTATTGCTTATATAGCAGGTATCATTTGAATATTTACCCAACACATCCCTCTCCCTCCCATCCATTTTCTTCTGGTAGCAAAGTAGAGATTAAAATGTTAATATTGAAGCATAGGTATATGTCTTCTGGGATTAGACTTTTAAAAGACAATTGATCGGGGCTTCCCTGGTGGCGCAGTGGTTGACAGTCTGCCTGCAGATGCAGGGGACGCGGGCTCGTGTCCCGGTCTGGGAAGATCCCACATGCCGTGGAGCGGCTAGGGCCGTGAGCCATGGCCGCTGAGCCTGCGCGTCCGGAGCCTGTGCTCTGCAACGGGAGAGGCCACAACAGTGAGAAGCCCGCATACCGCAAAAAAAAAAAAAAAAAAAAAGACAACTGATTGAAAAAGATCAGGGTATTAGATTGTATTAACTGGTTATGGCCTTTACTAAGGAAGTAAAAGGCAAACATTGGTCCAACTTGGCCTATCTGAAAGCAGGAAAGCCTTTTAAATATGAGGTCAAAAAGCCAAGATACTTGAAGGCCAGATAACTGTGACTTTCCCAAACTGCTAATTTAGTTCTAAGCATAAAAGTTTATACCACAAAAAGCAAGAAAGTAGAAAACAGAAAGAAAAGAAGATTGGGATCTAGGGGAGCCAGAAAAATAGGAAGCCTTGATTCCTTAGCATACTTCTGTTCTGGTTATTTATTGCCTTGCAAATCACCCCAAAACTGAATGGCTTAAGACAACAATTTATTATCTCTCATGGTTCTGCAGGTTTAGATGGAACTTCTTGCTTGTGAGTTTTCATTGAGTCAGGTGGCAGCTCTGGCTGAAGTCACCTGAAGGCCTGATTGGGTTAGAGGTCCAATACAGTTTCTTCATTCACATTTCCTTCAAATGGGATGGATGGCTAGAACAGATAGGGCTTTCTCTCCCTCTCTTGATATACTCTCTCCATGTGACTAGCTTAATACTTCCTCATAGCATGGCAGTCTCAGGGTAGTTGGACTTTTTACATGGTGGCTGTGTTCTCCCAGAGGAGGTGTTTCAAGCCCAGGTGGAAGCCAGATACTGGAGAAGTAGTCTGAATGGTCCTGCAGCATCAGTCAAAGCTTCATTCTAGGACTGAGACAATCTACCACTGTGTTGTCCAAAATAGTAACTGCGAATGAGATATCATCTCACACCAGTCAGAATGGCCATCATCAAAAAATCTAGAAACAATAAATGCTGGAGAGGGTGTGGAGAAAAGGGAACCCTCTTACACTGTTGGTGGGAATGTAAATTGATACAGCCACTGTGGAGAACAGTATGGAGGTTCCTTAAAAAACTACAAATAGAACTACCATATGACCCAGCAATCCCACTACTGGGCATATACCCTGAGAAAACCATAATTCAAAAAGAGTCATGTACCAAAATGTTCATTGCAGCTCTTTTTACAATAGCCCAGAGATGGAAACAACCTAAGTGTCCATCATCGGATGAATGGATAAAGAAGATGTGGCACATATATACAATGGAATATTACTCAGCCATAAAAAGAAACGAAATTGAGCTATTTGTAATGAGGTGGATAGACCTAGAGTCTGTCATACAGAGTGAAGTAAGTCAGAAAGAGAGAGAAAAATACCGTATGCTAACACATATATATGGTATTTAAGGAAAAAAATGTCATGAAAAACCTAGGGGTGAAACAGGAATAAAGACACAGACTTACTAGAGAATGGACTTGAGGCTATGGGGAGGGGGAAGGGTAAATGGTGACAAAGCGAGAGAGAGGCATGGACATATATACACTACCAAACGTAAGGTAGATAGCTAGTGGGAAGCAGCCGCATAGCACAGGGATATTGGCTCGGTGCTTTGTGACAGCCTGGAGGGGTGGGATAGGGAGGGTGGGAGGGAGGGAGACGCAAGCGGGAAGAGATATGGGAACATATATAAAAAAACAAAACAAAACAAAACAAAACAAAAAAACAAAATAGTAACTGTGAGCCATGTATACCTATTTACATTTAAATTACTTAAAATTAAATAAAAATTAGAAATTTAGTTCCTTGGTTGGTCTAGCCATATTTTAAGCGGTCAGTAGCCATATGTAATATGATGGTTACTTTTATGTGTCAACTTGCTGGGCCACAGGGTACCCAGACACTTGGCTAAACATTATTTCTAGGTGTGTCTGTGATGGTTTTTTTGGATGAGCTTAACATTTGAATCAGTAGACTGAGGAAAGCAGATTGTTTTCCTTAATGTGAGTGGGACTCATTGAATCCACTGAAGGCCTGAATAGAACAAAAGGCCCAGTAAGATAGAATTCTTTCTCTCTGCCACTGTCTTTGAGATGGAATATCAGACTTCTGCCTTTGGACTAAAATTTGGATTGCAACTTTATTATTGGCTTTCCTGGACCAGTTTTCCGACTGTGGATCTTAGGACTGCTTAGCTTCCATAATAACATAAGCCAACTCCACACAGTAAATCAATCTCCCTATCTATCTATCTGTCTATGTATCTATCTATCTATCTATCTATCTCTCCTTCCAATTGGCTCTGTTTCTCTGGAGAATGCTAATACATGTGGCTAATGGCTATTATATTGTATACCACAAACATAGAATATTTTCATTATCACAGAAAGTTACTGACTAGCTGATGTACTATATGAAGAATAATGTGCCTGTATAAGAGTGTGTGCATGCACACGCAGGGGCCATTAATAGGATGCAATTCACAGTAGTATTGGAAAAATAAGTTACCTGCAGTAATTTTGTGAGCAGTGTTCTGAGTAACTGTAAGCAAACAGACATATTAAGAATGAGAGTGGGTGTCGTGGAGGGAAAAAAGGTAATGAGAGGCTTGGGAGCATTTGTGAAGAAAAGTAAGGCAGAAAACAGTTGTATTAGAGTTCTTTAGAGAAACAGAACCAATGAACCAGTAGGCTATATATTTGGCTATAAGCCTATTTGTTATATATATAACTACTGGTATATGTGTGATGTGTGTGTGGTGTGTGTGTATGTATGTATATGTGTGCATATATAAATATATTATATATGTATATACATATAAATAATTGGCTCACAAAATTATGGAGGTCCCAAGATACGTGGCTGGCAAGTCAAAGACTCAGAACAACCAACGATGTAGTTTCAGTCTGAATCCAAAGGCCTGAGAACCAGGACAGCTGATGGTATAAGTTCTAGTCTGAAAGCTGGCAGGCTGGAGACCTAGGAAGAGATGATTTTTCAGTTCAAGTCCAAAGGCAGGAAATGATAATGTTCCAGCTCCAGCAGTCAGGTAGGTGAAGTTTCTTCTTACTCAGCCTTTTTGTTCTCTTCAGGTCTTCAATTGATTGGATAAGACCCACCCACATTAGAGTGGGCAATAATTTACTCAGTCTATCTACTCAAATGTTAATCTCATCCGGAAACAGCCTCACAGACACACCCAGAAAAATGTTTGACCAAATGTCTGGGCACCCTGTGGCCTAGTCATCACAACAGTGCAAATCTTACGTAAGAATGTTAATAACATCTGATCTAGGATGAAAAGAATATTCTAAGTTAGAGTGGGGTACAAAGATAATCATCACAACAGTGCAAATCTTTACTTAAGAATGTTGAGGGAATTCCCTGGTGCTCCAGTGGTTAGGACTCTGTACTTTCACTGCTGGGGCCTGGGTTTGATTCCTGGTAGGGGAACTAAGATCCTGCAAGATGTGTGGCACGGCCAAACAAAACAACAACAACAACAACAAAAGAATGTTGATAACATCTGACCTAGGATGAAAAGGAATATCCCAGTAATTCCTCACCTCACAAGGCATACTTCTTAAGTCACCTGTAAAACTGTTTATAAAATTACATGTTTTTCCTCCTTTTCTAATAACTATAAAATCATATATCTTCCCAGGGGTATGATGTAATATGAAACAGAAGAAGGAGTAGGGCTTTAGAAGAGGATAAGACTTGAGTTCCAATGCTGGCTCAGCAATATACTTGTGATACATTTGAGGCAAGTAACTTCTGATCTTTGATTCTCATTTTCTTCATTTGTAAAATAAGGATAAACTTTACCTATCTAGTTGTGTTATTGAGAAGATTAAAAATAATAAATAGTTTAGCATTTACTATGTGCTAAATAAATGAAAGTTAGTACTTATTTTCTATTAGAAAGTTAACATAAAAGCCAAAGAAATCATTTAAATGACATTAATCAAAATGTTTACATTTAAAAGGTGGTAGGGGGAGGGACAGCAGAAACAGTTCTCTAATAATTCCTAGGGCTTAAGAGGAAAGCTGAACATAAGAGCTATCATTGCAAAGTAGTTTTATATGGAGTATCAGGATCAATGAAAAGAAGAGACAACTGGTGGAGACTTGAGGCAGCCTCCTCTTTCTGACTCCATAATGATAGAAAGGAATACTTAAAGGGACTAGCCAGGGAGTATTTATACTACACAAGGGGTAGTATAACAGAGCAGGTAACCAGCGTGATATACACTAGATAGACATGAGTTAGTGCTGTGAAAAGGATCAAAGCATCTTCTCAACAACACAATGAGGCCAGGGTGTTACTCCTGGTCTATTTCTCAAGTCTAGCAATGGGCTACAGCATCAATAATCTGTAACAGCAATATAGGGTCTCTCCATGGCCTGCCTCAAAGAATCACAGAATTGGTTGAAAGACTCAGTCCTTATCACCTACACACCCATTGGAACTGCTCCGAATTCTCATCCATTTAAAGATATGTATTTAAATCCTTCTTTATTAGAGGAAGTTAGATACTGAAGATGGAAAAATAAATTTATCTCCTGGGTTTTTAAAAGTTCCCTCAAAGTTTAGGATTATAGGTGTTGACAAGGATTTTTGATCCACAGGGGACAATCTACAGCAGAAATTACTACCCTGACTTCTAAGCCGTCTAATCAGGGAGAGATGAAGGAAACGATTTGGGTAGATACTGAATACTTGTTTCATAATACTTTCATTCTGTATGTGATTGATTACGTATGTGTGTGTATACATAAAATTTTTTTCTACAACTTAATTTTAAAATACATTCTTATTGGACATTTAAGGGTACCTCTACTTTCCAATTCTTTAATGTGGTCATAATTACCACTGGAAACTACCAAAATTTAAGTAATATCATGTTGGTTTTCCCCCGCCATAACTCTATTATTTTTCTATTTCTCATCTAGATGAACGGCCACTACACTTCCCAAGCTAGACACTTGGAAGCCGTCTTTCACCAACCATATACATCCATTTTAAAACCACTTCTCTTCATCCCTACTGCTATTCTTTTAGTTTAAGCTCTCATCATTCTCACTTGAATTGCCCCAACAGCCTTAACACTGATCTTTCTTATTCTATAAACTTTTATTTAAAATCTTCTGGGTTTCAAACCTGTGCATACATTTGGGAATATAAAGATAAATGAGGCACAGAATCCCTGCTCTTACAGGTTTATAGGCTAGTGGGGAAAGAAATAAGTAAACTGTATAAGGGTCATAATAGAGATATGAGCAGTGTTATGGAAGCATAGAGGAAGGACAACATTCAGACTTGCTTTCAGGGGTGGAAAGGACAAAATAGAGAGGGGAGGAGGAGGATTGAGGAAGCCATCCTGATGAGTACAGTACTTGAGCTGTTAAAAAAAAAAAAAAGAAAAAAAAGGAAAATGGTTACCAAAGGTGAGAAAGACATTTCCAAGAGAAAAAATTAATTTATAAATGCAAAGGCATGGATAAGAGTTATTACGGCCCCTTTGGAGAAATACAAAGTTGAGGACAGGGGATAGGGTAAAAAAAGCTTAAGTAGTAAATAGGGAATGGCTCATGCAAAGTCTTACATACCATGCAAGGGGGCTTGGGTTTCATTCTATAGGTAATGAGGAATATTTAGAAAACTTTTAAGGAGTGGCATTATACCACTGGATTTACAGTTTAGAAATATCATTCTGCTAAGAATATAGCAGTGAGTAACAAAGATGTGGCTCCTATCCTCATGGAGCTTACTATCTAATGGGACAGATATGCATGTTCACTGGCACTGGTAATGAGAATATCAACTTTAAAAAATCCAAACACTTTTTCTTAATGAAAAACAAATTTAATTTTGTTAAGCCACTGAGATGTAGCTATTACAACAAATAGGATTATCTTAATTGATGAATATTAATTTTAATCCCAGCAACTCAATAAACACATTTATTAATCTAAATATTTATCTGTTGATTCTCTCGTGTTTTCTGCATAAAAATTACATATTTGTAAATACTAAGGTTGCTTTTCTTTCCTATTTTTTACCAATTTTATTTCTTTTTTTGTACTACAGTAGTAGCTAAGACCTCCTGTACAACGTTGAATAAAAGCAACATGGTTTGCAATACGTTTAAATATCACTGTATGTGTATATATAATTTATACCTAATTATTTATACCAAGTTATAATACATACATAAATAATTTGGACCTTGGATTAAGTCAGTTACTGAGGCTCATAGTTCACAGATAAGAAGTGAAACCAACGATAAATGTACATTGTAATTTTTATTTCTATAACTAGTAATGTAAATAAAATGGCTTTATTTGAAATTTTCAAGTATCAACTAATACATCAGCATTACACACAGGTATTCACTTTTGTAAAGTGGTTAAAAGTTAAAGCCCTCCATGTTTACTCTATGTAGAATGGTCAAGCAGAGAAGCTGAAATGTCCTATTTTGTCAATTTGGCTTGAGTGAATTTCTACATGGAGACTTTACTTAATCAACGATTATAAGCACAATCAAAGAGAAAGGGCGTGTTAGTTTCTGCTTTATAACAAAGTGAATCAGTTGGAACAGTTCTCAGACCTTTCTGAGATGCTCTTCCCAGGTTATAATCCTCAAATTTGGCTCAAATAAAATTTTGCATTTCTTTCTTAAAAAAAAAAAAAAGAGAGAAAGGGAAAATATATGAAAGGGGAAGAGGGATCTGATCCACAAGATAACTAAAGCCATTGAAATTAATAAAAATCAATCAAGGAAAGTAAGTAGAATTAGCAGAGAAGAGGGCCAAGGATGGAACACCAAGGATAACTAATCTTAAGGGATAGACAATTTAAGTTGAAGAATTATTTATGCAGCATCTGCTACATACCAGGTGATGGTCTACACAAACTGAAAATATAATGGAAAATACATCTGTAGTAGATACAGGTGAAAAAGTTTTACAGCTGAGAAAAAACTCACAAAGAACAGGAAGAGAAATGCAAGAAAATTAGGAAAGATGGTGGAAGCCAAAGGAAGAGAATTTCAAGAATGAAGCAGTTCCCATATTATCAAAAGCTGAGAGAGATTAGGTAAGGTAAGGACTGAAGTCACCGATGATTTGAGGGTGGGGTGGGGAGAGGCCAGATTACAGTGGTTTTAAGAGGGAATAATGAACAAATTTGTATAAATTTTTCTTTTAAGTTCAGTGAGGTTGGGACTAGAGGTGCAATTCTAAGAAATATTGTTTTGCTTTAGATGGGAGAAATTTGAGCATGTTAATACACTGACAAAAAAGGGGAGATATGGAGGGAAATTTTTGATAATGATTACAACAATCTAAATTAAGCACTTACATCCCTATCAAAGCGAATCATTTTGGACCTTTAAAGCAACAAATCAGAGAACAATACTATATGGCAAAACTTTCATTTCTGTTAACAGGTAAACACTGATAAGCAAATGAATGGTTAGAGACTCAATTTTCATAGTTTATCTGTGATATAACAAACCTGAAAATATTAGAATTTATAAGTAATTTATACAGCGATTTCATTCAATGCTCATAATCCTTTAAGATTAGTATTAATAATGACTTTTTCAAAATGGGAAATTGAGGCTGAGATCAAACAATAAGGTGTAAGACACAAAACTAACAGAAACATGCTTGTTTCACTCAAAGTCCATGCTCTTTTCAATACTATTCTGACCCTGGATTTTAATATCAAATGAAAGCTCAGAAAGTAATTTTAGTGCTCAAAAGATCCAACCATAAATGTACTGGTCAAAACCTACCATGACAATTTAAGATCATTCTGAATAAGAAAGACATATATGACAAAAATAAGAGCTAACATTTATAGAGCCAGTACCATGTGTTAGGTACTGGGCCATGGGTCTCACACAGCATTTAATTTAATTCTTATAAATATTACTCCTATAAAAAATGAGACCTCTGCTTTAGTAAAGTAGAGTAGACATACTTTTCCCTGTATCTCCTGCTAAGCACAACTAAAAACCCTGGACATATATAAAAATATATCTCACAAACATACAGAGCCTGTGAGAAGTGGAGAGAAACAGGCAGGCTGGCTAGTGAACTTCAGACCCAAGGAACAAGACAGTGATGAGTTCCTTGGGTTTTATTTTTGCCTAATATATCATAGATAGTGAAGAAGCTGACAACACTGAACACCAATGGGCACACACATAAAGAGATCCAAGAAAAACATGATCTCTTTAGGCAAAGGACCAGGAAAAAGAGCAACCTAGCAAGACAAAAGTTTTGACAAACACCACAAAAAAACTGGGGCTCTATACCACCAATGTCAGCAAAAGTGGAATGGAGAGCCAAGAATTCCACCCTTGCCAGACTGTAATGAGGTGCCTCAGCTCTCCTCCTCCCATTCCCCCAAAGGAATACTGTTGGTGAAGGCTGAGTGGGGAGTCAGGACATTAATCATTTCTGGGTGGTAACAAGTGGCCACCAACAACCCTCCCAATCAGTGGCAATCATGTGGCATGTGGGGAGCCTGACCTTCTACCCCCACCTGGCAGTAACATGGCATTCCACCCCCTCCTGGCTGGAGTAGAGTCAGAGGCCAAGTAAAGAATCAGGACTTCCACTACCGATTAGCAGCAACAAGGCCATCCCCAATGATGTCACTGGAGACCACGTGAGGAGCAATAACAAGGTGCCTCTTGTTATCAGCGGATAATCTGAGGCTGAGATTGGTATCAGAGGATGCAGAGAGGGGAGCCTAAACTTCTAATTCTGTCCAGCAGTAGAAAGGAGCCCTTCCTCTCCTAGGTATCAACAGAGGTATAGTGGAAAGTCTGGACTTCCTTCTCAACCTGGCAGCAATGAGGTGGTAACCTAAACCGAAAAGAGCAGTGTTAAAAAAAATCCCCACTAAAATGCAAGATTTAAATAAGATCTAGAGTCTTATATAATACTCAATAGAGCTAAGAACCAGGAATATATCAAATTAAATAAGAAAAAACAATCAACAGGCATCAACAGTGAGATGACACTGATGTCAGAATTATGTGCCAAGAATTTTAAGCAGCCATCACAGAAAAACCTCAGTGAGCAATTACAAAGTATATATTATATACATGCACATATATATATTATATACAGTTGTCCCTTGGTAACCACAGGGGATCGGTTCCAGGACACTCCTCCCCATCCAATACCAAACCCCTCAGATGCTTAACTCCCTTATATTAAATGGCTGGCATAGTACGCTCAGTCCTCTGAATGTGCAGATGTGGAACCTACAGATATGGAGGGCTGAATGTATACATGTACATATGTAAGTGATGTAATCCTAGAACAATCTCTAAAGCATCTATACAAAGAGATACACCCAGAATCATTATAACAGAATGAAAACGGAAAATGGAATCCTAAAAAAGGTTCAAGTAACCCAAAGGAGGCAGAAAAAAGAAAAAAGAGAAATTAAAAACAGAATAAACATGGCTTCCCTGGTGTCGCAGTGGTTGAGAGTCCACCTGCCAATGCAGGGGACACGGGTTCGTGCCCCGGTCTGGGAAGATCCCACATGCCACGGAGCGGCTGGGCCCATGAGCCATGGCCGCTGAGCCTGTGAGTCTGGAGCCTGTGCTCTGCAACAGGAGAGGCCACAGCAGTGAGAGGCCCGCATACCGCAAAAAAAACCCCAAAAAACAAAAAACCAGAAGAAACAGAAAACAAACAACCAAAAAGCAAACTTCAGTACTAACATATTCAATAACTGTACTAAATGTAAATGGTACACACACACACACACACACACACACACACACACACACATACATACACACGTACCAATTAAAAGACAGAGATCAGCAGAATAGATTAAAAAAAAAAATAACACCAACTTTATACTTCTTAAAAGTAACTCACTTCAAACAGAATGATATAAGTAGGTTGGAAGTCAAAAGATAAAGATATACTATATAAGCATGAATTAAAAGAAAACAGGTGTGGCTATATTAATATCAGGTAAAGTAGACATCAACAAAGAAAAGTATCAGGGACAAAGAGATATATCACATAATGTCAATCCAGCAAGAAGACATAGCAAACCTAAATGTGTACATATCAAACAAAAGAGGTGCAGTAATGGGAAGCAAAAACTGATAGACCTGAAAAGAAAAACAGACAAATGCATTTATTATAGCTATAATGCTAGAGACCTGAATGTCCTCTCTAAAATTAATAGAACAAGAACACAATAAATCAGCAATGATACACAAGAACTCAATAACACCAGCGACCAACAGAATCTAATCAACAGAATACACATGATTTTCAAGTGCCTATGAAACATATAGCAAAAGTGACCATATCCTGACCTACCCTTAAATGATTTAAAAGAATTGAAGGCACACAGATTATGTTATGTGGCCACAATGAAATGAGACTAGAAATCAATTAAGAGAAAGGTTAACACTAAAATCTGAGGGGGCAGAGTCAAGATAGCAAAATAGGAGGACACAGAGTTCACATCTCCTTACAACTAGGGCACCTACCAGGCACTTGTGAGGGGCCACGGACACCGAAGGGGATGGGAAGAACCCCCAAGTAACCAGGTAGGACGTGGCGTGGGGGAGAAGAAATGGAGGCAGGATGGGATGGATGCCCCTGTGGGGCGGCTGGGGGAGGGGTTCCCACACCTAGAGTGGCCCACCCACAGTGAGGAGAGCAACGGGGATGCAGAGAGACCCTTGGGAGATTGGAGGATCAGAAAGGAACAAAGCCAGTGTTTCCCCCGCCCACCTGGGCCATACGGAGCCGGCTGAGGTCTTGGGCCTGATCCTCTGCACTCCAAGGCCACCACTGGGTGTGCAGAGCCCAAACCCTGCCCCTGCACTCTAATCCACGCTCTGAGGCCCCCTCCAGCCATGTTGTCCTTTCCGGCTGTGCAGGTCCTGAGCCTAGGGGCCCGCCCCCACCTTAAACCCCCACCACCACCTAAGGTCCTTGACCCAAGCCAAGGCTTTTTCCAGCCCCTTTTTCTTTTCTTCATTTTTTTCTTTTTTTTTTTTAAACGTTGTGGTTCTGTTTACCTTGTGGTGGTATCATTTATATTTTTATTTTTTCTATTAAGTCTTTCATTTTTCTAATTTTATTTTATCTTTTACTCTTTGTGATTGTTCTGTTCCTTTTGGTTTCTTCCCTGCCTCTTTTTTTTTTTTTCCTGTTTTGGTTCTGTTTTACCTTGTTGTTGTTGTTTCACTTATATTTCTAGTTTTTCCAATATATTTTTTATTTTTCACTTTATTTTTTATTCTTCGATATCATACTTTTTTTTTCTTCTTTTTTTTGCCACGCCACACGGCTTGCAGAATCTTGTTTCCCAGGCTGAGGGTCGGGCCTGAGCTGCTGAGGTGGGGATAACAAGTCCAAACCGCTGGACTAACAGAGAACCTCAGACACCAAGAAATATTAATCAGAGTGAGATCTCCCGGAGATCCTCACTTCGGCACCAAGACCTCACTCTACCCAACTGCCTGCAAACTCCAGTGCTGGACACCTCAGGCCAAACAACCAGTAAGACAGTAACAAAGCCCCACACATTAAAAAAAATGAGTTGACAAAAAAATGTGTTACAGATGAAGGACCAAAGTAAAAACCTACAACACCAAATAAATGAAGAGAAAATAGGCAACCTACCTGAAAAGAAATTCAGAGTAATGATACTAATAAAGATGATACAAAATCTCAGAAATAGAATGAAGGCATGGATTGAGAAAATACAAGAAATGTTTAAAAAAGACCTAGAAGAACTAAAGAACATAAAACTGTGATGAACAACACAATAACTGAAGCAAAAAAATACACTAGAAGGAATCAACAGCAGAATGAGAAAGAAGAACAAATAATGAGCTGGAAGATAGAATGGTGGAAATAACTGCTGAGGAGCAGAATAAAGAAAAAAGAATGAAAAGAATTGAGGACAGTGTCAGAGACCTCTGGGACAACATTAAACACACAACATTCGAATTATAGGGGTTCCAGAAGAAAAAGAGAAAGAATCTGAGAAAATATGTGAAGAGATTATAGTTGAAAACTACCCTAACATGGGAAAGGAAATAGCCACCAAAGTGCAGAAACTGCAGAGAGTCCCATACAAGATAAACCCTAGGAGAAACCACCAAGACATATATTAATCAAACTAACAAAAATTAAACACAAAGAAAAAATATTAAAAGTAGCAAGGGAAAAGCAACAAATAACGTAAAAGGGAATCCCCATAAAGTTATCAGCTGTTTTTTCAGCAGAAACTCTGCAGGCCAGAAGGGAGGGTCAGGATATTTTTAAAGTAATAAAAGAGAAAAACCTACAACAAAGATTACTCTAACCATCAAGGATCTCATTTGGATTTGATGGAGAAATCGAAAGCTTTAGGGATAAGCAAAAGCTAAGAGAATTGAGCACCACCAAATCAGCATTACAACAAATGCTAAAAGAACTTCTCTAGGCAGGAAACACAAGAGAAAAAGAAGAAAAGGACCTACAAAAACAAACCCAAAACAATAAAGAGAAAGGTAATAGGAACATATATATCTATAATTACCTTGAATGAAAATGGATTAAATGCTCCAACCAAAAGACATAGACTGGCTGAATGGATACAAAAATAAGACTTGTATATATGCTGTCTATAAGAGATCCACTTCAGACCTAGGGACACATACAGATGGAAAGTGAGGGGATGGAAAAAAGGTATTCCATGCAAATGGAAACCAAAAGAAAGCTAAAGGAGCAATACTCATATAGACAAAATAGGCTTAAAAGTAAAGAATGTTCCAAGAGAAAAGAAAGGACACTATGTAATGATCAAGGGATCAATCCAAGAAGAAGACGGAATAATTATAAATGTTTATGCACCCAACATAGGAGCACCTCAATACCTAAGGCAAATACTAACAGCCAAAAAAGGGGAAAATGACAGTAACGCAATAACAGTGGGAGACCTCAACACTCCACTTACACCAATGGACAGATCATCCAGACAGAAAATAAGGAAACACAAGCTTTAAATGACACAATAGACCAGATAGATTTAATTGATACTTATAGGACATTCCAGGTGAAAGCAACAGAATACACTTTCTTCTGAAGTGCACACAGAACATTTTCCAGGATAGATCACATCCTGGGTCACAAATCAAGCTTTGGAAAATTTAAGAAAATTGAAATCGTATCAAGCATCTTTTCTGACACCAATACTATGAGATTAGAAATCAATTATAGGAAAACAACTGTAAAAAACACAAACTCATGGAGGCTAAACACTGCACTGATAAATAACCAAGAGATCACTGAAGAAATCAAAGAAGAAATAAAAGAATACCTAGAAACAAATGATAATGAAAGCACAATGAACCAAAACCTATGCGATGCAGCAAAAGCAGTTCTAAGAGGGAAGTTTATAGCAATTCAATCTCACCTCAAGAAACAAGAAAAATCTCAAATAAACAATCTAACCTTACACGTAAAGCAACTAGAGAAAGAAGAAGAAAGAAAACCCAAAGTTAGCAGAAGGAAAGAAATCATAAAGATGAGAGTAGAAATAAAAGAAATAGAAATGAAAAAAATAACAGCAAAGATCAATAAAACTAAAAGTTGGTGCATTGAGAAGGTAAACAAAATTGATAAACCGTTAACCAGACTCATCAAGAAAAAAAGAGAGAGGACTCAAATCAATAAAATTGCAAAAGGAGAAGTTACAACTGACACCACAGAAATACAAAGGATGATACGAGACTACTATAAGCAACTATAGGCCAATAAAATGGACAACCTGGAAGAAATGGACAAATTCTTGGAAAAGTACAACTTTCCAAGACTGAACCAGGAAGAAATAGAAAATATGACCAGACCAATCACAACTAATGAAACTGAAACTGTGATTAAAAGTCTTCTAACAAACAAAAGTCCAGGACCAGATGGCTTCACAGGCGAATTCTACCAAATATTTAGAGAACAGCTAACACCAATCCTTCTCAAACTCTTCCAAAAGACTGCAGAGTGAGGAACACTCTCAAACTCGTTCTACAAGGCCATCATCACCCTAATACCAAAACCAAAGATATCACACACACAGAAAAATTACAGGCCAATATCACTGATAAACATAGATGCAAAAATCCTGAACAAATAAATACTAGCAAACAGAATTCAACAGCACATTAAAAGGATCATACACCAGGATCAAGTGGGATTTATCCCAGGGATGCAAGGATTCTTCAATATACACATATCAATCAATGTGATACACCATATTAACAAACTGAAGAATAAAAACCATATGATCATTTTGATAGATGCAGAAAAAGCTTTTGACAAAATTCTACACCCATTTATGATAAAAAAATTTCCAGAAAGTGGGCATAGAGGGAACCTACCTCAACATAATAAAAGCCAAATATGACAAACCCACAGTCAACATCATTCTCAATGGTGAAAAACTGAAAGCATTTCTTCTAAGATCAGGAACAAGACAAGGTTGCCCACTTTTGCCACACTTATTCAACATAGTTTTGGAAGTCCTAGCCATGGCAATCGGAGAAAAAAAAGAAATAAAAGAAAGCAAAATTGGGAAAGAAGTAAAACTGTCACTGTTTGCAGATGACATGATACTATACATAGGAAATCCTAAAGATGCCACCAGAAAACTACTAGAACTCATAAATGAATTTGGTAAAGTTGCAGGATACAAAATTAATGTACAGAAACCTCTTGCATTCCTATATACTAACAACAAAAGATCAGAAAGAGAAATTAAAGAAACAATCCCATTTACCACTGCAACAAAAATAATAAAATACCTAGGAATAAACCTACCTAAAGAGACAAAAGACCTGCACTCAAAAAACTATAAAACACTGATGAAAGCAATCAAAGATGACAAAAACAGATGGAGAGATACACCATGTTCTTGGATTGGAAGAATCAATATTGTGAAAATGACTATACTACCCAAAGCAATCTACAGATTCAATGCAATCCCTATCAATTACCAATGGTATTTTTCACAGAATTAGAGCAAAAAATTTTACAATTTGTATGGAAACACAAATGACTCTGAACAGCCAAAGCAATCTCGAGAAAGAAAAGTGGAGCTGGAGGACTTCAGACTATATTAAAAGCTACAGTAATCAAGACAGTATGGCACTGGCACAAAAACAGAAATATGCATCAAAGGTATAGGATAGAAATCCCAGAGATGAACCCACGCACCTATGGTCACCTAATCTATGACAAAGGAGGCAAGAATATACAATGGAGAAAGACAATCTGTTCAATAAGTGGTGCTGGGGAAACTGTACAGCTACATGTAAAAGAATGAAATTAGAACACTCCCTAACACCATACACAAAAATAAACTCAAAATGTATTAAAGACTTAAAAGTAAGACCAGACACTATAAAACTCTTAGAGGAAAACATAGGAAAAACACTCTTTGACACAAATCACAGCAAGATCTTTTCTGACCCACCTCCTGGAGTAATGAAAATAATAACAAAAATAAACAAATGGGACCTAATGGAACTTAAAAGCTTTCGCACAGTAAAGGAAGCCATCAACAAAATGAAAAGACAACCCTCAGAATGTCAGAAAATATTTGCAAAGGAAGCAACGGACAAAGGATCAATCTCCAAAATATACAAACAGCTCAATAACAGAATAACAAACAACCCAATCAATAAATGAGAGGAAGACCTAAATAGACATTTTTCCAAAGAAGACATACAGATGGCCAACAAACACCTGAAAAGTTGCTCCACATCACTAATTATTAGAGAAATGCAGAACAAAACTACAATGAAGTATCACCTCAGACCAGTCAGAATGGCCATCATCAAAAATCTACAAACAATAAATGCTGGAGAGGATATGGAGAAAAGGGAACCCTTTTGCACTGCTGGTGGGAATGAAAATTGATACAGTCACTGTGGAGAACAGTATGGAGGTTCCTCAGAAAACTAAAACTAGAACTACCATATGACCCAGCAATCCCACTACTGGGCATATAACCTGAGAAAACCATAATTCAAAAAGATACAAGTACCCCAATGGTCACTGCAGCTGTATTTACAATAGCCAGTATGTGGAAACAACCTAAATGTTAATCGACAGATGAATGGATAAAGAAGATGTGGTACATATATATGTAATGGAATATTACTCAGCCATAAAAAGGAACGAAATTGGGCCATTTGTAGAGACGTGGATGGACCCAGAGTCTGTCATACAGAGTGAAGTAAGTCAGAGTAAAACAAGTATCGTATATTAACGCATATATATATGGAATCTAGAAAAATGGTACACACGAACCTATTTGTAAGGCAGGAATAGAGATGCAGACGTAGAGAATGGAAATGTGGACGGGGGAGAAGGGGAGGGTGGGATGAACTGGGAGATTAGGTGTGACATAAAAACATTACAATGTGAAAAATAGATAGCTGGTGGGAACCTGCTGCATAGTACAGGGAGCTCATCCTAGTGCTCTGTGATGACCTAGACAGGTGGGACTGGGGAATGGGGAGGGGGTCCAAGAGGAAGGGGATATATTTATACACACAGCTGATTCACTTTATTGTACAGCAGAAATTAACACAACATTGTAAAGCAATTATACTCTAACCAAAAAAAATTTAAATAAATAAAAATTAAAATCTCCACGCACCTGGAAATGAAGTAACACATTTGTTAACAATTCATGAGGCAAGGAGAAAGTCTCAAGGGAAATTTTTTAAAAATACATTGAATTGAATGAAAACGAAAACACAACCTACTTAAATGTGTGGGATGTAGCTAAAACAATGCTGAGAGAAAACTTTATCTCAGGAAATGATTACATTATGCAAGTATAAAGGTCTCAAATCAATCACCTAAGCTCCTGCCTCAAGAAAACTAAAAGAAGAGCAAAATAAACTCAATGTAGTCAAGAGAGAGAAAATGATACATAGCAAATTATCTATGAAATTAAAATTTTAAAATGCAGAGAAAATCAATGAAACAAAGAGCTTATTCTTTGAAAAGTTCAATAAAGTAGACAAACCTCTAGCAAGGCTGACAAAGAAAGAATAAAAGAGAGAAAACACAAATTATTAATATCAGGAGTGAAACAAGAGAATTACTACAGACCTTGAAAACATCAAAAGGATAAAGGAATACTATAAACAACTCTATACATAACAATTTGATAGTTCAGATGAAATAGACTAATTCCACAAAAAACACATTACCACAACTCACTCAAGATAAAATATAAAATTTGAATAGTCATGTTACTATTAAATAAATTAAATTTACCAAATGTTTAAAGTATGAATATCAATCTATACAATTTCATCCACAATATAAAACAGGAGGGAATACTTCCCAACTAATTTTATTAAGTGAGTTTTACTGTAGCACCCCAAAGACACTACTACAAAAATAAAAAAGACAAATATGATGTAAAAATTATTTCAAAAATTATCAAAAATAGTTCAGCAATAAATAAAAGAAATTATATACTACAACCATATCCAGGGATGTAAGAGTAGTTCAATATTCAAATATCAATATAAACCACCATGAAGGATGCTATGAAAGAAAAAATCATATGATCACATAAACACAGAAAAAGCATTTAAAAATCCAACACGTATTAACAAGAAAAACTCTCAGCCAACAATGAATAGAGAAGAGCTTCCTCAACTTGATAAGGAACATCTACAATAAAACCTATTGCTAACACTACACTAAATGGTAAGAGACTGAATACCTTCACTCTAAGATGAGAAAAATGACAAGGATATCCACTCTTACCACTGCTTTTCATCACAGTACTGGAAGCTCTAGCCAGCACACCAAGGCAAGAAAATCCTGTACAAAGCATACATATTGGAAAGAAAGAAATAAACTGTCTCTATTTATAGGCTATAAAATTGTCTATGAAAAATCCCAGATAATCCATAAATATATATATATATAGTAAGTTCAACAATGCCACAGGATATAATATTAACATACAAAAATCAATTGTTTTTCTATAAAATAGCCTTGAACACATGGAAACCACAATTTAAACAATAATACCACTTACAATAGCAAGGGAGGGAGAGAGAGAAAGAGAGACAGAAAAATTCACAGGTATAAATCTGACAAAAATGTACAGGACTCGTACACTGCAAACTACAAAATGCTGATATAAGAAATCAAAGAAACCTAAATACATGGAGAGATATGCTACATTCATGAATTAGAAAAATCAACATAGTAAGTATGTCAATTCTCCCCATATTGATTATAGTAGTTTAATACAATTCCTATGAAAAGTCCATAAAAAATTGTTTTGAGATAGAGATGTTTACTCTAAAACATATATGGGATGATAAGGAAAACAGAATAGCTGACGCAATTTTGAAAAATAATAATAATGTGAGAAGAATCAGTCTACCTGACTTAAAGGTTTACATAGCTACAGTAATCAAGACTGCCTGATACTGGTGAAAAGACTAATACATAGATCTGTGGAACAGAGAATATAACTAAGAAGTAGCCCCACTCAAGTAAAGTCAACTGATTTTTGACCAAAGTTCAAAGCAATTCAATGAATAGTACTAAAGCAAATGATATTGAAGCAAATGGA
This sequence comes from Delphinus delphis, assembly GCF_949987515.2. Classification (NCBI taxonomy): domain Eukaryota; kingdom Metazoa; phylum Chordata; class Mammalia; order Artiodactyla; family Delphinidae; genus Delphinus; species Delphinus delphis. The sequence continues at coordinate 28,045,636 of NC_082690.1, read as the reverse complement.
CATCCACAGGCAAAAAAAATGAAAAAAGAACCTTGATCTAATGATCACACTTCATAAAAAAATTAACTCAAAATACATCATAAATTTAAATATAAAATGTAAAACTATAAAACTTTTAGAAGGAAGAAATTATAGGAGAAAATCTTTGTGACTAGGAGTCAGTCAATGAGTTCTTAGATATGACAGGAAAAGTATAACCCATGGAATAGAGAAAAAAATTGGTAGGTTGAATTTTACCAAAACTAAAAACTTTTCCTTTGTGAAAGACCATGTTAAGATAATGAAAAGACAAGATATGGGCTGGGAGAAAATATCTGTAAATGAAATCTGATAAAAGATTCATATCTAGAATATATAAAGAACTCTCAAAACTCAACAGTACAAAAACCCAAACAATCAATTAAGAAATAGGAAAAGGGCATGAAGAAATATTTCACCAATGAGAACATACAGATGGCAAATAAGCACATTAAGAGATGTTCAATATCATTAGTCATTAAAGGCATACTTCATTTTATTGCACCTCACAGATATTGTACTTTTGATGATTTGTGGCAACCCTTTGATGTCAGATGGCTGTTAGTATTTTTTAGAAATAAAGTATTTTAAAATTAAGGTATGTACATTGTTTTTTTAGACATAGTGCTATTGCATATTTAATAGACAATAATACAGTATAAACATAACTTTTATATGCACTGGAAAAACAAAAACTCCATATAACTTGCTGTACTGCAATATTTGCTTCATTGCAGAGGTCTGGACCAAACCCCCTATATCTCCGAGGATTCCACTATGAAAATGTAAAATTAAGTCCACAGGGAACTATTACTATTAGAATTGCTAATATAATATTAAAAATAATCACACCAAAAGCTTGAAAGGATTCAAAAACACTGGACCATTCATACATTGCTAGTGGAAATTATTTGGCAGTTTCTTAAAAAGCTGTTTAGTTTGTGTTTTCAAGACAGTGATCTCATTTGGCCAGGGAACTCAATGTGCAATTCTGCCTGATGTGAGGCCCAAACCATGAGCTTGCTGGCTTTTTTTTTTAATATCTTTATTGGAGTACAATTGTTTTACAAGGTTGTGCTAGTTTCTGTTGTACAACAAAGTGAATCAGCTATAAGTATACATATATTCCCATAACCCCTCCCTCTGGGGCTCCCTCCCATCCTCCCCGTCCTACCTCTCTAGGTCATCACAAAGCATCAAGCTGATCTCCCTGTGCTATAAAGCAGCTTCCCACTAGCCTTCCATTCTACATTTGGTAGTGTATATATGTCAAAGCTACTATCTCACTTTGTCCCAGGTTCCCCTTCACCCCTCTGTGTCCTCAAGTCCGTTCTCTACGTCTGCGTCTTTATTCCTGCCATGTCACTAGGTTCATCAGTACCATATTTTTAGGTTCCACATATGTGCGTTAGCATATGGTATCTGCTTCTCTCTTTATGACTTACTTCACTCTGTATGACAGTCTCTAGGTCCATCCACCTCATTACAAATAACTCAATATCCTTCTTTTTCATGGCTGAGTAATATCCCATTGTATACATGTGCCACATCTTCTTTATCCATTCATCTGTTGATGGACATTTAGGCTGCTTCCATGTCCTGGCTACTGTAAATAGTGCTACAATGAACATTCTGGTACATGTATCTTTCCGAATTAAGGTTTTCTCAGGGTATATGCCCAGTAGTGGGATTGCTGGGTCATGTGGTAGTTCTATTTTTTTAGCTTTCTAAGGAAGCCTCACACTCTTCTCCACAGTGGCTTTATCAATTTACATTCCCACCAACAGTGCAAGATGGTTCCCTTTTCTCCACACCCTGTCCAGCATTTATTGTTTGTAGATTTTCTGATGATGCCCATTCTAACCGGTGTGAGGTGATACCTCTATTGTAGTTTTGATTTGCATTTCTCTAATCATTAGTGATGTTGAGCAGCTTTCATGAGTTTGTTGGCCATCTGTATGTCTTCTTTGGAGAAATGGCTATTTAGGTCTTCTGCCCATTTTTGGATTGGGTTGTTTGTTTTCTTGATATTGAGCTGCATGAGCTGCTTGTATATTTTGGACATTAATCCTTTGTCAGTTGCTGTGTTTGCAAATATTTTCTCCCATTCTGAGGGCTGTCTTTTCATTTTGTTTATGGCTTCCTTTGCTGTGAAAAAGCTTTTAAGTTTCATTAAGTCCCATTTGTTTTTTTTATTTTTTATTTTCAATACTGTAGGAAGTGGGTCAAAATAGATCTTGCTGTGATTTATGTCAAAGAGTGTTCTGCCTATGCTTTCCTCTAAGAGTTTTATAGTGTCTGGCCTTACATTTAGATCTTTAACCCATTTTGAGTTTATTTTTGTGTATAGTGATAAGAAGTGTTCTAATTTCATTCTTTTACATGTAGCTTTCCAGTTTTCCAGCTCCACTTACTGAAGAGGCTGTCTTTTCTCCATTGTCTGTTCTTGCCTCCTTTGTCAAAGATAAGGTGACCATATGTGTGTGAGTTTATTGCTGGGCTTTCTATCCTGTTCCATTGATCTATATTTGTTTTTGTGCCAGTACCATACTGTCTTGATTACTGTAGCTTTCTAGTATGGTCTGAAGTCAGGGATCCTGAGTCCTCCAGCTCCGTTTTTCTTTCTCAAGATTGTTTTGGCTATTCAGGGTCTTTTGTGTTTCCATACAAATTGTACAGTTTTTTGTTCTGGTTTTGTGAAAAATGCCATTGGTAATTTGATAGGGATTGCATTGAATCTGTAGATTGCTTTGGGTAGTATAGTCATTTTCACAATGTTGATTCTGCCAATCTAGGAACATGGTATATCATTTTTGATTTCTTTCATCAGTGTTTTATAGTTTTCTGCATATAGGTCTTTTGCCTCCTTAGGTAGGTTTATTCCTAGGTATACTATTCTTTTTGTTGCAGTGGTAAATGGGAGTGTTTCCTTGACTTCTCTTTCTGAATTTTTGTTGTTAGTGTATAGGAATGCAAGAAATTTCTGTGCGTGAATTTTGTATCCTGCTACTTTACCAAATTCATTGATTAGCTCTAGTAGTTTTCTGGTAGCATCTTTAGGATTTCCTATGTATAATATCATGTCATCTGCAAACAGTGACAGTTTTACTTCTTCTTTTCCAATTTGGATTCCTTTTATTTCTTTTTCTTCTCTGATTGCCATGGCTAAAACTTCCAAAACTATGTTGAATAATAGTGGTGAGAGTGGGCAGCCTTGTCTTGTTCCTGATCTTAGTGGAAATGCTTTCAGTTTTTCACCATTGAGAATGACCTTGGTTGTGAGTTTTGTCATATATGGCTTTTATTATGTTGAGGTATGTTCCCTCTATGCCCACTTTCTGGAGAGTTTTAATCATAAATGGGTGTTGAATTTTGTCAGAAGCTTTTTCTGCATCTATTGAGAGTATCATATGGTTTTTATCCTTTAGTTCGTTAATATGGTGTATCACATTGATTGATTTGCATATACTGAAGAATCCTTCCATTCCTGGGGTAAACCTCACTTGATCATGGTGTATGATCCTTTTAATATGCTGTTGGATTCTGTTTGCTAGTATTTTGTTGAGGATTTTTGCATCTACGTTCATTAGTGATATTGGTCTGTAATTTTCTTTTTTTCTGAACATCTTTGTCTGGTTTTGGTATCAGGGTGAGGGTGGCCTCATAGAATGAGTTTGGGAGTGTTCCTCCCTCTGTTGTATTTTGGAAGAGTTTGAGAAGGATGGGTGTTAGCTCTTCTCTAAATGTCTGATAGAATTCACCTGTGAAGCCTCTGCCCCTGGGCGTTTTTGTTGTTGGTAGATTTTTTATCACAGTTTCAATTTCAGTGCTTGTGATTGGTCTGTTCATGTTTTCTATTTCTTCCTTGTTCAGTCTTGGAAGGTTGTACCTGTCAAAGAATTTGTCCATTTCTTCCAGGTTGCCCACTTTATTGGCATATAGTTGCTTGTAGTAGTCTCTCATGATCCTCTGTATTTCTGTGGTGTCAGTTGTTACTTCTCCTTTTTCATTTCTAATTCTGTTGATATGTCTTCTTCCTTTTTTCCTGATGAGTCTGGCTAAAGGTTTATCAATTTTGTTTATCTTCTCAAAGAACCAGCTTTTAGTTTTATGGATCTTTGCTATTGTTTCCTTCCTTTTTCATTTATTTCTTACCTGATCTTTACGATTCCTTTCCTCTGCTAACTTTGGGTTTTTCTTATTCTTCTTTCTCTAATTGCTGTAGGTTTAAGGTTAGGTTGTTTATTTGAGATTTTTCTGGTTTCTTGAGGTAGGATTGTATTGCTATAAACTTCCCTCTTAGAACTGCTTTTGCTGCACCATATAGGTTTTGGGTTGTTGTGTTTTCATTGTCATTTGTTCCTAGGTATTTTTTGATTTCCTCTTTGATTTCTTCAGTGATCTCTTGGTTGTTTAGTAGCATATTGTTTAGCCTCCATGTGTCTGTACTTTTTACATTATTTTCCTTTAATCGATATCTAGTCTCATAGCAATGTGGTCGGAAACGATGCTTGATACAATTTCAGTTTTCTCAATGCTTGATACGATTTCAATTTTCTCAAATTTACCAAGGTTTGATTTGTGACCCACGATGTGATCTATCCTAGAGAATGTTCTGTGTGCACTTGAGAAGAAAGTGTATTCTGTTGTTTTTGGATGGAATGTCTTATAAATATCATTTAAGTCCATCTGGTCTAATGTGTCTTTTAAAGCTTGTGTTTCCTTATTTATTTTCTGTTTGGATGATCTGTCCATTGGTGTAAGTGGGGTAGTTAAAGTCCCCTACTATTATTGTGTTACTGTCAATTTCCCCTTTTATGACCGTTAGCATTTGTCTTATGTATTGAGGTGCACCTATGTTAGGTACATAAATGTTTATAATTGTTACATCTTCTTCTTGGATTGATCCCTTGATCATTACATAATGTCCTTCCTTGTCTCTTGTAAAAGTATTTTAAAGTCTGTTTGTCTGACATGGGTGTTTTTACTTCAGCTTTCTGTTGATTTCCAGTTGCATGGAATATCTTTTTCCATCCCCTTACTTTCAGTCTGTATGTGTCCCTAGGTCTGAAGTGGGTCTCTTGTAGAAAGCATATATACAGGTCTTGTTTTTGTATTGATTCAGCCAGTCTGTGTCTTTTGGTTGCAGCATTTAATCCATTTACATTCAGGGTAATTATAAATATGTATGTTCCTATTAACATTTTAATTCTTTTGGGTTTGTTTTTGTAAGTCCTTTCCTTCTCTTTGTTTCCCGCCTAGAGAAGTTCCTTTATCAATTGTTGTAAAGCTGGTTTGATGGTGCTGAATTCTCTTAAGTTTTGCTTGTCTGTAAAGCTTTTGATTTCTCCATCGAATCTGAATGAGATCCTTGATGGGTAGAGTAATCTTGGTTGTAGGTTTTTCCCTTTCATCACTTTATATCTTGCCACTCCCTTCTGACCTGCAGTTTCCGCTGAAAGATCAGCTGTTAACCTTATGGGGATTCCATTGTATGTTATTTGATGGTTTTCCCTTGCTGCTTTTAATACTTTTTCTTTGTGTTTTTGTTAGTTTGATTAATATGTGTCTTGGCATGTTCCTCCTCGGGTTTATCTTGTATGGGACTCTCTGCACTTCCTGGACTTTACTATTTCCTTTCTCATGTTGGGGAAGTTTTCAACTATAATCTCTTCAAATATTTTCTCAGACCCTTTCGTTTTTTCATTTTCTTTTGGGACGCCTATAATTCGAATGCTGGTGCACTTAATGTTGTCCCAGACGTCTCTGAGACTGTCCTCCATTCTCTTCATTCTTTTTTCTTTATTCTGCTCTGTGGCAGTTATTTCCACCATTCTATCTTCCAGCTGTCTTATCCACTCTTCTGCCTCATTCTGCTATTGATTCCTTCTAGAGTATTTTTCATTTCAGTTATTGAGTTCTTCTAGGTCCTTGTTGAACATTTCTTGTATTTTCTCTATTCTATTTCCAAGTTTTCAGATATCTTCACTATCATTACTCTGATTTCTTTTTCAGGTAATCTGCCTATTTCCTCTTCATTTATTTGGTCTTGTGGGTTTTTACCTTGCTCTTTTGCCTATATTTCTGTCTTCTCATTTTGTTTAATTTACAGTATTTGAAGTCTCCTTTCCCTAGGCTGCAGGGTCATAATTCCTCTTGCTTCTGTTCTCTGCACCCATGGTAGGGTTGGTCCACTTTCTTGTGTAGGGTTTCTGATGGGAGGGACTGATGCCTGCATTCTGGTGGGTGGAGCTGAGTCTTTTCCCTCTGATGAGTAGGGCCATGTTGGTGTGTTTTGGGGTGTCTGTGAACTTAGTATGACTTTGCGTCATCTGTGTGCTGATAGGTGGGTTTGTGTTCCTGTCTTATTTGTTGTTTGGTATGAGGCATCCAGGACTGGGAGCTGCTGGCAGTTGGGTGGAGCTGGGTCTTGGATTCAGATAGAGGCCTTTGTGAGAGCTCTCGGTGTTGAATCTTCCCTGGGGCTGGGAATTCTCTAGTGGTCCAGCATCCTGGAGTTGGTGCTCCCACTCCAGAGCCTCAGGTCCGACTTCTGGTCAAGGGATCAAGACCCCGCAAGTGGCTCATCCCAGCAATAAACTGGATTAAAAAAAAAAAAAAAACGAACAAAACCCCAGACAAATGGTAGAAAATAAAAGAAGCAAGGAAACACACACACACAGAAAAGAAACAAAAACAGAACCAAATGAATCAAATAGCAAGAGAACAACCAGACAAACAAAAGAACCCAAGAATGAAATCAAACAATTAAGAAGAAAGCTGACAAAAACCCAAATCCAAAAATCAAAACCAAAACAGAGTGCCAACTGAAGAATGAAGCAGAAAACAATACAAACTGACCAAAACAGTATTTAAAAAAAAGAGAAAGACAACAGAACAACAAAAAAGCAATGTAGAAACAGAAATATATTTAAAAAATAGAAAATATATTAAAGAAAAAAAAAGACACAGAAAACTCCAAAGAAATGGTAAAAACAGAAACAAGGAAAAAAACATGTAAAAGAAACAAAAACAGAGCCAAATCAAACAAAAAGCAAGAGAACAATGAAACAAATAGAAGAAATCAAAAATGGAATCAAACAATTAGGACTGAAACTAACAAAACCACATAACCGAAAAACAAAACCAAAGCAGTGTGCCAAGTGAAGAATAAAGCAAGGAAACAGAACTGATAAATATGATTTAAAATAATAATAATAAAATAAAATTTTAAAAAAGGGAAACAACCCAGGACAACAGAAAGACAAAGTATAAATGGAAATGTTAAAAATATATATTAAAGAAAAAGAGAAAGAGAAAATAAAGGAAAAGAACACAGAAGAGAAAAGTAAAAACAAAAATGTATAAAAAAATATATAAAGATATGTTATAGAACACAGAGATCCCAAAAGACTAAAAAAACTAAAACAAAAAAAAGAAAAGGAAACCAAAAAAAAAAAGCTAAAACCAACAACAGAATGAATCAAGACATAATAAAGTTAATAGTAATAATTATGTTTCCCTGGGGTCTCCAGTGTAAGTGTCCTTGCACACACCGTGAGCCACAGCCCACCTCTGCCTCCCCAAGAGGCTCCCCCTGCTTCTGGGCTGGTCTCTGGACCTGCTGAAGGCCCTGTGGGGACCGCTCAGACTCTGATCTGGCCCAATTCCTGCGTGTGCTTGCCCCCAGAATCCACAGCTGCCAGAGCTAGACCGTTTTCATTTGTGGGAACACTCATTGTCTACTTAGATATTCCATAGATGCAAGGTCTACATAGTTGATCCTAGGGATTTAATCTGTAGCTTATACAGCCAATAGAAAGATTTTCGATATTCTTCCTTAGTCACCCCGTCCCTGGGGTTCAGCTTTGGTTTTATCCCCACCTCAGCATGTGGTCCACCCACAGGAGTCTGGTCCTGAGGCTGCCTTGGAACTCTTGGGTCTGCCCCTGTGAGGACCAGGTGTAGAGGTGGTATGACTGCTTGGATTGCAGGAGCCCCAGCAGGACCAAATGCACAGGGAAGCTGGCGGCCAAGGGTGCAAGAGATATGGCCCTACTGAGGGTCTTTTCTGGCACCTGGCGTAAGGCACATGGGGGCCAGCCCTGGCCAGGGTTTTTCTGGCACCTGGCAGCAGGCGTGCGATGGCCAGCCCTGAGAAGGCTTTTTATTATTGTCCTGCAGCCGGCGCCTGAGGGCCAGCTCTAAGGGGGTTTTTTTTTATTGCTTGGCAGCCGGCAAACAAGAGGCAGCCTTAAACACGCTTCTTTTATTGTCCGTTGGCAGGCATCAGCATGTGGGGAGAGAGAGGTTACAATAGTGGCTCCTTCCCCTGCGTATGACTCAGCAATAGCGCCCTGCTTCCATGGCAGTTCAGTCTTCTTCCACAGGCATTCCCTGCTGCAGATTTCCCCTCTCTCATTCCCTCAGTCCATCTCCCCACAGACAACAGCAGTTCTCACTCTGGGCCTGTTATCCAATCCCCACGCAGCAGCTCCCAGCCCCCTTGCACACCTGTGAACACATGTTCCAGTCCGGGGCATGTAGGGCTGAGGTTCGGACCACCTGTGTATTTCTCACTCTGTCCCGTCTGCCACAGACTGGCTGCTTCACCCTCTTCCAACAGCCTCAAATGCTTCCCTTCCGTCCCAATCAACTTCTCCGTTGGAGAGAGGGTTTCCCCAAATTCAGGACTCTCTCCTCTGCTTCAGCTCCCCCACCCCAGGGTTCAGGTCCCGTCTGCTTCCTCTCCTCCTCCTTCTCTCCACTTTTTTTCCATCCTACCCAGTTATGCAGGAATCTTTATAGTCATTTCTGGTGTCCAAGGTCTTCTGCTAGTTTTCAGCCAGTGTTCTGAGAATTGTTGCACCTATAGATGTATTCCTGATGCATCCTGTGGAAAGAGATGAACTCCAGGTCCACCTACTCCTCTGCCACCTTAAATCTCCACCTTGCTGGCTTTGATGCCCGCTTTGCTGCTGCTGCTGGCCCAAGCAGGGAAGCTAATTCCTAGCTCTACCTATTACTGAGCACAATCCCAGCCCCACTTACTTGGAAACCTGGCCAGAGCATCCAGGAAACAGAGCAGTTCAGCAGCACTTGCAGAGCACCAAGCCAGTGACTCTGTTCATCTGCAGAGCCCAGCTAGTGAACCTGTCTGACCAAGGAACTTTGTGCACAGTTTTGCCTGATTCAGGTCCTTGGCCAGCAAGCCATACCAGCTGTGAATTCTGTTACACGGCCCCCAAGTTGGGAAGCAAACTGAAAGCCTGGCCTAGGGCTGAATACAGCTTCCATGCCTGCCCAACCAGAAAAACTAATCAGAACTCTCAAGACACTGCACAGCGCAACCTACTGCCTTGCTTACAACAGCAATGGAGCAGAGAGCTGAGCCAACATGGCACCATCAAAGGAAAGTAATAAAGCTCCAATAACTGACCCTAAAGTAATGGAGATCTCTGAATTGTGTGCAAAGATTTCAGAATAATCCCTTCAAAGAAGTTTAGTGAGCTTTACAGACAATTAAACAAAATGAGAAAAATAGTGCATGAGCAAAATAAGAAGTTCAACCAAAACATAAATGCTATTAAAGAAAACCCAGAAATCCTAGAGTTGAAGAACACAATGACTGATCTGAAGAATTCAATGGAGAGCCTTAATATCAGACTTGGTCAAGAAGAAGAAGGAATCAATGAACTAGAAAATAAGGCATTTAAAATTATCTAGTCGGAGGAGAAAAAAATGCAAAAGAGTGAAAAAAGCTTATGAGAGCCACAGGACACCATCAAAAGAATAATATTTGCATTATGAGAATCCTAGAAGAAAAGAGAAAAGGACAGAAAATATTTTTAAAGCAAGAATGGCTGAAAACTGTACAAACCTGGGGAGAGAAATGGACATCCACAGTTACGAGACCGAAAGGAGACCAAACAGATTGTACCCCAAAAGAGCTACAGAGACACATTGTAATTACATTGTCAAAAGTCAGACAAGAAAGAATTTAAACAGGAGCAGAAGAGCAACACATCATATACAAAGGACCACCCCCATAGACTACAGGCAGATTTCTCAACAGAAACTTTGTAGCCCTGGAGAGAATGGGGTGATGTATTCAAAATATTGAAAGAAAAAAAGCCTGTCAATTAAGAATACTGTAACTGGCAAAGCAGTCTTTCAGAAATGAATGAGATAAAGACTTTCCCCAACAAAAACTGAGGGAGTTCATCACCACTAGATCTGCCTTAAATGAAATACTAAACGGAGTTCTTCAAGCATAAATGAAAGGATGCTAATTCACATCATAAAAAAACACGAATGTAAGTGTAAAGCTAACTAGCAATGGTAAATATACAGTGACATTCTCTAATACTGTAATGGTGGTACATAATTCACTTATAACTCTAAAAGTTAAAAAATAGGGCTTCCCTGGCGTCTCAGTGGTTGAGAGTCCACCTGCCAATGCAGGGGACACGGGTTTGTGCCCTGGTCCAGGAAGATCCCATATGCCGCGGATCGGCTAGGCCCGTGAGCCATGGCCACTAAGCCTGTGCGTCCGGAGCCTATGCTCCACAATGGGAGAGATCGCAACAGTGAGAGGCCCGCGTACCGCAAAAAAAAAAAAAAGTTAAAACATAAAGAAGTAATAACTACAATAATGTATTTGATGCACAATATAAAATATATTAACTAAAACATCAATAACTTAAAATGGAAAAGGGGGAGAAGTAAAAATGTAAAGTTTATGTATGCTATCAAAATGATGTTATCAGATTAAAATAGGATGTTAAAAACATGAGAAATTTTATGTAAGCCTCATGGCAACCAGAAAGAAAAAAAACTATAGCAGTTATACACACAATTATGATAAAGGAGTCAAAGAATACCACTACAAAAAGTCATCAAGTCACAAAGAAGACAGAAAGGTAAAAAACGAAGTCAGAACACATTTTGTTAATACTGTTAATGTGATGTGTGTTAATACTGTTAATAAAGGCCATATATGACAAGCCCACAGCTAACAGTATTAACAGAAAGGTAAAAAACGAAGTCAGAACACATTTTGTTAATCAAAATGCCAATAAAAGTCTTTACTATTAGTAATTACTTTAAATGTGAATGGATTAAATTCATCAATCAAAAGACACAGAATGAATGAATGGATTTAAAAAACAAAAATCCAACCATAAGCTGACTACAAAAGATTCACTTTAGTTTTAAAGACACACATAAACTGAGAGTGAAGGAACAGGTAAAGCTATTTTAAGCAAGTGGTAATCAAAAGAAAGCAGGGGTAGCTATATTTGTATCAGACAAAAGAGATGTTCAGCTAAAAATGATCAAAAGAGACAAAGGGCATTATATAATGAAATTGGGGTCAATCCATCAAGAAGATATAACAGTTGTAAATATTTATGCAACCAACATCAGAGTATCTAAATATATATTTAAAAAAATACTAACAGAACGAACAGGAGAAATAAATAGGAATACAGTAATAGTTGGGGACTTTAACACCCACACTCAACAATGGACACATCACCCAGAAAATCAATAAGGAAACAGCATATTTGAACAACATTATAGACCAAATGAACCTAATAGACATATACAAACACTCCATCCAGCAACAGCAGAATACTCATTCTTACCAAGTTCACACAGAACATCTTCTAGGCTAGAATATATTTTAGACCACAAAATAAGTCTCAGCAAATTTAAGAAGACTGAAATCACACCAACTATGTTTCCTGGCTACAATCATATGAAACTATAAATCAGTATCAGGAGAAAACCTTGATAATATATGGAATATTAAACAACACAAATATATGGAAATATATATGGAATTTATATATATGGATATATTATATATATTATATGTATATAATATATATGGAAATTAAACAACACACTCCTGAACAACCAATGTATCAGAGAAAAAATTAAAAAGAAAATTTAAAAAGTATCTTGAGACAAGTGAAAATGGAAATACAACATACCAAACCTTATGGGGTGGAGCAAAAACAGTTCTAAGAGGGAAGTTTACAGCAATATATACATATATCAAGAAAAAAGAAAGACTTCAAATAAACAACCTAATTTTATATTTCAAGGAACTAGAAAAATAAAATAAGCCCAAAGTTAGCAGAAGTAAGGAAATAATAAACATAACAGAAATGAATAAATAGAAAACAGGATGACAAAACTAAGAGTTGGTTCTTTGAAAAAAAAATACAAAATTGCCAAGACTTTACCTTGACTAATCCAGGGGGAGGGGAGAGACAGAGGGAGAGACAGAGACAGAAAGAGACAAAGAGATTGAGAACCTAAATAAATAAAAGTATAAGTAAAAGAGGAGACATTACAACTGATACCACAGAAATACAAAGGATCATAAGAAATTACCATTAATAATTATATGCCAACTAACTGGACAACCCAGAAGAAATGGATAAATTCCTGGAAACATTCACCTACCAAGTCTGAATCATGAAAAAACAGAAAATCTGAATAGTCCAATTTCTCTAAGAATAAATCAGTAATCAAAAGAAAATCCCCAATGAAGAAAAGTCCAGAACCAGATGGATTCACTGGTGAAAGTTACCAAACACTTGAAGAAGAATTAAAGCCAATTCTTCTCAAACTCTTCCAAAAAAAGTGAACAGGAGGGAATACTCCTGAACACATTTTACGAGACCAAGATGACTGTGGTAACAAAGCCAAATAAGACCACTACAAAAAAACCCAAAAAAACTATAGACCAACATCCCTGATGAATACAGATGCAAAAATTCTCAACAAAATACTAGCAAACCAAATTCAACAGCACAATAAAAAGATCATATCCCATGATTCATCCCTGGGATGCAAGAACGGTTCAACATATGCAAATCTATAAATGTGATTCATCACATTAACAGTCAGATAAAAATCATATGATCATCTCAGCAGATACAGAAAACGCATTTGAAAAATTAACACCCATTCACGATAAATATTCTCAATGAACTGGGCATAGAAGAAAAGTACCTCAACATAATAAAGGCCATATATGACAAGCCCACAGCTAACAGTATACTCAGTGGTGAAAGGCTGAAAAGCTTTTCCTCTAATGTCACTACCAGGATAAGGATACCCACTCTCACATAGTACTGGAAGTTCTAGCCAGAGTAATCAGGCAAGAAAAACAAATAAAAGGCATCAGATTCAGAAAGGAAGAAGTAAAATTGTCTTTGTTTGCAGATGACATGATTTTATATATAGAAAATTCTAAAGACTCCACCAAGAAATGTTAGCACTAATTAATTCAGTAAAGTTACAGGACACAACATCAACATACAAAAATCAGATTTCTACATGCTAACAACAAATTAACTAAGAAGTAAATAAAGAAAACAACCCATTTACAATAGCATCAATAACAATAAAATACTTTGGAGTCAATTTAACCAAGTAGGTGAAAAACTTACACACTAAAAACTACGAGACACTAATGAAAGAAATTGAAGACACAAATAAATGGAAAGACATCCCACGTTTGTGGATTGGAAGAATTAATATTATTAAAATGTCTGTTCTACACAAAGCCATCTATAGATTCAATACAATCCCTATCAAGATTCCCAAGGCATTTCTCACAAAAATAGAAAAAAAAATCCTACAATTCATATGGAACTACCATAGATGCCAAATAGTCAAAACAATCCTGTGAAAGAGCAAAGCTTCCTGATTTTAAACTCTATTACAAAGCTATAGTAATCAAAACAGTTTTGTACTGGTACAAAAACAGACACAGACTAGTGGGAAAGAAACAAGAGCCCAAAAGTAGACTCACACACATATATGTTCAACTAATGTTTGACAAGGAAGCCACAAACTCAATGGTAAAAAGACAGTTTCTTCAATAAATGGTGTTTGCAGAAATGTATATTCACGTGCAAAAGAATGAAACTAGATCCCTGTTTCACAATATCCACAAAAATTAACTCAAAATTGATTAAAGACTTAAATGTAAAACCTGATACCATAAAACTCCCAAAAGAAAAATAGAGAATAAGCTCCTTGACATTGGTATAGCAATGATTGTTTTGGATATGACACCTAAAACATAAGCAACAAAAACAAAAATAAGTGGGATTACAGCAAACTAATAAGCTTCTGTACAGTAAATGAAACAATCAACAAAATGAAAAGGCAACCTATAGAATGGGAGAAAATACTCTGAAACCACTCATCTGATAAAGTACCAATTTCCAAAATGTATAACAAACTCATACAACTCAATAGCAAAAAAACTCCAAATAACACAATTAAAAGTGGGCAAAGGACTCAAACAGACATATTTTCAAAAGAAATATTCAAATGGCCAACTGGTACATGAAAAAGTACTCAACACCACTAATCAACAGGGAAATGCTAATCAAAACCCCAATATATCACCTCACAATTGTCAGCATGGCTACTATCAAAAAGACAAGCAATAACAAGTGCTGTTGGGGATGTGGAGAAAAGAAACCTTTGTATACATTTGTTGTGAATGTAAACTGGTATAGACAATATAGAAAATAGTACGCAGGTTCCTCAAAAACTTAAAGGTAGAAGTACCATATGATCCAGCAATTCAACTTCTGGGTATACATCCAACAGAAATCAAATCACTGTCCTGAACAGATTATCTGTACCCCCATTTCACTGCAGCATTACTTACAATAGCCAAGACATGGAAACAACTTAAACGTCCATGGGTAAATGAATGGATAAAGAAAATATGATACACACAACACACACACACAGAGGAAAATTATTTAGTCATAAAAAATAAGGAATCTTGCCAGTTGTGACAACATGTATTGACCTTGGGGGCATTATGTTAAGTCAGACAGAAAGACAAATACTGTAAGATGTTAACTTATATGTGGGATCTAAAAACCCAAAGTCATAGAAACATAGAACAAATTGGTGTTAGCCAGAGGTGGGGGTGTGTGTGTGGAGGGAGAACTGGGTAAATGGGGTCAAAATGTACAAATTTCCAGTTATAAGATAAATAAGTTCTGTAAATGTAACATTCAGCATGATGACTATAGTTAACAATATTGTATTGAATATTTGAAAGCTGCTAAGAGAGTAGACCTTACAAGTTCAAATCAGAAAAAACTGTAACTGTAGGTGATGGATGTTAACTAAACTTATTGTGGTAATCATTCAGCAATACATACATATATCAAGTCATGTACACCAAAAATACAATGTTATATATCAGTTATATCTCAAAAAAACTGGAGGGTGGGGAGCTAAACATATAACATACTACCCAATAATCATAGACCTGGGTATTTATCCTAGAGAAACAAAAACTTATGTGGGCTTAAAAACCTGTACATAACTTTTCATAGCAGCTTTATTTATATAGTCAAAAACTGGAAACAGCCAAAATGTTGCTCAATAAATGAATGAGTATACAGACTGTGGAACATTCTTACCATGAAGTATAACTCACCATTAAAAAGGAACAAACTACTGTATACACAACAGCTTGGATGGATTACAAGGACATTATCATGAGTGAAAAAACTCAATCTCAAAAGGTCACATATTGTTTGATTCCATTTCTATAATATTCTTGAAATGACAAAATTATAGGCATGAAAAAGCAAGTAGTGGTTTCCAGGGATTAAGGACTTTGTTGTGGGGGGTTGGGGGAGGTGGATATGCACAAAGGAGACTTGACTATGGCAACAGTTACAGTACTCTACACAGGTGATAAAATGACATGGAACTATACACACACTGTATCAATGTTAAATTCCTGGTTTTGAATTTGGACAATAATTATGTAAGATATAACCACTGGGGACATTGGGTGAAGGATACATGTGATCTCTCTGTACTATTTTTGTAACTTCCTGTATATCTGTAATTATTTCAAAATAAAAATTAAAAGAAAAAGACAATGATATATAAATTCAAATCAGAAACTACTTTGACATTACAGTTTTGTTCTTGTTCAAAACACTTAGAACATTCAAAGAAAATTTCCTTTTATTTTTGGTGGTTCCTCAGTTTTTAAAAATAAGTTGAATGTAAAACAAAACAGCTAAAAGGTATCCAAACCTGAGACTTTCAAAAGGATAAAAACTATATTTCTTCATAGTGGCATAGGTCTTGAGAACATCAACTTAAAAAACTCAACCACAAATTTTTTATATTAAGTTCATTGTCACTAAAAATATGAATGTAATTTGGATCTGTGTTGAATTAAGTCAATTATTCAGTCTCACTGTTCATGAATAAGAATTAAACACAATGATATAAGTATAAAGAAATTCTTACTTCTACAAAGATAGTCACAAAAAGCAAACTTTACTAGAAATTTTCAAGTATTCTCAAATATATTAGGATCATACACAGCTATTCACTTTTATAAATGTTGTTAAAAGATAAAGCCTGCCATGTATACTCTACACAGAATGACAAATCCAAGAAGCTGAAGCTTTCATTTCTTAAATTAGGTTTGAGTAAGTCTGTACTTATATATTTTGCAAATGGCAAAGAACCTGGGATTGAGAGCTGAAGGAACAGGGTCTTACATGATCCATCACTTAGTAGTGACCCCTATTGAGGCTCTTTAAGGCTTTGGCTTCCTCATCTGCAAAGTGGACACGCCAATTACATTGTACTGTTGTGATGCTTAAATGATACTGATGTTAAACTAACGTTGTCAAATGGTATATAAAATATTAATGTTTAAAATCAGTAATAACATATACTTTGACAATAACATTATTAATTGTTAAACAATTCTTAAATCTTGGTAAAATATCTGTAAGGTAATTTTTTTCCTCCAAAATATTCTGTAAATTCAACATTATATTTCACTAATTTTAAGACATTCTTTCACACTTAACATATCTGAAATTGACAGATAGGTATCTTATAATCACTTTAGTTAAATAACACTCATATTTGTCATTACATATGTATGTGCATCAAAATATGAAGGTTGTGTATCAGTGTCTTTGAAGAAAACCCTAAAGATAAAAATGGACACTCATTTAAGAAATGATACATCATCAATGCTCCTGATAACAGAGAACAACATTATGTAGAAAAACATGGACACTGAGATGCTGAGGCGAAGGTGAATTAGAAGAGTTAGATTCTGAATGTGAGCATCTCAGCTAATTGATTTTGCTTACTTTTTTTTAATGTGTGTACAAGGTTGATATGATTTTTTTTAAAAGGGCTTTCCATAAGTACGAAAAATTCCAAGTCATGGAAAGCTGTGTCATAGTTTAAATGGCACTTTTCTTCTTTCTTAGTAGCACAAAAAACAGTCTTGTATTTTATAAGAATGCATCTCAGCTTCAACGAAATACCTTCCTGCCGAAAACATTGAATCAATTTTCAAAACTATTCTCTTGTTTTTACTTTTAATGTGTTCCATTAAAATTTGATTTAAAAAATTATTCAATAAAAGTACAAGAATCAAGTCTAAGAACCAAGCCTTTGATATTAAGTAACGACAGAAGAGCATATGCAGGGCTTCCCTAGTGGCGCAGTGGTTGAGAGTCTACCTGCCAATGCAGGGGACACGGGTTTGTGCCCCGGTCCGGGAAGTTCCCACATGCCACGGAGCGGCTGGGCCCGTGAGCCATGGCCACTGAGCCTGCGCGTCCAGAGCCTGTGCTCCGCAACGGGAGAGGCCACAACAGTGAGAGGCCCGCGTACCGCAAAAACAAAAAAAAAAGAAGAAAAAGAGCATATGCAACTTGATAGAAGTGGAATATTAAACTAAAGTTGTGCTGTGACTGATGTGGGCTTTGATTTCATTGGGTCTTCCACTGATATTAGTTTGGTCACTGATGTTTCAATATAGAGCATTTTGCTGGCCTATTCTATTCAATACTTATTACAGAGTGCTAACTATATACCAGGTACTGTATTAAGCACTAGAGAGAGCATGGAGAATAAAGGCAGACATGATCCCTCCTTTCCTGATGTTTAGTATCTAGAAAAGAAGACTGTCAAATTATAAACTGCAATAAATACTGTGAAGAAACAACTGGGAAATAGATATAAAAATGAACAGCGGGTGGTATTCAACTTCAGATAATGACAATGTTAACAGTGAACACTTACGTAGTGCTTACTCTGTGCCAGGCTCTGTACCACATGCTTTACACACTCTTTAATTTTCAAAACAACTACTATAAAATAGATAATACTATTGTCCCTATTTTATATACAGGGAAAATGAGGCTTAAGATATCTGAAATTGATAAATAGATACCTTACAATCACTTTTGACAGGCAGCAATCATGACATATTTGTCATTACATGTGTATGTGAATTAAAATGTGAAGAATGGGTTTTCAGTATCTTGGAACAAAACCCTAAAGATAATAATAGATAGCAAGTAAGCAAGGAGATGGGATGTAAACCCAGGCACTCTGGCTCCAGAGCCCATGCTCTCATCCACTACAATATTAGGAAGAGCCTTTCTGAGAAGGTGTCATTTAAGCTGACACCCGAATAATGACAAGGTAAGGGGTTGGTGAGAGAAATCATGTATAAAGCCCTAGAATGGGAAAGGGTCCTTCAGTTTTAGGATATGAACGAAGGCCAGCATTGCTGGAGTATAGTTAATGAGAGCAAGAATGTTGGGGAGATAGGGTTACAGAAGGCTGGTGCTACCTCATGCAGGATCCTATAGGCCACAAGGAACTGGAATTTTGTTCTAAGTGCAACTGGAATTATGGAAGACTGAACTAGACAGCGACATGATTTGATTTATTTTTTTCTGGCTGATGTGTGAATGATGAATTGAGAGAAGGTAAGATAAATAGAGTCCAAGTCATTCATTTATTCAACAAATAATAGAAAATTTATGAAGTAACTATTATTGTAGTAAGCACTATTCCAGATATTGGGCATACAGTCAAAAACAATAGAGACAAGGTCCTCCACTCTGGAGTACACTTTAGAGTGGTGAACACACAAACTCCTATATCCACAATTTCTATCACTCTATTGAACATTTTCGATCAATGTACAAATTTTAGTATCTCCCATCTTTAAACAAATATCAAACAAAAATCTATCCTTTGATCTTTTACCCTCCTCTAGCTACCATCCTATTTCTTTACTCCCAGAAAAACTTCTTTAAAGAACTGTCTGCAGTAACTTTGCCACCAGTTATCATCACAACCCACTACAATCAAGTTCCTCTTTTTCACTCTATTCAAGTTGCTCATATCACTGGAACAAAATTTTTTTTAATTTGCATGGAATACAAAAGACCCCAAATAGCCAAAACAATCTTGAGAAAGAAGAACAGGGCTGGAGGAATCACGCTCCCTGACTTCAGACTCTATTACAAAGCTACAGTAATCAAAACAGTATTGTACTGGCACAAAAACAGACACATAGATAAATGAGACAGGTTAGAAAGCCCAGAAATAAACCCATACACTTACAGTCAATCAATCTACGATGAAGGAGGCAAGAATACACAGTGGAGAAAAGACAGTCTCTTCAATAAGTGGTGCTAAGAAAACTGTACAGCTACATGTAAAAGAATAAAATTAGAACATTCTCTAACACGATATGCAAAAATAAACTCAAAATGGATTAAAGACCTAAATGTAAAACCAGATACCTAAATGTAAAACTCCTAGAGGAAAACATAGGCAGAACACTCTTTGACATAATTCACAGAAATATTTTTTTGGATCTCTCCCATAGAGTAATGGAAACAGAAGCAAAAATAAACAAATGGGATCTAATTAAACTTAAAAGCTTTTGCACAGCAAAAGAAACCATTAAAAAAAACCAAAAAGACAACCTACAGAATGGGAGAAAATATTTGTAAATGATGCAAACAAACAAGGGCTTAATTTCCAAAATATACAAACAGCTTATACAACACAATATCAAAAAAAAAACAAACATAAGATGGGCAGAAAACCTAAATAGACATTTCCCCAAGGAAGACATATAGATAGCCAATAGGCACATGAAAAGATGTTCAACATTGCTAGTTATTAGAGAAATGCAAATCAAAACACCTGTCAGAATGGCCATCATCAAAAAATTTACAAATAATAAATGCTAGAGAGGGTGTGGAGAAAAGGGAATCCTTCTATACTGTTGGTGGCAACCTAAACTGGTGCAGCCACTATGGAGAACAGTGTGAAGGTTCCTTAAAACACTAAAAATAGAATCACCATATGATCCCACTCCTGGGCATATATCCAGGAAAGACAAAAACTCTAATTAGAAGAGATACAGGGGTTTCCCTGGTGGCTCAGTGGTTGAGAGTCCACCTGCCGATGCAGGGGACACGGGTTCATGCCCCGGTCTGGGAGGATCCCACATGCTGCAGAGCGGCTAGGCCCGCAAGCCATGGCTGCTGAGCCTGCGCGTCCAGAGCCTGTGCTCTGCAATGGGAGAGGCCACAGCAGTGAGAGGCCTGTGTACCGCAAAAAAAAAAAAAAAAAAAGAAGAGATACATGCACCCTTATGTTCACAGCAGCACTATTTACAATAGCCAAGACATGGAAGCAACCTAACTGTCCATTGGCAGACGAATGGATAAAGAAGATGTAGTGTGTGTGTGTGTGTGTGTGTGTGTGTGTGTGTGTGTATATATAATGGAATATTACTCAGCCATAAAAAAGAATGAAATAATGCCATTTGCAGCAACATGGATGGACCTAGAGATTATCATCTAAGTGAAGTAAGTCAGACACAGAAAGATAAATATCATATGATATCACTTATATGTGGAATCTAAAAAATGATACAAATGAACTTATTTAAAAAACAGAAATAGGCTCACAGACATGGAAAACAAACTGATGGTTACCAAAAGGGAAAGGGGGGAGAGATAAATTGATAATTTGGGATTAAAATATACATACTGCTATATATACAATAAACAACAAGGATTTACCATATAGCACAGGGAGTTGTATTCAATGTCTTGTTTGGAAAAGAATATATATATATTTTATATAACATATATTATATATATTATATAAAATTTATATATATTTATTTGTATATTTATATAAATATATTGTTTATTATATATATATTTATTATATTCATATATATTATATATACAATTTATATATAATTTATGTACTTTATATAATTTATATATTATATATACACATATATTTATATATATTTATATAACATATATAGTATATATTTTTATATTTTATATATATTATATATATATTATATATAATATTATATTATATATATAATATATATAAAACTGAATCACTTTGCTGTACACCTGAAACTTTATAAATCAACTATACTTCAATAAAATAAATGAATAAAATAATCAAAGAAAAATGAAAATAAAATAAATAAAATTGCTCATATCAATGTCACCACACTACCATCTTGTAGTCAAATGCTAACTTCACTCCCCTCATCTTATTAACCTCTCAGAAGTATTCACACTGTTAACTAGTTCCCCATTCTTTTCTGTGCCACAACACTTTTCAAGTTTCTTATCTCCTTCTCAGTCTAATTAAGGAGGCCTATAGCACTGTGATTAAGAGCATGGACCTCTAGACTTAGTTCTGAAGACAGGTTGTTTCAGGAGTGCTTATGGCATGGAGGACAGACATAGCAAGAGAATGTTTCCCTTTCTTGAGCAAGATAGAAAACTAATCAGTATTTCAGGTGAGAAATATGGTGGTTTAGACTAGAGACTGGAGATGGAGGGAAATAGATTTTAGCTCTATTTTAGTAGTAGAACCAATAAAACTTTGCGATAGAACAGATACAGGAATTAAAGGAAAAGGGGAAATCAAGGTTTTGCAATAGAATAAAAAGCTAATGAACATTACCTAAAAAAATCACCAAATCTTAGAGATGATCTCATTTGATGCTTTTCCATTGAAACTGATACCTGGGAGAGGTTATGTGATTTACCCAAAGTCACATAGATAATTGGTGATAGAACTGAAACTGGAACACAAGTCTCTCAGAATCCTAAGAAGCCACAGATCAGGATCTGGTAAGATGACTACTACAAGCTTGCTGAGCTATCACTTTAGTCCTTTTTCCCCCTAACCAATGCAATAAAAAATACTATAATACATTTTTGGGTTTACTGAATATAGTTAGGCAAGCTATTAACTGCACACTTTATACTGCCTTAAGAAAAAAGGGAATGAAGTAGACAGAATATAAATATCAGTATTAGCTCATGAAGAGTAAAATCTATTCTAAAAGTTCATCAAAAACATTTGCTGAAGTATACTATTTGTAAAAGGCAAGGTACACATGAACTTCCCCTCGGGCAGTTACATTCTAATTTGCAAGATAACACACATATAAATAATTCAGGCCAATAAGGCAGTACTAGATTAATTGCCAAATTAATTATATAGACAATATATATATTTTTTTAAGTACTCTGTAGTAGTCCTTTAGGAAAAGTAAGGCTTGAGCTAAGCCCTGATGGACAAGTAAGAATTTAAAAAGTAGATAGGGAAGGGGATTAAACAAACCTATAAAGAGTGTCCACTAGGGTACTAGGCTCAGGGCTGGGGGATAGGGAGTGGGAAGAGTGAGCTTTTTATACGTGTCTGTGGAGACATTCTCTTTCGTATGACATTTGAGCTGAGTCCTGAATGACAAAGAGGAACAAGGAATGTGCTGATGGGAGGAGAAGAGAACATTCTGAGAAAACAAGTACAAAAAACCACTACATTACCTACATTTATTAGGCTCTATAGATTGAATACACAAAGCTTAGCTGAAAGGTAAAAGAGTGGACAATACGTTCCTAAACCTGAGTTTAAATAATTCCACAAATTCTCTTTCTCATCTGTTTCTCCAACGGTAAAAATTACTGCATAGACGAGCATGGGATATAATGGACATAGAAGTGTTTTTAGAAATAGAAAAGTAAATATACCAAAATTGTAATAGTCAGTTCAAAAAGACAAGAATGGAAAAGTGTTAATATGGTGCTTAGATACATAAAGTTAAAAGTGGACAAATGACTTAAAATCATTGCTGGTATGGGTAACAGTACTTTATACTTTACATATCTTTACATTTTCTCTTACTGTAGCTTTTTGTACATGTCTTATCTTCTTTGCCAGATTGTAAGCAGATATAGCACCTGACACATAGTATTAGCTAAACTGATGTATGAAGCCAGTACTTCATTTTACAGCCCTTTGAGGATTTGTGTTTGTGTATGTTCAAGATCTCATTTACTTGCAAATGATTGGAGGGGAATGATGATATCACGAAAAGTTAACAGAAACAAATATAGATGAAAACAGAATAAAACCTATCTTAAAGAGGATGGAAATAAGCCGCAAGTAACTGTTAATTACTACTGCTGGCTTTTAGTTGACATTCCCTGGCAGCCAAAGGAAGAAGGGAGTCGGCTGAATCCCAGTGTCGCATTTAATCTACCACAAAGTTAGGCATTTAAATTCATCTACACAGATCAACTTTTCCCTGGACCAAAACCGCAAGGATCTTTGATCACAAGCAAATAACTGAGCAAAGGCACAGAGTTAATTATGAAGGGCTCCTGAAATTATGCAACTTGGTTCTGTTGCTTTCAGAGCAAAGACCTCTGATAACAATGGGACCACCCACCGGTGCCTCAACAACAGAATCCTCAGTTTTCTCCCTAGGGCTCTGGCCCAGGCTTGGCAGCCACAAAAACCGCACCTGGGTCACTTTATGGCCTCAACACAGTTAGCTGCTTGGTAGCAGCCTTGGATTCAGGCAGGGTCCGCGCCCTACACTGGAGGCAATGCAGAGTCTTTGCCCCAGCCTTAGAAGGCAGGTTTCAGGGAGGGCTGCTAGGGTTGGAGTGTCTAGATGAGTTTCGGCCTAAGGGGACAGGGGAGGAAGGCAACTCAGGGCCGCGGGAAACACAACTCTTGGGGGCACCATGCAGTCCCCTTCCTGCCACAGAAACCTCTCCCGCCCTGGAACACGAAGGAGCGGCACTGGTAGCCTAAGCCAAGAAAATTCTCTTCTCTGTGGATAATAGGGGCCGATCCTGGTCCCCAGGAATAAGACGCTACCATCCCACTCCTCTCTCACAGCTCAGAAATCACCCACCTGGAACTGCAGTCTCCGAAGTCTCCACCCCAGTCTCTGCCTCCACAGGCCTGATTGCGATTGGCTTGCACCTCTGTCCCGTTATCTCTTCTCCAAGTGTGAGTGGCGTTCTATACGCTCTTGGCCTTTGTCCCTCCCTTCGCTCGCCTCCGAAGCCCCGCCCCACGTGACGGTCACGCGTTGCCGCAAAGCGCAGAGGAGGGTCTCCACTTCCGCTCCCGAGGGAGGAGGTGGCAGAGTAGGCGGCGTGGAAGTGAGGGCTCTCGGTGAGCAACGTGCAGTTGACGTAGCGCGACGCTCCGCCCCCTCCGCCCGAGCGCCGGGAGGAAGTGGGTGGGGCACTTTTAGCGTCCGCGCCATCAAGCCCGAGGTGGCGGTGAGGTTTTCAGTGTATGGTTTTCCCCGCTAAGCGATTCTGCTTGGTGCCAGCAATGGAGGGCGTGCGCTGGGCCTTTTCCTGTGGCGCTTGGCTGCCGAGCCGAGCCGAATGGCTGCTCGCGGTGCGATCGATCCAGCCCGAGGAGAAGGAGCGCATTGGCCAGTTCGTCTTTGCACGCGACGCTAAGGCAGCTTTGGTACTACAGGTCTTTCGTATTGAGGGCCGAGGAAGCAGATGTTGGGGATGGTGGGCCGGGCTGTAGAGACTCCCCCCTCCCACGCTAGCGTCGGCGCCAGTTTGTGGCCGCCCCAGGGCGAGAGTGGTAGGTGCTGCTGACTCTACCGTGTGTGCGCGCGGCCTGGTCTCCACCGTCTTTGTAGTCTCCTCGGAGGCCTCGTCCGCTGTAAATATTAGCCCCTCCCCCGTTGTAATTGAAAATAGAGATCGTGCTAAACCCTAAAATAGGTGTTGAGAAGGCCTACAAAGTAGTTCTTTTTACCCACAATGTTTTTTTTTTCTTATTTTTAAGTTATCAAAATTTATTTTTCCTTGCTTGGGCCCATAGCACATTCTTAGCCTGTTAAGTATCCTACCATTCTTCTGCACGTGATAGGCCCTAAGAAATATTGACAGTTATGACTTACTTTAGCCTTGCACGCCGTGGAACTGGAAGAGTCCAACCTCCTTTTACCAGGGAAACTTAAGTCAAGGAAGGATGCAGTCCTAGGCATACCTTTCTGACTAAATAGCTTGGGAAACAGTACTTTAGATATAATTGTTTATTTTACTTACGTATTTTTAGCAACAAATGGAAACGGGTTTCAAAACAACTTCTGTGTATATAGCGCAGTTTGAAACAGCTTCTAATTACCATCAAAGACTGTTACCTTGAAAATGTTCCTCTGTCAAAGCACTTTTTCTTTTGAAATATGGGCTGATTGATTTTTGAAGGCATATTGGTGAATATTTTTATACTTTCTGTAATTTGTAAGAAATTGTCAAATTCAAACTCGTGCAGTATTTAAAAGTCATTGTTTAGAACTGAAGGGAAAAAAACTTGGAAGATTTTTCAAAATATTATATCCCTTGTTATACCCTTAGGTATTTTTGTGTGATTTTAGTCATTTCTTTTTTAAAATATACATATATTTTTAAAATTTATTTAATTTATTTCTTTTTGGCCGCGTTGGGTCTTCGTTGCTGCACACGGGCTTTCTCTAGTTGCGGCGGGGGGTGGGGTTGGGGGACTACTCTTCATTGCCGTGTGCGGGCTTCTCATTGCAGTGGCTTCTGTTGGTGCAGAGCACAGGCTCTAGGTGCGCGGGCTTCAGTAGTTGTGGCACGTGGGTTCAGTAGTAGTGGCTCGTGGGCTCTAAAGCGCTGGCTCAGTATTTGTGGCACACAGGCTTAGTTACTCTGTGGCATGTGGGATCTTCCCAGACCAGGGCTCGAACCCGTGTCCTCTGCGTTGGCAGGTAGATTCTCAACCACTGTGCCACCAGGGAAGCCCCATTTCTTTCTTAATAATTAATGGAGGGAGAGAGTGGATGGGGTATATGTGAAAAAAGATAGGTCATGCATTGCTAATTGTTGAGCCCAGTGATAAGTATATATGATCTAGAAATACATGCACATATGCACAGAGATGTAAGTACAACAAGGTTGCTCAATGGGGAATTTTTTTTATAATAGTAAAACTAGAGCCAGCCTAAAATATCCAACAATAGGGGATAGTCAAGTTGTGGTACC